>NW_026691195.1:0-308634 GCF_020826845.1 Diceros bicornis minor | reverse complement strand
TCCAGTCCCTCTGCCCGCGCTCCAGGACCAGCACCTGCCAGGTGTCTCGACACAGATACCCTGTACTTGTACCTTGTCAGCATCAGCTGCTCAAGAGGGACTCCTGATCAGCCCTGGGTGCTGGAGGCCCAGCCCAGGATGGCCCACCTCCAGTCAAGGTCTCTTAGGAGAATCTGTGACATCAAATTCCAGTCACAGCACAAGACAGTGAGCCAGGCTCTGTCTTCAGAGTTCATGCTGTACTAGACCTGCTGTCATCAGAAGTGCAGGCTACTGTGATATCACAGAATTATAGCTCAAGGAAGCAGAACACGTACATTTATATCACAGTCACTAGAGAGGAAACCTCAGTGAGGCTAGACTTATCAAGGACTGGATAAACTGCATCTTTTGAGATTATCCATCTCACTTTGTTCTGATTCCAAACCTGCTGTTGAATAATTCAACTCCCCAGATATCCTGATATTAAAGGGGGTGACGTAGTCTTTCATGCATTTGGTTAGCAAGTGCATTGATAAACCCAGAGCTGAGGGCCAGGTCCCAGGGCCCCTGGTCGACCCAGGTACTGCCACTCCCTGGGTGCTGGTACGACCTCCATATGAGAGGGCATCTTCACCACATCTCCCACCACAATGCACTAACTGGCCAACACTATGCACTAAATGGTCAACAGCATGTTAAATTAGTTCGTTCTAAATAAGAACAAATGGGTTCTGATTACCACTGAAATAAGGCACAATCACTCTCCTGAGCCCACAGAACCCATTTGTTATATACTTGTTGATCGATTAAAATGATAAAAAGTTATGAAATAAACAGCTAAAGGTGCCTGGCAGTTTTCATTTTGTTTGTTTGCTTAATGCTGGTTAATTGCTAACACCTGCTGGCATCAGTGTTTGCTATCTCTTAAACGCTTCCATTTCTATGGAATTCACATTTCTAGGTACTGGAGTCTCTATGTGTATGTACTATCAGAAGACAAACATTCCAGAAGGTAAATGTGCATTGACTTATATCATACTGATTTTCAAAGAAATATCTCCGCACTATCTTTTCAGTTTCCATAACAAACAACAAGATTTCACAGCTTAGATCTATCAGCCAATGATTATAAATTCCAAAAAACTCCAGATTAGCCTTTGAACTTGACAACAAAGGAAAAAAAGCTATTACCATTTGTTTCATACTTTTCTGTTTATAATTTACTAAAGATAGTACAATAGAACTAGGTTTCAGAAGCAGCATCTGGGTAAGAACTGCAGTTAGCACACTAACAAAAAGTGAAAGTTAGAATAAAAACATCAAAGATGTTAATGTTAAAACTAAGTCTAGTGCTTAGAAAAACAGTTGTATAAACTAAAGTAAAAAATGATAATGTTTTTGGGAAAAAATAAAGCTCTAATCCATAACATAATTTAACAAAAAACTTAAAGTATGGGTGGATCTGATGGCAAAAGCAAGAACTTCTTTACGTGCAAACAAAATCCTAGTAATTAGTGAACAATACAAAAAGAAAAATCAGGAGTATAATCACTTACTGAGTAGGAAGTAGAGAGATTTGGGTTTTATAAATCTACAATATAAAAATATGTTTTGTAAGACCAACTCTTAACTGAAATAAGGAGAAAATCATATAGAACACTACAAGGGGGTATGGCATAGGAGAATCTGAAATGTACTAAAAGCATTTTACTTTATATTTTTATTACTTGGCATAAGGCACAATAAACCTTTTGTCTTCCAAGTGCACACCTTCAGTCTTTGCCTCGTTTGAGGGTGGGCTGCATTCTGTACGCTCCCACAATCACTTCTAGCACACATCTCCTTGACTCTCTATACGGAGATTTCTTCATCATCAACTGCATCAAAGTGATCCAGGGCACTTTCATAAATATATGGGTGACTATTTCTGAGATATGAAACATATATGTATTGATCCTCAGACATTATTCTCATATAAAATAACATTTGTTTTAATATCCCTATATATGAGATCTTTCCTCAAGCAGAATGTTCAGTTTCAGAGAGCAATCTAGAATGGAGATTCATACAGGTTCATGATGAAAACCAGCATGCAGGACCATTTCAAAGATAGATCAGAATGCTGCAGCCAGCTGAGTTTCAGAAATACCAAAAAAGCTTGAAAAAGATACTTTAAAAAAAATTTTGCCTATAAAATTAAATACCTGTGTTTTATGGACTCAAAGTGGTTAAAAAAATTTGTTTATGTGTGTGTGAGTCCAAAGAGAATTCTAAAATGTGTCAGTACATCTCTGTCAATATATACTATGCTACATAAGGCAAGCTGGATGGGCCAAATTCACCCCAACAAAGAACGGAAGGACAGGTCACAGCCTGATGCCCCAGCCCACAGGTTACTGGCCCATCAAGTCTTCACCCTGCTCACGCGGCCTCTTGGGAAAGCTCAATGCTTGGTGTCTAATTCCTACTGCTGGCATTCCTCCAGGAAAGGGCTCTGATGTGGGTCAACAGCAAGACAAAGGACCACAGGAAGAGAACGTCTGAATAGAAGGAGCAAGAAGGTATTTAGAAATGGACAACTGCTAAGCCTTTGGGTTCAGGCCAAGCCCCAGCTAGTAATAGAGAGTGTGCCTCCTTAAAGTATTCCAGCAGATAGTACAAGGAGATGAACCAAGTGCCAGCACGGGCCGTCCTGAGCCGCAATACCAGCAGCCTTGCAGCACCACCCAGGCAGCCAGCATCTGCATCTCTAGGGGCACGCATGTCCACCTCTCCTTAACAATCCACCAGACAGGATTTTAAAATAATGTTTGCACAACATCACCTATACAATATTCTTGCCAAAAAGGTTTGACCTAAATCTAATATTGAGGAAACTCAGAAAAATCCAAGTTGTGGCAACTCTAAGAGTGAATGCCCTGGGCTCTTCAGAAATGTCAGTGTCGTGAGAGAGAAGGAAAACACAAACACTGTTCTAGGTGAAAGTAGACTAGGTAGACATGGCAGCTAAAGACATCACATGGCCCTCCTCTGAATCCTGGCTTGGAAACAACCCGGCTACAGAGGATATTCTGATACAGGTGGGAAGTTTTGAATATTATTGCATCAAAGTTAATGGGTGTGATATAACATTATGGTTATGCAGGTAAACTTCCTTATTGGGAGATATGTGATAAAGTACTCATGAAAGAACCAGCATGATCTAAAACTTGAACATGATTTGGAAAACACGTGCTATGACAGATAGATAGACAGATGGATAGTTGATTGATAGACAGATGAGACATAGACAGATGACTGATAGATAGAAAGATGGTAGAGAGCTAGATTTGAGTAGATAAAGACAGACAGACAGACATAGATAACACATGAATGTGGCAAATGTGAGTCTAGGTGAAGCGTCTATTAGTATTCATTGCACTATTCTTTCTACATTTTCTATAAGTTTGAAATTTTTCAAAATAACTTGGGGAAAATGCTTGTAGTGCTCTAGCATCTGAAACGAAACAGCTATAGAACGTTTGGCTATACAATAATACAACATCAATTTAAAGTTGAAATAAAAATTTTAAAAGTGCTTTCTACAAAATCTCTGTATACATATAGCTAGATATATGAAAATAAATCAAATTGTTTCACACAAGTCTATAATATTTTAGCTGCATTCCATAAAGAGATCATCACAAACATGAATTATATATCACACTCCTGGCCAATGTAAGCACCTAATGAGTATCCCACACATTTTGGCACTTTGCTGAAAGCAGTTTCACACTTTATTATGCAATGTCCTGTACTGTTTCTAATATTTTCTAAATTACGTTCCAAGAAGACTCAAGGGCAGAAACTCTGGATTGTTATTTCTTTTGTATCTGCTACAATGTAGATCACTAAAGAAGGTTAACAAAATATTTGTTAAGGTGAAAACTGCAGCTTCCTAAATGCTTCCATAGATAATGATCAATTTACAAAAATTAAAGAAAATTCACATTTTCCATGGCCAGTGGGTTTGAGACTCACACTGAATTCAGTTTCAGTTGTTAAAAACATGGACGTGAGAAGGGAGCTGAGCACCCCTTGGTCTGTGTGTAGGTCTCAGTGCCTCCCAGGGCAGAGGTGGAGTGTGCCTTTCCACCCAGACAGCCCCACCTCTGCTCACAAGAGCCCCCTGTCCTTCCCCTTCCTCCAGGGGACCCTTCCTTTGGGATTCTACATGTGCTGCCAAAACCACATCTGCTACTTTGAGGTAAAGCTGTGTTGTAAATGCTCCCTCCCTCACTAGTCAATTCTATACCATCAATGGTGCTAGCTGATTGAATATTAAAACTGTGAAAGTCTTCAGCTTTATGTACATATGTATTCAGTGCATATTTTTCTATTATGCCATAAAAGTATATAGCACGCCCATTAAGATGGTTACTATTATTAAAAAAAAAAAAAAAGAAAAGGAAGTGTTGGCGAGGATGTGGAGAAATTGGAACCGCTGTGACTGTTGGTGGGAATGTAAAATAGTTACAGCCACTATGGAAGATAGTATGGTGGTTACTCACAAAATTAAACAAAGAATTACCATATGATCCAATAATTCTACTTCTGCATATATACCCAAAAGAACTGAAAGCAGGATCTAGAAGAGATATGTGTACACCCATGTTCAAAGCAGCAATATTAACAACAGCTAAAATGTGGAAGCAACCCAAGTGTCCACTGAGAGATAAACGGATTACCAAAATGTGATATATACATACGATGGGATATTATTCAGCCTTAAAAAGGAAGGAGATTCTCACACCTGCTGCAACATGAATGAACCTTGAGGACACTGTGCTGAGTGAAATTAGCCAGTCACAAAAGGACAAATACTGTATGATTCCACTTATAGGAAGTCTCTGGAGAATGGTGGGTGCCAGAGGCTGGGGAAGGTGGAATGAGGAGTTAGTGTTTAATGAGGACAGAGTTTCAGTTTGGGGAAGATGAAAAAGTCCTGGAGATGGATGGTGGTGATGGTTTCATAACAATGTGGATGTACTTAATACCACTGAACTGTATGCTAAAAAATGGTTAAGAGAATAAATTTTATGTTATGTATTTTTATCACAGTTAAAAAAAAACTTATGTATACAAGAACACAGTAAGTGACTTGTGGTTTCTAGGTACTTTCTTGTATTCAGAAATGTAGAATCATTGTTCTTTGCTACTCATCACCTAAAACATGCCTAAAGAACAAAAGAAAGTTACATTAGCAAGGAAATAATTTGGAAAATTTACTCCTTTTTTAAAAAGCAGACAAGGAAAGGGGGAAGAGAGAGGAGAAAAATCTATCACAAAGAGGCCACAATCATACAAAAAGCATAAAAAAGCAGATGTATCAGAAAAGCAAATAATAATGAAAAACATTCAAGCTGAATAGTTAATAGATGTAAGCCAATGAACCAGAGACAAAAACTTCTTCATTTCATCAACAGCAGGAAAAAATAACATAATTCATGCATTAAAACTTTGATTCTTCATAAAGTCATCTCAATATGTATCTTTTAATTACAAAGGACAGACTCTTGGAAAATATCTGATTCTGCCAGAGAACACCAAATCCCCACGTCCAAGTGTGGAAAATCAGGGACAAAGCTACATTTTAGAACCACTGAAAAGTACCTGAAATGGTTGCTGCTGGGGTGAAAAAGAGGCAGAAACCAGGAGGAAGCTGGGTTGCTATAACAAAAGGAGTACCAGTCTGCCCATCCTTTCCTGTCACAACCTTTACCTGAAAGGAGATACTGAAGGGAAGGGAGGGAAAAAGCAGAATCATTTGTAAGCTTTTTCAAAGTTGATCAGTATTTGTATTTCACACTCTGATGGTGAGACCTCACTGAGAGGGGACATGACTGAGTGGCCCCCGTGTGATTTCAGATGAACACAGTTGAACACATGGTTATTTGTCACCGTTAGTGACTCACAAGCGGGCTGGAATGAATAAAACTAGGACCTCAGCACTGAAAAGCTTTGTTTTAAGTCTGGTTTGACTCTTCACTTCAACAAGGCATATTTAATTGCTGGCAGGTAACAAGTTTAGGCACGACAGGCGTCTGCATTGGACAGTTACAGGCATGAGCCCAGCAGAGAGGGGATGCTGGCACTGCAGGCGACTTGGGAGGACATAAGCGGGGGAGGAGGGAATGAGAATCACACACACACACACTGAAAATGTATAATCTCTTAAAAACACATTTTGATCTGATAAAGCAGAACAGAAGGACAAGTTAACCTGCATATCCATGATAATGCACTTAGAGCTAAGCAAATGAGAGTCTTTCAAGAAGAATTATCTGCTTTTGGTCCAGGATATTTGAATGGAACATACCCTTATATTAAATTAACTCAAAGTGAAACAGCATTTCACATCTTAAAAGCTCACAAGGGGAAATACAAGAAAACAAAAACTGGTTCATCTGGATAAATACATTTAGAAGGCTAATTAGAAACAAACCTATATCATCATAAATAATAAAAACTAAACCTTAATATTTATCAGTACTCTGGAAAAAAGGTATACTTTTAGAAAAATAAGCAAAATGGTAAATTTTATGTTCTGTATATTTTACCACAATTAATGTTTTTTTTAAAAATCAAGTACATTAACTCTGTAATCAAATGAGCTTGAATAAAATGTACAAACATTTCTCATTCTTTCAGGAACCTTCAATGTAATTTCTAGTCAAAATGCCTAAAATGGCTGACATTGGCTAAATGTCTTGGCCTTAGGGAATCCAGTTCTGTTAGGAGGTACTGAAGCCTTTAACTTTGACCCAGAAGGAGGGAACCATACTGTGACAGTGGGAATTTCGGCATTCAGCGGGCTGAAGAGTAATCAGCAATGCTTGGGGAAGAAGGAGACTTTGAACTCTGAGGTCCTCTGAGTGATGTCCATGCTGAGGGCATGTGCAGAGGCCTCTGCCTGAAGTTTATTTGGGGGCCAAGTCATCAAAAGTTGACAGAGATAGGACATCAGCATCATGGCAGAGTGAGCTTCCCCCATTGAAGCTCTCCCCACTAAGACACAACAAAAAAGACATTCATATTCCAACAGAAGCTATTCACACAACACGGGACATCTGAGGCACCCAGGCAGCCGTACACTCGAAGATTGAGGTGCTGGAATCCCCAGAGTAAGTGGAAGAAGGTAAGAGGAGCTCCCTTCCTTTCCCAAGGACTGCGACCCAGAGACTGAGACCCCGTGGCTCTCAGAGGAGAGGGAGGGACGGCTCGCCATGTGAAAAATGGCACTCTCCAAGACCCCTCACAGCCTGAGGGGATCCCCCTATGGAGGGAGAGGAACTGTTGTGAGGGTAGTTTCAACAACCTACCCCCTCAGGAGAGCAGAGAGCGACAGCCAGGCAAGAAACCTCGGAGATCCGGGAGGCGAAAGTAAGAGCCCCTCTCCCACCTGGCCCACCCAACTGGCACTTCAGCACAGTGGCGGTTCAGCTCAGCCCTGTCCCCAGAGGCAGTGGCCCCCAGGTGCCTGGGCCCCACCAGCAGGGGCAGCGTGACCGCGTCCCACCCCCACAGACAGCAGCCCCCAGGTGCCCGGGCCTGACCAGCAGTGGGGTGAGCCTGCGCCCCCACACCAGAGGAAGCGGCAGCTCAGGCCCCACCATGCCACAGCCCCAGCTGCTCCAGCTGGACCAGGCCACGGCCCCAGCTTCCCCAGCTCCACCGTGCCACGGCCCCAGCTCCTTTGGCTTGACCGCCCTCCCTCCCCCTGGCTCCAGCTGCTGCAGCTTGGCCTGTGCTCAGGCTCCAGTTGACTTGGCGCTCGTAACTTCAGCCCACCGCACTCCAGTTCCAGCTTCTTTGGCCCAGCACACTCTGGTTCCAGCTTCTTTTGCCTAGCGCACTCCAGTTCCAGCTTCTTCGGCCCAGTGGTGCTCCAGTTCCTGCTTCTTTGGCCCAGCAGCACTTCAGCTGTAGCTGCTTCAACTCACCCGCACCCAAACCCCAGCTGCTTCAGCCCAGCTGCACTCTAGTCACAGCTGTTCCCACGCTTCCCCCCTAGCAGCCTCCACTCAGCCACGCCTCAGATCAGCCAGAGGCCGAAAAGAATGCCTGCGGATTGAGGCTGGCCACAATACACAGCCCTTGACCCCCACCCAGCAGCAGCAAGAGGAAACTGAGACCATATATTTTCACTGTGAGGAAAAGTAAGCCAACACTGACAGGCACCATGCAAGAATATATTAAATCTCCAGACCAAAAGGAAAATGACAAGCACCCAGAAGTCAACCCGGAAAGCACAGAAATGTATAACCTTAATGAGAATTCAAAATAGCCATCATAAAAAAGCTTAATGAAATACAAGAAAACACAGACAATTCAATGAAATCAGGAGTTTCTTCACAAAAGAGATTGAAACTATAAAAAAAAAATCAGAAATCTTAGAGATGAAAAACACAATAGAGGAGATAAAGACAAATCTGGAAGCCTTAAGCATCAGAGCTGACAATATGGAGGAAAGAATTAGCAATATTGAGGACAGCAATGCAGAAATGCTCCAGAGGGAGGAAGGAAGAGAACTAAGACTAAAAAGAAGTGAAGAACCTCTCCGAGAAATATCCGACTCAATTAGGAAATCCAACATAAGGATTATAGGTATTCCAGAAGGAGAAGAGAGGGAAAAAGAAGCAGAGAACTTATTCAAAGAAATAATATCCGAGAACTTCCCAAACCTGGGGAAGGAGCTGGAAATACTAGTGAATGAAATAAATAGATCTCCTAAATATATCAACACGAAAAGACCCTCTCCAAGGCATATAGTAGTAAAGCTGACAAAAGTCAACGACAAAGAAAAAATATTAAAGGCAGCTAGACAAAAAAAAAAATAACATACAAAGGATTTCCTATCAGGATCTCAGCTGATTTCTCAACAGAAACTTTACAGGCTAGGAGAGAGTGGAATGATATATTCAAAATTCTGAAGGACAAAAACTTTCAGCCAAGAATACTCTATCCAGCAAAAATATCCTTCAGATGTGATGGAGAAATAGTAACTATCCCAGATAAACAAAAGCTAAGGGAGTTCATTGCCACAAGACCCCCACTACAAGATGTGCTCAAGAAGGCCCTCGTCCCTGAGGAAAAAAAGAGAAAGGGGATTCAAAGTTTTGAACAAGGAGGAAAATAGGTCGACAAAACCAGAAAAATTGCAGTCCTCTATCAAAATAGATTAGCAAACACTTAATTATAAAACCAAAGATCAAGGGAAGGGAAGCACCAAGCATAAATATAACCTCATCATGTTAAACACGAACTCACAACACAAGAAGGAATAAGATGTGACAACAACAACGTAGAAGGGGAAGAAGAAAGGGATCGAATCAACTTAGTCTAAGGGAATAAGAGGCCATCAAAAAATGGACTCTCACATCCACGAGATTTTTTACACAAACCTCATGGTAACCACTAACCAAATAATCAGAACAGAATCACACACGATAAAGAAAGAGAAAACTAAGAGAACCCCCATACAGAACTACCAAACTAAATTGGTAGTCCGAAACACATGGGACGAGAAACAAAAGAAATGCAAAAGAACTGGAAAAAGAGCAATAAAATAACAACAACAAGCCCTCATATATCAATAATTACCCTAAATGTAAATGGACTGAACTCTCCAATCAAAAGACACAGAGTGGTGGGATGGATTAAAAAACAAGACCCAACAATACGCTGCCTCCAGGAAACACATCTCAGCTCTAAAGACAAACACAGGCTCAGAGTGAAAGGATGGAAGACAATACTCCAAGCTAATGGCAAACAAAAGAAAGCAGGTGTTGCCATACTTATATCAGACAAAGCTGACTTCAAGATAAAACAGGTAATGAGAGACAAAGAGGGGCAATGTATAATGATAAAAGGGACACTCCACCAAAAAGACTTATCACTTTTAAATATATATGCACCCAATACAGGAGCACCAAGGTACATAAAGCAACTATTAACAAACCTAAAAGGAGATATTAACAACAATACAATAATAGTGGGGGATCTTACCACCCCACTCTCATCAATGGACAGATCATCCAGACAGAAAATAAATAAGGAAATAATGGACCTAAATGAAAAACTAGATGAGATGGACTTAATAGACATATACAGAGCACTCCATCCAAACACAGAATATTACACATTCTTCTCAAGTGCACATGGAACATTCTCAAGAATACATCATATGTTGGGAAACAAGGCATGCTGATATAAATTTAAGAAGATTGAAATCATAACAAGCATTTTTTCAGACCATAATGCCATGAAGTTAAAAATCAACTACAAGGAGAAAACCGGGAAAGTGACAAAGCTGTGGAGACTCAACAACATGCTACTAAACAACCAATGGATCATTAATGAAATTAAAGGAGAAGTCAAAGCATATCTGCAGACTAATGAAAATGAAAATACACTGTACCAACTCATATGGGATGCAGCAAAAGCGGTCCTGAGAGGGAAACTCATAGCAGTACAGGCCCACCTTAACAAACAAGAAAAAGTCCAAATAAGCAACCTCAAAGTATGCCTAACAGAATTAGAAAAAGAAGAACAAACTAAGCCTAAAGTCAGAGGAAGGAGGGAAATAATAAAAATCAGAGCAGAAATAAATGAAATTGAAATTAAAAAAACAGTAGAAAGGATCAATGAAACAAAGAGCTGGTTCTTTGAGAAGATAAACAAAATTGACAAACCCTTAGCCAGACTCACCAAGAAAAAAGAGAGAAGGCTCAAATAAATAAAATTAGAAATGAAAAAGGAAAAATTACAACAGATACCACAGAAATACAAAAGATTATAAGAGAATACTATGAAAAACTATATGCCAACAAATTGGACAATCTAGAAGAAATGGATAAATTCCTGGACTCATACAACCTCCCAAAACTGAATCAAGAAGAAATAGAGAACCTGAATAGACCAATCACAAGTAAAGAGATTGAAACAATAATCAAAAACCTCCCAAAAAATAAAAGTCCAGGACCAGATGGCTTCTCTGGAGAATTTTACCAAACATTCAAAGAAGACTTAATACCCATCCTTCTCAAACTATTCCAAAAAATAGAGGAAGATGCAACACTTCCCAACACATTCTACAAGGCCAACATCACCCTGATACCAAAGCCAGGCAAAGACAATACTAAGACGGAAAACTAAAGACCAGCATCCTTGATGAACATAGATGCAAAAATCCTCAACAAAATATTGGCAGACCAAATACAGCAATACATGAGAAAGATCATACACCACGATTAAGTGAGATTTATACCAGGGACACAGGGATGGTTCAACATCCGCAAATCAATCAATGTGATACACCACATTAACAAAATGAGGAATAAAAACCATATGATCATCTCAATAGATGCAGAGAAGGCTTTTGACAAGATCCAACAAAGATGGACGAGATCCATTTTGTTGAGAGTTTTTATCATAACTCTCAACAAAATGAGTATAGAAGGAAAGTACCTTATCATAATAAAGGCTATATATGACAAACCCACAGCCAACATCATACTCAATGGGGAAAAACTGAAAGCCATCCCTCTGAAAACAGGGACAAGACAAGGGTGCCCACTCTCACCACTTGGAAAAAGAGCCACAGCCAAGTGGCAGGGTACAAAATCATCTTACAGAAATCAGCTGCATTTCTATATACCAACAACGAACTAACAGAAAGAGAAGTCAAGAAGACAATCCTGTTTACAATTGCAACAAAAAAGAATAAAATTTTAATCTAGGAGTAAATTTAACCGAGGAGGTGAAAGACCTATACAGTGAAAACTATAAGACATTATTGAGTGAAATCAATGATGATATAAAGAAATGGAAAAATATTCTATGCACTTGGATTGGAAGAATAAACATAGTTAAAATATCCATACTACCTAAAGCAATCTACAGATTCAATGCAATCCCAATCAGAATCCCAAGGACATTCTTCACAGAAATAGAACAAAGAATACTAACATTCATATGGGGCAACAAAAGACCCCGTATAGCTAAAGCAATCCTGAAACAGAAGAACGAGGCTGGAGGCATCACAATCCCTGACTTCAAAACATACTACAAAGCAATAGTAATTAAAACAGCATGGTACTGGTACAAAAACAGATACACAGATCAATGGAACAGAATTGAAAGTCCAGAAATAAAACCTCATATCTATGAGCAGCTAATCTTTGACAAAGGAGCTAAGGACATACAGTGGAAAAAGGAAAGTCTCTTCAAGAAATGGTGCTGGGAAAACTGGACAGCCACTTGCAAAAGAATGAAAGTAGACCATCTTCTTTCGCCATATGCAAAAATTAACTCAAAATGGATCAAAGATCTGAAGGTGAGACCTGAAACTAGAAAACTCTTGGAGGAAAATATAGGTAGTACACTACTTGCCATCAGCCATAAAGGGATCTTTTTGAATTCCATGTCTACTCAGACAAAGGAAACAAACCAAAAAATAAACAAGTGGGACTTCATCAGATTAAAGAGCTTCTACAAGGCAAATGAAACCAGGATCAAAATGAATAGGGAACCCACCAGCTTGGAAAAAATATTTGCAAACCATATATCTGACAAGGGATTAATCTCCATAATATATAAAGAACTCACGCAACTCAATAACAAAAAAAAACACAACCCAATCAAAAAATGGGCAGAGGAAATGAACAGACACTTCTCCAAAGAAGATATACAGATGGCCAATAGGCACATGAAAAGATGCTCAACATCACTAATCATCAGGGAAATGCAAATCAAAACCACATTAACATATCACCTTACACCTGTTAGAATGGTTATAATCACCAAGACAAAAAGCAACAAATGCTGGAGAGGCTGTGGAGAAATGGGAACCCTAATGCACTGCCGGTGGGAATGCAAACTTGTGCAGCCTTGTGGAAAACACTATGGAGATTCCTCAAAAAATTAAAAATAGAAATACATTATGATCCAGCTATCCCACTACTGGGTATCTACCCAACGAACCTGAAATCAACAATCCAAAGAGGCTTATGCACCCCTACGTTCATCGCAGCATTATTCACTATAGCCAAGACATGGAAGTAACCCTTGACTGATGATTGGATAAAGAAGATGTGGTATATATATACAATGGAATACTACTCAGCCATAAAAAAAGACAAAATCGTCCCATTTGCAACAACATGGACGGACCTGGAGGGTATTATGTTAAGTGAAATAAGCCAGAAAGAGAAAAACAAACAGTGCATGATTTCACTCGTATGTGGAAGATAAACCAACACATGGACAGAGAAAACTGTTTGGTGGTTACCAGGGGCTAGGGGGTCGGGGGGTGGGCACAAGGGGTGGAGGGATGCACTTATATCGTGACTGATAAACAATAATGTACAATAAAAATTTCACAATAAAAAATTTTTTAAAAATGAAGGAAAAAAAAGTTGAAGGAGATAAACTGTTAGTAAAGTTCGCTCCTTCTTGGAAGGTAAGAAGCCTTTCAAAAACAAGTCTTCTCATACAAGTTTTAAACACTGAAATTGAATGTTATGGAGTAGTTGACCCCTTTATTGAAAAGGTTAAAAGGGATAGAGATGGAACACTCTCTTGATACTTACAGTTTTTGATACATTGACTACACATATATCACTCAACGGTGTCAAGGGGAAATCCTACTATACTGAGAAGCAAAATTAGAAAAACATACTGAAGATATAAGAATACGGCATTAACAATTCAATATAGGATTATATACTGACTTCTAGAGTACCTCTGAAAATCTCCTGACAACTTGATTTAATGATTTTTTTAAGTTTTAAAAAATATATAAACATAATTTGCTCAAAGGTTTAAAAAAGTGTGTTTTCACTTGTACCAACTCTCCAAGTAAATGACCTACAGGCAAATTTACTTAATTTCACTTAAGTAATTTGGTTGAAATCAATACTTAGTCCCCAAATATTTTAGGGCTCTAATAAAGTTTGATAATCAAGCTGATATTAGTAGGGTAGACTTAAAATACACAAAAGCACTTGGAATGAGAACTATATGACATAGAGGAAAATATTCACTTAAAAGTCTGAATGTTAGTAAATGTCAGTAGAATCCAACATTCTCTTGTGAAATGATGGTCAAACATGAACTCCTGAGACGCTAGTCAGATTCTATTAAGAACTTGTTTCTATTATTCACAAGTAAACACTAATAAAAGAATTAACTTACTATTAGTCTACTATCAAAGCTTTCAGAATGTTGGTCTTCAATTTTTCTTGTTTCTCACATAATTAACTTTTTTTTTTTTTTTTTTGTGAGGAAGATCAGCCCTGAGCTAACATCTGCCAATCCTCCTCTTTTTTTGTTGTTGTTGAGGAAGACTGGCCCTGGGCTAACATCCATGCCCATCTTCCTCTGCTCTATATGGGACGCCGCCACAGCATGGCCTGACAAGTGGTGCGTCAGCGTGCGCCCGGGATCCGAACTGGCGAACCCCGGGCTGCCGCAGTGGAGCGTGCGCACCCCACCGCTTGTGCCACCGGGCCGGACCCTCACATAATTAACTTTATAAGTAGACCTTCAGCTTCTCCCACAAGGCCTGAAGGACACAGCACTCCTGCTGTCATTTAGTTCAAAATACTCCATGAGGATATTCTCTTCCACCCATGAATTCCTTAGAAGTAAGTCTCTTAGTTTCCAAACATAATTTTTTTAAATAATTGATTTCTAATTTTATTCACTGTATGCACAGAATGGTCCATATGGAGTTGATGTTTAAAATCATATTGAAGTTTCCTTTGGAGTCGATTTACAAAAAATTTCCATGTATCCTTGAAAAGAATTATTTCACTTTGTTGAATGAAAGTTTTTACACACACACATATACATATGTACATAGATTTAAATATGTACACATATGTATAGTCAAACAGGATAATTTATGTTGTTAATTCATGTTGTTCACATGTTCTACATCCTTATAATTATTTTATTTCCTTGATTTATTATTTTCTGAGAGAAATGTTAGAATCCGCTCATATAATGGCGGATTTCAGAATGTCCCCCTTGAAATTCTGTCAGTTGTGCCTTACATATTTCGAGTCTAAGTTAGACCTATAACATCCACAGAGACTCTAACACGGAGAGGGGCATGGTCAGGATTCTCAGCTTCGGATAGTGTCCAGCCCCCCCGGCAAGGCACCGCAGAGAGGGCTGCGGGTGCTGCCACTCCGAGCAGCACAGCCTGGAACAGTGATGGGGAGAAGTGGAGAGACAGTTAGACGGAGGGGCGAGCGGCTGGCATGCAGGTGCTAGCGGACTCAGCCATGCACAGGGTCCCCAAACCATCCTCCATAAATGGGGAGGGCCTCAGCACATCTCTAAGACAGCTATCAAGTAACTATAACAGTGTCTTGGTGTGAGAGTAAAATGTCTAGAACATGTGCTTTAGGATGATGCAGCTCTGAATTTCACTCGTGATGATATAAGCCATGATATCCATTTCCATGACAAGTAATTAAACATGAGAATTTTCACCTCCATCATTAGTAACTTCAGACTGCTCCTCCTCCTCCTCTTCCTCAAGGTCCAAATCACTCTGCCTGAGATGAGCTTGCGATAGGGCATAATGTTTCTTCTTAAAAGCTAGGAAATCCATCATGTTCCTTTGAAGGTGCTGCGAAAAAAACAGTTCAATCAAATACTCCTTAAAGGCCGCCTTCAGCGCCTCCATCTCTCTGTAGTGGTGGTCCAGGCACTGCTTCCTCATCTCAGCCAGCTCCTGGGAGGCCAGAGGATCTCCTCCTACTTCTTGGGATCCTCTCACATCCCAGCACTCCCCAGAGATGTGAAAGGAAGGCTGGAGAGGCCAGCGGGCACCATGGTCCTGGAAGGGCTGGTGGGGCGCAGGGATGTCCTCCCAAATGCTGAAGTTCCCCCAACCCTGACCCTGACCCCACGGAGCAGAGGTCTGGTCAGTGGTGGTCCCTCCAGCACCTGCTTCTGCTGGATCAGTGGCCCCTGGATGTTGCTACTGATCTAGGGTGGCAAGCTCGCTGTGGTGATGTGATGGGGCTGGCCACAGGCTGCAGGCTGCCCCTGCCTGTGTCCACAGGGCTCTGGGGTCTCAAGTGCTGGACAGCCCCCCCTGGATTGGGTGTGGGGCTGTGAGAGTCTCCATTTTCTGACAGTGATGGGAGTCCCTGCATGCTGCAGGTGAACCTGGGTCCCCTGAGCCACCTGGCCAAGGCCCTAGCCCTCCTGAAACACAGAGCGCCCACCGCTGGATGGGTTCCAGCTGATCTGCCTCACCAGGTAGGACCGCTGCTGCAAAGGCCCAAGCCAGCATGAGGGGAGCCAATTTGCATGCTCTGCAGGCCCGGTCCTGCCCCAGGGCTGGGCTGGGTGGGGCTCTGGGTCTGCAGCTGTTGGGACAGTGGTGAGGCAACCTGGATGTATGACGGAGATCCATGCTCAAACTGCCTCTGCTGGGCACTGAACTGAAAACCCAGAGAAGTGGGGCTGGGGAGCAGCACAGGGGCAAGCGGGATCCTTGGGCTTCCTCCCTCCTCCAATCCAACATTCTGACAAGTGATGCTCACATTCTGCACAGCCACGGGACTCCTATTCACCTGCTGCTGAACTTGGTAACTGGGTGACTGGGGTGGGTTGGGCTCACCGATGGCGTGAAGGACATGGCAGGGGCCTGGAGTGGATTTCCATGGGCCTGCTGCTCCTCTCCTTCGCTGCCTGTGAAGGCCCCAGACCTCTGCAGCTGGTGCTGGACATGCTGAGGGCCGCTGCCATGGTGCATTATCACTTCTTTATGAAATAATTCCTAAACAAATACAGAAAAGATGAGATTCAGTGAGGCAAATTTTATTTCTAGTAGTCTTTCTGAGTACTGTACAAAGGCATTTAGAAACTCCGACTACTGCATCAAAAAGCGTACCCTTATTACTTGCTTTAGGAATAGGGGAGCCGGCTGCTGTGGTTGATAACAATTAGGCACAAACTGATTACTTTAGGTGGAAAAAAGCCCTTACAGTGGAGTAATTTCAGATTAAAAGAGCTGCTCGGCAGGAGATGTTCAGTAACACTTTCTTGTATCAAATTTTCCATGAGCTAAAGCATCTGCTTAATTCAATTCTACTGGCTAGTGGCTTCCGAGCTGACGGTAATGAGGACAGCAACAAGGAGCCAGAGGAGACCAGGGGCAGCGGCTCACGTTTACCGGGGCCGGTCCTCTGTGCTCCAGGCATGGTGCTAGAGGCTTTCCATTCCTCACCTCACTGACTGCTCAGGAGAATGCCACGAGGCCAATTCCACCATCATCCCGTTCTACACGGAGGGAACTGAGGCCACGAGAGGGGAACACGCCGTCTGAGCTAAGAGGCAGTAGCCTTCTTCAGCCCCAGGCTCTCCAGCTCCAAGGCCACGTGCCGGCCACTGAGCCAAGCACTGGGATAGGTCCTACACAGACTCAGCCTTGCCCTGAATCTGGATTTGGATATTGTTGACCAAACTCAGCGCTGGAGCACCAGGTCTTTGGATTTGAGCCTGTGTGAAGACTGAACACTCTGTTTAGCACCTACCCTACGGGAACTAAGTGCTAGAGGGACTCAGTGATTACTGCTTAGTGACTAGCTCTCTGGTGGAAAATAGTGAATGGAAGTAGACAGACAGTTTCTGAAGTAGTCATTCCAGAGACAGGCCAGACATGCGGTGCAGAGTGGGCTTGAAGTTCCTGGTGGGCCGACCTCCAGGTCCAGCACTATCATAACTTGGGACTAAAGCCCAGGACACAGGAGACTCCCTACTGCCAAATATTTTTGAATAAAGTATATGTATTATAGAAAAATATATTTTATAAGACAGCTCAGATATCATTTTTTTCCATCATAATACATCATATAATTTCAGGGGAAACATTTAAAAGTTGCAATAACCCCACCAACTATGGCAGCCGCCTTTCCAAAGGCTTGATGCTCAGAGATGTTTATGACAGCACGTCATATAAAAAATGGATGTAAACGAAACACCAAATAGAAGAGAACAGCAGGTCAGTCATGGGATGACATAGTATGTAGTCACTGAAATTACTATAAAGAGTGTTGAAGAAATAAAATGTTTACGTTAGATTTCAAATGGAAAAATTCAAGATAAAAAAATTTTGTAATTTTTAAAGATTTAATAGAAAGACTCAAATGTGAACCAGCTGGGGTTGAGAACCACTGTGATAGATCAAGAGTCCCTTTGTGTTCACCCCTGTTACACCTTCTAAACCATTTCTACTGCAGGACTCGCCCCTCCTGCCCCAGCTGTTACCAGCACACATGAACACACGTGAGATCATGGAAAAACCCTCACAACAGTGATTAGACCTGTGGTTCTTAACCCTGTTGATGCTTCTGAGAATCCAGTGAAAGCTACAGACTTTTCTTACCAGATCTAAGATGAAAATCTGGTTCTACACAGAAAACGAGGACTAGAAGAAAACTTCCTTAACCTGATAAAGGGCATCCTACAGGTAACTTGAAGCTAACTCATACTAGATGGTAAAAGACTGAACACTTTTCCTCTAAAATCAGAAAGAAGGCAAAGATATCCACTCTCAGTACTTCTATTCAACAATGTAATGGAGATTCTAGCCAGTGCAATCAGTCAAGAAAAATAAATAAAAGGCATACAGATTGTAAAGGAAGAATTAAAATCCTTCGTTCCCAGGCAAAATAATCATCTATACAGAAAATCCCATGGAATCCACAAAAAGACTCCTAGAACTAATAAGTGAGTTTAGCAAGATATAAGCTCAATATACAAAAGTTATATTTCTACAAGCTGACAACAATCAGAAATTAAAAATTTTAAAATTATGATAGCATCAAAAAATATCAGCAATAAATCTATAACAGATGTGTAAGACCTATACACTAAAGTGACAAAACATTGCTAAGAGAAATTTTTAAAGATGTAAATAAGTGTTCATGGATCAGAAGACTCAATATTGTTAATATGTCAATTCTCTCAAAACTGATCTAAAAATTTAAAGCAATCTCAATCAAAATCCCAGTAGGCTCTTTATAGAAAGTGAGAAGCTCGTTCTAAAATTCATAAGGAAATGCAAAGGACCTAGAAGAGCCAAAATTTTGGAAAAGACACTGGAAAATGTAGATGGCTCGACTTTAACACTTATTATAAAGCCAGCAATCAAGACGGTGTGGAAATAGATCAATGGTACAGAATAGAGAGACTAGAAATAGATTCACACATATATGGTTAATCAATTTTTAACAAAGGTGCAAAGACAATGATGCTGAAACAACTGGGTATCCACATGCAAAAAGATGAACTTTGATTCATTCGTTGTACAATAGACATGCACAAAAATTTTCAATGGATCAGCGATGTAAATATAAAACTTAAAACTAAAAACTCCCTAGAAGAATGCATAGAAGAAAATCTTTGTGATCCTTATGACTTTGGGTAGGCAAAGACAGCTTGGATACAACAATAGATTCATAAGAGAAAATTGATAAATTGGACTTCATCAAAATTAAGACTTATGCTCTTGAAAAGACATTATTAAGATAATGAAAATATAAGCCACAGACTAGGAGAGAATATTGTCAAATCCCATTATCTGATATAGAACTTCCAACAAGAAGAATTCTCAAATTCAATTTGAAGAAAAAATTTTAAGTGGACAAAATAGTTGAGCAGGCACTTCATTGAAGAAAAATGTATGGATGAGAAATAAGCACATGAAAAGATGCTCAACATTATTAGTCATCAGGAAAATGCAAGACAAAACCACAACCGGATATTACTACACACCTTAGAATGCTAAAATTGCAAAGACTGATCATACAAAGTGTTGGTGAGAATGTGGAGAAACTGGAACCGTCAAACACTGCTGGTGGGAATGTAAAATGCTGCACCCACTTTGAGAAACAGCTTGGTAGTTTCTTTAGAAGTTAAAGACACACTGAGCACATGATCCTGCCATTTCACTCCTAGGTATTCACCAAGGAAAAAAGAGAGCATATGTCCATACAAAGAGTTCTTTACAAAAGTTCATAGTGATAAACTTACAAAAATTTTGCATATGTATGGATATTAAAATTATTTAAGAAATTAGTAAATAGAGCCCAGCATATACTAACAGAGATAATAGACTGTCCTCAAAGGGGAGGTAGGCCAAAAATGTAAGAGAGTGGACTATCAGGAAACTCACTAACTTTATCATCAATTTTAAAGCCAAAAAGTACTAGATGACAAAATAATAGTTTATAAAATTAGCAGCCATTCCTAATAAAAATTCAAAATACAACGCCTATCAAAGGAAACTACTTAAATGTGATGTTTTAAAAAACTAGGGCCCAAAACTCAACAGCAAATATGTTAACGTTGACGTACAGAAGCTAATTCCAATAAATTAGAAACACAAGAGAGTCAAATATCACCACTTCACCACTTCAACGGAGGTTTTAACAATTAAAAAAACAAAGAAAAATGAGCTAAATAATGAGGGGAATGAAATTATCTTTGTTTGCAAATCATATGACTGTATGCCTAGAAAACCTAAGAGACCAAAAATTATAAGAATAACAGAATTTGGTAAAGTGCCTGGAATCAAAATAAACATACAAAAATCAATAGCTTTGTTTCTATGTCAGCAATAGACAATTGAAACAGAAATGGAAAAAATATCCCATTTCATTAACAGCCACAAAAACTATAAAATACCAGTGAATATACACTTAACAAGAAAAGTGGAGCACAATCTGAAAAAAACCATACAATCTTATTTTAGGATATAAAATGACACGAATAAATGAAATAAGATACTATGTTCTTGAATAAGAAGATTTAATATCATAAAATGCCACACTTCCAAAAAAGTAAATATACATGTAATGCAATTCTGAGGAGAATTCCAATGAGTTTGGCTTTTGTTTTGCTTTAGAAATAGAAAACATGACTTTAAAGCTTATATGAAAAAGCTCATGTCTGAAAAGAGGCAACAGTATTTTGAAAAGAAGAATAAAGAATACCGAGGGGGTTCTTGACTTACAAAATATTCATACTTATTCTAGAGCTTCTGTACTCAAAAATCAGTGTTGTCCTGGCACAGAAATAGACCAAAAAAAAAAAAAAAAGAGGAAAGGAAAAGAATACAGAGTCCTGACCAAAATATATAGACAGTGGTGTTTACTTTGAATGAAAAAAGAATGCTTTAGCTAAAAAATGGTAGTGGCACCTAGGGAAAAAAAAAAAAAAGCTAGTTCCCTACCCCACACCATGTCAGACAGAATAAAGAGTTAAATGCTATCTTCCTCAAAAGAAAGAAAGAAAGAGAATAAGGGGAGGGAGAGAGGAAGTTTATTAGAGTCAAATTTAGGAGAATATTTCTACAATCCTGAGATGGTGAAAACTTTCTTAATAAACATGGCAGGAAACCCAGATGCCATAAAGTAAAAAATAACTACATAAAGATGTTCTAACAAAAAGACAAAAAATAATCAGGGGGGAAATACATGCAACATTTTATTTATGGCTGCAAAGGGTAAATATCCTTAATATACAAACAGCTCCTAGAAATTAGTGAAAAAACAATTCACCAAGGAGATGGAGAAGAATATAAGAGGCATTTACTGAAGAGGCTGTCCCAACTGGCGACAGCCAACCAAGGAAAAGCAACATAAAGCAATGGGGCAAGATGTCTTTTCACCCATTCAGCTGGCATTAACTTCAGATAGGAAGTCAAGGATCCTCCCCTGCATTTATAGAATGTAAATTGCTATAATAGTCTGTGAAACACTCTGTCAACATCTATTAAAATTAAGATTTTAAATATGTATATCCTTTGACCCATTATCTCGATTTAGTTCCCACTATTGGGAATCTAGCCCATAGAAATCAAGTACCAGAACCTATGTATCAGAACGCTTATCTCAGTACGACTCGTGGTGGGAAAACCCATCAATGGGGGACGATTGACTCAGTATGGTACATCCTAATTATGGACCATTATGCAGCAACCAAAAGAAATTATCTCTGGACTTGAATAGATGTTGGAGACATATTGCTAAGTGAAGAAAAAGGGGGAAGGGAGGTAAATAGGACTAAGGAGAAAAAAGGACAGAAAGGAATTCTTATTTTTCTACATTGTTCGAATTCTTCTTATAAGGTTGTATTTTGTTGTATTTAAAAACTAACTTTAAAATATACCTCATTCCAAGGTACAAAAAAAAAATTACTTTGGCAAATCAGTTTTCCAAAGGATCTTGAGATTCAAAATGTCAAACGCTCAAACTTTCAGCGTTCTTACGCCAGCTGACTGCAGCAGGTCAGTTTTCTGTGCGGAAGGATATTTACTCAGCCCTTGGCCAGATGGCTTAACGGTCTTCGGGGCGAAGGTGGTGTCCTAGTTCGCCATCCGGTGTCTGAACGCCCCCTGCGGGGAGGTCTCTCCCAACGGTGCGCGTGCAGGGCTCAGCCCACGGAGAGACTGCTTCCCTGGACGGACCCGCCCTTCTCGGGGTGCAAAGCAGGCTCACCCCGACCCGACGGCCCACCAGAGACGGGCGCGGCGGCGTCAGCACCGTTGACAGCGGCCTCCCGGAACGGGGCAGGGGACTGCACTGTGGGAGGCGGCCTCACCTAAGCGGGGGTCACCGGGCCCAGGTGACAGGGGAGGCGGGCCAGCAGTGGAGGCCGAGGGGAGGGCCGCACCGCCCATCACGCCCCGGCGTGGACAGCGGCCGTCCCTACCGAGGCTGCCGGGCAGGCGGCGCAGGACTCTGGCAGGAGGAGCGCAGCGGCAGGCCACGGGACTGCTGGATCCGCCGGACTAGACAAAAGCGGTCTGGCTGGCCCCAGTGCGCAGGCGCACCAGCAGGCAGGAACACAGCTCAGGCACGGGCACCTGCGGACCCGCAGGCGGAATGCGGGCCGATCGAAGCAGGCGGGGTGAGAGCGGAGGACCCAGAGGGAGTGGGTGGGGCAGAGGTGGCGCCTGCGCACTCCTCTAGCTTCCGTCTCTGGCCGCCACCGGCCTTCATGCCTTCATTGATGCATCTCTGCTTGCCACAGACTATGCACGTGCCAGTCTGCCCACCCACCCATACACGGGATGCTTACTACCTGTTACACTGACCAAGCACTTCTAGTTCCTGCAGTGGTAGAACCTGGAATCTCGTGAGGAAGGGTCAAATCAAAAGGGTCAAAATTGGGGTGAGTTTATTATGAGCCATATCTGAGGACTAGCCCAGGGACTTCCTTCTCCAAGTAAGGAGGGGCGCGAAAGGAGTGGGGTGTACAGAGGGGTTATACACCATCAAAGAGCATGTATCACATATGATTGGAATGTCCCTTTTACAACAGTCAAGAGATTGCCTAGCCTGCACAGCAATTCACACAGTGATTGATGACCACAGCAAGTAGCAGGTCTGTCGTCTCGAGCTTGGTGGTCACAGCAGGTCACCAATCAATCCGTAGCCTAGGGAGAGATGCTTATCCTTAAGGAAATGCCAATGGGAAGTTACATCTTTCCTTATCTTAAAGGGCCTTGTGCTTGTCTTTGGGACATAGTAAATACTTAAAGCAGATATACAATGCATGCTCAGTGGCTGCGGCAGGCCCTTTTGGAAAAACAAGGTCAGGCCAAATTAGTTTTACACCAAATGGCTTCCTCATATAACCCAATATATCCTATTGCTTGCCATTTATTTATCATTTATTAATAAATAAATGCCCAATGAGAAGAAAATAAGGTAGGGCTGCTGAGAAAATGTGGTGGGAGTTGAGTGCCTATTTTAAACTGGGGAGAAGGAGTCAGAAGATGCCCAATAGGCTGTAAGCGGGGATCTGAAGATCCACAAGGATAGTTCTTCCTCCTGCCTGTGACCAGGGAAATGTTCTAGTGTGTCTCTGGTTTCACTCTTGCTCCGTTTCATCAAGTCTCTGAAACCAGCTCAAGACAAGGTTGACATAAGGGAAGCCATATTGTAGAAAAGAACTCTCTTGTAACTTTGAATGACCTCTGACAAACTAACCCAGCTGGATATGCACCCTCCAGGAGATCTAACTGCTCTGTCGATTTTATGACACCTGCTCGTGCATGTACCTCCCAGCTGCGATAAGATGGTAACTTGATAAGGTGATAACTTTGTTTTTGTTGAGTTCCTTAGGAATGTGATGACCCCTGAACAGAAAATCTATGCTGATAGCCATCATCAGTGAAAACTGAAAGATCTGGTGTGGTACTCCCAGTCTATAAGACCAGAAGGTCAACATTCCTAATCCCCTCCCCAATAACCCAATGGCCTATATAACTGCTGTAAGATTTTTGTGCCCCCTTAAGATGGTTCTTTTGGACATGAGTCGGCCATCTTCCCTCTTGCTAGGAAGCTGTAATAAAAAGTCCTTTTTCTCCTACCACTTTGCCTCTTGGCTATTGGCATGTCTTTTGGCGAGCAGAAGGCCACACGTTGGGTGGTAACATCTCTACTGCAGACAGGGCGACCTTTCAAAATTGTAAGTCAAGTTGTCTTTCAGGCTTCAACCTTTCCCATCTACTTAGGATAAAATCCAGATGGTTGTCATAATCTTGCCCCTGTTTCTTCATGGTACTTATCCCCTTCTGAATTATTTTATCGTCAGGCTGGCTGCTGGAATGTGACCTCCTTTTCCAGGGTGCATTGTAATAAAATGATTTTCCTGCAGTATAGGAGATATTATAATAAAATGATGCTCCCACAGTATAGGATGCATTGTAATAAAATGATTACACTACTTTGTTACAATTATAGCTTTACAGGTGCTGAACATCTCACATGACATAGTCCCAAGTTTCAACAATAAGTAAAATCTACCAGATTTTGGCTAGATGGTGGAATGCATGGATGGCCTGCACTGAGGCCACCCCACTTTCCTGACTAGGGGCATGGAGTTTGGGTGGGCGTTGTTAACCTGACAGCAGGGACTCTTATTTGTAATCTGGGCTGCTGGTTTGGGCTATCAGAGCTGGCTGGCACCTGTGCTGGTCGGGAACACCAGGGGTCTGCAGCTGGGCCACGGTTGTCATCACAACTTGCTGCTGCATGAGTTTCTCCTGGACCACCCGTGGCTGCACAGGGCCACGGGGCCCCTGTGGGGATCATCTGGACTAGCTGCCTGGCTGTTGTTGCCTGGGTGAGGGGCACAGTCTGTAGAGAAGCCTGAACTGAAACAGTTAGAAAAAACACATTACCTAGAAAACACAGATCAAGTGACATGACAAATGAATCATTCTTGGGGGTGGGCAGAGGGGTTTTAGAAAGTTAATTAGCCGGAATGCTTTTGTGAAATGTGAAAACTACCTGACATATCAAAATATGACCCCTGGTTTCTAACGAAACAAAAGAAAACTAAACCATTGTTGCTTTAAACCATTGTTGGATGCCTCTGCGGAAAAGGCGAGGGTTGATGACTGGGGACTGGTGGTAGTGGCCGTGTTCAGCTTTTAATACTATTTGGTTTTTTGAAATCTATATGCCAGTGTGATTTTGAACAAAATAAAATGTTTTTAAAGCACTGCTTTTATATGGTCACATTTTGTAGCAGTAAATAAAATAGTAAGAGCCTGACGTTTCCTCTGTTAGGAAGGTAAGTCATCACTGTCCCTAGGAGGACTTATACCTCTAGGACTCAAGGTCACTACAAGTGGGTTCTGTTTTCTTTATGCATTTCCCTAAAACTATGATGTGGCAGCTTCAGCTTCTAGGACGTACCTAAGGTTATCGGCTGAAGGAATGATCCTAGAAATGAGCTCCTTCAGTACATTTGGCACTGAGTTTGAACACGTTTGTCCAGTTTTTTCCCTGCTAGTCTAAGGATATCAAAGGTTTTCCTCAAAGTTAATTGTTTTCTGTATTATGAAAATCAAAAGAGATCCTCTAGGGCCAGCCCCAGTGGCCTAGTGGTTAAGTTTGGTGTGCTCCGCTTCGGTGGCCTGGGTTTGGTTCCTGGGTGTGCACCTACACCACTCATCTGTCAGCGGTCATGCTGTGGTGGCGGCTCACATACCAAAAAAGAGGAACCTGTCCTACGCCGACCTCATCACCAAAGCCATCGAGAGCGCCCCGGACAAGCGGCTCACGCTCTCGCAGATCTACGACTGGATGGTCCGTTACATGCCCTACTTCAAGGATAAAGGCGACAGCAACAGCTCGGCCGGCTGGAAGGTGGGGGCGTCCGGCTGTGGAGGGGGCTGGGGTCGCGGGCTGGGGCTTCCAGGCTGCTAGGTGCGTCCAGGCTCCCGTCAGGCGGTCGGAGGGAGGCCCTGGGGCACCCCCAGGGACATGGAGTGTGTGCCTAGGGCGTGGGGCCGGCCAGCAGACAGGCGCGGGCGTGCTGGAAGCAGCTGTGTGTGTGCCCTGGATGCGGGGTGGGAGGTCTGGTGGGGTGACAAGGGACTGCCGCTTTGAGGCATCTCGGAGGAGCATCCCACCCCGTCCTTGGGAGCATAGCAGAGGAGCCAATTCCCAGGCCTCGGACATGGGGGAGCCCCTCTTACCCCTGCGAGTTTGCTTTATGATACTCTTGCCCTCTCCACCAGATCACCCTCCTTAAAGAGCTGGAATAATGACTTGGGGCCAGTGACTGCTTTCCCCCCAAATCTTTCCCACTGCCCTCCCTGGAGCTGGCCCCCGGGTGAAGAGTGCGACCCTGGGCCCACAGTTCTTCCTGTGGTGCCAGGAGTTCACCCTAGGGCACCAGCCAGCCTGGGGTGGGGAACTGGTCAGGTGACCTGGGATCTGAGTTCTCCATGGGGCAGCTGCTGCCCCCTTGCCTGGATCAGCATGGTGAGCTGGTGATGACCTCTGTTGGTGTAGGGGCACGGTATTGAGGGCTGGGGATCTGTCCCTGCCCACCCCAGGCTGTCAGTCTTACACTTCTCTGGCTTTCTGAGCCCAGATGCATTTGGTGGTGGGGGGAGGGGCAGGGGCACCCCAGGGATGCCTAAGTGCCAGCCAGTGGAAAGGGGGGCGCCATCTTGCGAGGGGACAGGGGCTTGACTGGATTGTGGCCTCCAGACCCTCCTCTGGCCATCTTGTTGGGGAATGGGGATAGTCGATGCCTTTAGGGGAGAGGAGGTTGGTGGGGGGTGCTGTGCCTGGGGCCTGTGAGCTGTCAGGCTCCCTATGGGAGAGGGGTCCCTGCAAGGGAGTCGTGCCTACGTGGAGGGAGGGGGCTGTGCGTGGTGGTGGCTGCAGACAGGGTCAGAGGAAGGAGGTGTGCCAGTGGAAGAGGGGAGGCTTGTGGATGTGGACAGCTCTAGATGCCCAGAGGCTGCTTTTTAGGGGCTGCAGTGCTCTGACCCGGGAGCCATGGCTCTCAGGCGTTGTGCTGGCAGCTTCTCTGTCTCTCTGTGGCCCCTGTGGGGTGGGGCCACAGCTTGGAGGAGCAGACATGAGTTTCCTTCCCCAGGCTTTCTCCTGTCCCCTTGGGCTCAGCCCGGGCCAGAACATTTATTCCTCCCAGCTGGGTCCTGCCCTTGGGCTTTGCTCCCTCCTCCCTCCCTGCTCCCCATGCACTGTCCCACCTTTCACTTCTCCTTGTGGATATATTCCCTGTCCTCAAGGGCACAGTTTAGATGCCTCTTCCAGGAAGCCTTCCCTTAACCCTCTTTAGCTAGCTTAGGACTCCCTCTTCTCTGGCCATCTCCCTATCTGTCATAGGTCTCATTTCCCTTCTCCACCCTGCGTTTGGAAGACAGTGGCAGTGTCAGAGCAATCTCTGTGCCCACAGCACCCAGCATAGAGCTTGACAACGAGGAGCCACCGGTGCATGTCTGGTGAAAGAGTGAAGAAATGGGTGGATCATGCAGAGGATGCTGAGACCAGGGAGGGTACTGTGGGCCAGGGTAAGCCAGGAGGGCTTCCTAGAGGAGGTGGAGCTCCAGCTGGGCTTAATAGATTAGGTATGATGGGGGAAGATGGCAAGAGGGGACGTGAGGCTGGAAGCTGGGCGAGAACTGCACTTCATTGAGGGTCTCAGGGCCAAGCCCTGTGCCAGACACCTTCAGGCATCTGTGCCAGGTGTCTCCTTTAATGCTCTCAGCAGTCCCTAAGGTGAGTTTTACCGTCACCATTACAGAACTGGGCACTGAGGCGCAGAGTGGAGGAGTGAACTGCCCAAGGTCACATAGTCAGTTGGTGGGAAAGCTGGACTCCAGTCCAGGTGTGTCTCCCTCCAAGGCCCCACAGAGCCTCTGGAATAGTATCCTGCTGGCACTGGCCGTGGGAGTGGGGCGCTGACGGCTTTTGCACAGGGGCAGGTCTAAATCCTAGAACGTGATTGGGAATGGAGATAATTTGGAGATAATTTAGTCCCATGTGTTCATTTCTCAGACTGTGAGACTGAGGCCCCGGAAGGGGATGGGACTCTTCTCAGGTCGTCAGTCAGCTGTGAGCGGCAGGCCCTGGATGACGGCCCAGGTCTCCTGCCTGCCCATTGGATGCATTTTCCACTGCACCATGCTGCTGGGGACACACTGGTTCTCCCTGTTCCCCGGGCTCAGGAAGGAAGGAGCTCTGGAAGGCTTGTCCTGGACTGGGGCATTGGAGAGGGTGCTTCAGCCTGGGGTTCCTGACTTAGGCCCTGGCAGAGACCACCCAGGCATTGGAGGAGGGCTGTTCAGATGGGCCTCTCCCATCTCATGCTCTCAGTGGCTGTCCCCCTTGTACCCCACCCCCCATCCAGCTCCCCATGGAGCTTCCTCCTCGTCATTCGTGCCCCCCCTGCCGCTTGTTCCTCCATTCCCAGTCAGTCCCTCCAGGGGCCTGGTGGAGGGGCCATCTCCAACTCCCAGCCAACCTCTGGTTAGCAGGGCCTGTGGTACGCTCAGGTGCCAGGGCTGGGGCAAGGGGCCCATTGTTCCTTCCTCCCTCCCCTCTCCCACATAAGTGTTGCACTTGAATCCCCAGGGGTGTTAGACGGAGTCGGGGAACAGGGGAAGGCACTGCACCTGCCTTCAGGATGCATCAGAGCTCAGCCAGTTCCACACCCAGGCCCTGTGTTTTACAGGCAGGAAGGGCCGGGGGTGGGGGAGTGCAGGGAAGGCAGGTTAGATCCGCTGGGAGCCAGGCAAGCCCTCACAGAGAAGGTGGCACTTGATCTGAGCTGCCTTCACGGGGCGGGGGGGGGGGGTGCAGAATTTGAGAGAGTCTTCCAGGAGCTGTTGACTGCATATGGAAAAGCAAGGAGGTGGAATCATACATGTTGGGTTTGGGAGATGGTTGGGCGTGCCAGGCTGGAATGAGGGCTCCTAGGGATGGCAGGGAGGTGGCATGGGAAAGGCAGAGTGGGCCAGATCAGGACGGGCCGCTGTGCTTGGCCTTTGCCCTGTGGTCCCAGCTGTGGCGTGCTGCGGAGAGGAAGTGGAGGAGGCAAGGTCAGCAGCAGGCACAGGGCACTCAGCAGGCTGAAGCCTGAGGAGGGGCTGGGCTTGGTGCTGGGAACTCCACCCAAGAGGCTGGCAGTGTTCCCCTCAGGGCGGAGGGTCTCCAGGCCTGGGACGGCGCTTGGACAGGAGGTCCCCCTCCCTCTGCAGTGTGCTAGTAGTGTTTATCTCCACCATCCAGGTAGAGCCTCCCACTTCCTCTCAGATGCTCCAGCCCCACCTTCCCTAGTGCTGGACTCCTCCCGGAAGCCTTCCAGGCTGCTCAGGGTCCTGGCACTCCTTCCACTTAGCGCCTCTGGAGTTGTTCTGCCTGCTTTTGTGTTTCCTGGCTGCCAGCTCCCCTGGGAGCTCCCAGGTCAGGCCTGGGCGCCTCCCATTTCTGTCCCCAGGCCTGGGGGTGGGGAGGAGCGCAGTGGATGGGGAGTTTCCCTCTCCTTCAGGGCTGGAGCAGCCTAGCTGTTGGGGGGTGGGATCTGGAGGGGTGGTGCTACCCCCATCTGGCCCAGGCTGGCCAGCAGGTCCTAGGTGGGAGGGAGGCTGGAGGGAGGGACTGATCTGAGAGGCCAGGAGGAGGGTCGTGCTACAGCCGGGCTGAGCAGTGCTTGTGAGCGCAGAGGGCTCCCCTTCTTTCCTCCCCCCAGCCTGCTCCAGCAGGGCTGCCTCCTCCTTCTTTGTCCTCCGGGGATCCCCAGCCCCAAGGGCTGGTGGGGGTTCGGGAGGAGGCGGTGTGAGCCTGGGTTGGGGGGTGTCCTCACCCCCCGCACTGCACTAGCGGAGGGCTGGCAGCTGCCCACCTCCTGGGCACGAGCCCGTGCCAGCCGCTCCTGGCACAGTTGCTGGCACGCCCGGCAGACTCCCACGGCCACCTGCTCACACCCACCCACGAGCGCTGGCGCGCTGCGGGCCCTTCAGGCTTCCTGGGCCTCCCGGCGCCCCTCCCCCGCCGCCGTGCTCCGGAGCCCCCACCCCGGTTCTCTGCGCCCCGCCGGCCCCTTCGCTCCCGCCAGCCCCACCGCCCTGGCCCCCATCCTCGCGCAACTTGGGGAGCTCAGGAGGCGGGGCGCCGGGAGGCCCCTGGGGTAGCTGTGCCGCTGTAGGGGGGAAGGGGGGACCAGGAGGCAGGCAGGCAGGCAGGCAGACCGACAGACAGGGTGAGGGCCCCGCCTGCCACCTGGCGCCGCTCCAGCGGGACGATGGCGGGCAGCGTCGTGCCAGGCGGTAATTGCAGACAGACTAATTTAAAGAGATGAGACGGTTATTTTTAACTCGTGTTAAGGTAATGAACGGCGCGGGGGGTTTGCGGGTTTGAAAGTTCAGCACCCCCCCAGCCCCCACTTTCTGCGGGTTGGGGCCCCCCTCTCTGTGTGCCCTGAGGACTCCAGCTGCAGGATTCGCTGGAGTGGGGGTGCTCTACCAGAGAGGAGGGAGGGCTGGGAAGGAGATGCCCACTAGCCCAGGGCATATCCCATCAAATCCTGGCCACCATCCTTCTGGGTGGGTATTAGCATCTCTGTGTCCCAGGTGGAGAAGTGACTTGTCCTGGGGTCACATCCCTACGAAGTGGCAGGCCTGGAAATTGAACCCCCTTCTGACCCCAAAACTCAAGCTTTTTCTATACCATTGGGGCTGGAGGGGGGCTCTTGTGTTTGGATTTTGAAAGGGCACAGGATTATTCCTTGCAGCCCACCTTCTCCGTCCTTTGAGTGGCAGCCGGTGGTGGCCACCACATGGGGTCCTGGGGCTGTGGAAGCCCCTCTTTCTGTGTCCTCTGAGGGGAGGGGGTGGTCATGGACTGTGTGTATGGATGTGAGCCTCTGGGATATAGGTGCAGCAGCCATAGCAGGGGGAGCCCCCTCCTCACCTCACTTTCCCCCCTATTTCATGACTGACTCACCAGCACCCTTTGCCTATTTGCAGCCTGTGGGCCTGCCTCCTAACTTGGGGGTGGTACCTGGGAAGCAGGTACACACTGGTGCCCACTCCTCCCACCTCCAAATCAGACTTTGGGTCTCTAGGGGAAGTGGGGAGTCACAGAGCCCAACACCCCCTTCCATGCCTCCTTCCTCAGCTCAGTCCCTTCTCACACACTCCCAGTGACTGAGAGCTCATGATCTCTGACCTCTGAGACTGCCCATTCTATTGCTAGACAGGTCTTAAAGTTAAGACGTCCTTCCTTCTCCCGGCAGAGGCCCATCTCCCTGGAGCATCGCTCAGGGTGTCCTAGTTCAGCCTTTTGGGGTCAGTTGGAGCTGTGGAGTTGGGAGTAGGTGAGGGGTGGACAGAGCACCTGTAGGAACCTGATCCAGGTGTGTGAGCTGGAGCAAAGCTCTTTGCATTCTGGTCCTTGGTATTCTCCCCAGTGTCCAAAGGGCCTTAACTCGGTTTCTGGTCCTTTCGGCGCTGTGACTGACAAATCCTCTGGTTCGGGAACCACGAGGGGTTAGTTGGCATGGCCGGCACAAAGTACCGATAGGACTTCTCACGGGTGGAAGCGTGTGAGTGTGGGTGTGGATGGACTTGAACTTGGGGCTCCTGCTTGGAGATGCCTACCCTGCCCATGGCGTTACCCAGGTGGCAAACGTACTCTGGGCGCAATGACAGGAGTGCTCATGGCAGTCCCAATTGGCCCCCAGAGCGGGCAGATGGGGTGTGCAGGGTGTTGGGTGGGCATTAGCTGAGGCTCTGGGGCCCGAGTAGGGCGCTCAGGGGGATAGCTGGATCTGGAGCGCCCCCCTTCCTCCTGGCACCCTGGTTACCATGGAAAGCAACTCTTGTTTGGGAGGGTTTGGCTGTTTGCTGCCATTCCCCACCCCCACCCCATATGTGGAGGTGGGAGGGGGGCCAGGTGGTGTGTGGGGGAGGGGCCTCCCACACCCTCCCCCCAGGGCCTCCCTCTTTGCAGAGAAACCTTTCTGGTCTCTAGGAGGGGTGCTTCTTGTGGGAAGGGGAACACGAATGAAGAGAATTAACGTCTGGGTGCTAGGCAGTTAGTTGGACACTTCACATAAATGCTCTCATTTCATCCTCCCTGGGTCCTGCCAGCTATGTGTTAATAGCCCCATTTTGCAGTTGAGGAAATGGAGGCCAAGAAAGATGAAGTCACTTGGCCAAGGCAGCATGGCTGGGATGAGGCCGAGCCTGGATTTAGACACAGACTTGTCTGTTTCTACCATGTTTCCCCATGTCCCGATGCTGGTGCAGTCTCAGCCCCACACACCAGCCAGCCCTCCTGCTCCAAGGCTTGCTCATGCTCCAGAACGCTCTAGGGCTCCTCAGTTCCCCTGGGAGCCAAGCAAGCCCAAACTGCTCTGTTTGGACCCCTGGGCCCTCTGCTGGCCTTGTCTAGACCCTACCCTCGCTCCCGCTTTCCCTGCAGCCTCTGATCTCAGGCCACCCTCACGTTGTCGCCTTTACACCTGGCCCTGGAGTTCTTAACCCACACCCACTGTCATTGTCACATGCTCACCAAGGCAGCTACTGACTCATGGACTGATCCCTTGGGACACCCCTCAGAAAGTAGGCGGGGTCTTGGGTGGTTGGAACAAAGACCTGCCTCCCAGGTGATTCTGGAACTCACTGTGTCTCCCTGAGAATTCCTCCCTTAAATCCTTAGTTGTTGGCAAACCTGGCTGATGATCAGAGTCACCCAGAGGCTTTAGATAATACAGGTTTCCAGTCCCCATCTCAGACCCTCTCCATCAGACTCTCAGCGGGTGGGCTTTGGAATCTATATTTTAACAGGTCTGTCTAGTCACGGGTCCGATTCTGAAGCAGTGCCTTAGATGGTAGCGTCTCAGGCTCCACTTGTCCCTCCCTTCCGCTGCCCCCAGTGTGGACCAGCTTCTTCTCCAAGCAGGCTGCCCAGGTTGAGCCCACTCCTCTCCTGCTCGCTCTTTTTGGATCCTCCAGAGACTTGAACCCCATGCAGACAGCTTGAAGGGACTGACCCCCATCCCCAACACATTCACTCATCCCTCACGTCTTAGGAATCGCGCCATATAGAATGTGGATGGAGAGAATGCAGCTGGCAGCCAGGGCTGATACGCTGTGCCACTCAGAGCCTCTGGCCACAGGAGGGAGGGGAATTGATGGTGTAAATTCTCAGGAAGCCTCTCTGCACCTAGAAAGGTGAGGAAACTGAACGTCACAGCCCCTGCTCTCTGAGGGCTCCCCATCTGGTGAGGAGACGTGAGCACGTGTACAGTGCAGTGCTGTTCCTACAGGATCCAGTCCAGGGGCTTCAGCGTGACACTCAAGGCCTTGGCCACCTGGCACCAGTCAGCCTCTCCAGCCACATCACTCACCGTCTTCTGACCCTTGCTGTAGCCACACTGCACTCTTCCAGCTCAGGATTCAATCGCCTTATGCCATTACGTCCATGCTTTCCTTGAATTCTCATAGCAACCCTGTGAGGCTGGTACTGTTACTGTCCCCGTTTTGCAGATGAGGAAACTAAGGCTGAGAGAAATAAAGTGGCTTTCACAGTATCCCACTGTAAGTGACAGAAATGAAACTCCCCAGGGCTAACTCCTGCCTAGCCCATTGCTCTGGCCAAGACATTCCAAGCTGGCCTCCGCTTCCACCCCTGTCTCCAGCCCCATCATTGCCTCTCTGCTCTCCCTTGGAGTTTGGCCCTGAGGCTTCCAGCCTGGGGCGTGGCTCTGGGGTCCTTGGCTCCCTTTCTCAGAGAGCTCCCTGAAAACAGGGCCTGACCAGCCTGATATTGTCCCACACTGCACCCCCCTCCCCAACCCCATCTGTAGGCCCCAAGGCTGATGGCAGCTTCCTCCCTCCAGGCCTACACCCACTGGGCACCAACTGCAGTGCTGCTCAGGGGAACGGGACTGGCTCCCTGACTTTGAGGTGCCCACAAGTCAAGCTGGGGAGATAAGATGAGGACTCCAGATTTTGATTCAGGATAAAGACTGCTCAGGGTCACGGTGGAAGGCCAGATAATGATCTATAGGTGTTTGGAGGTAGAGGAAGGGAACCAGATAAAGGAAGTCAACCCTCAGGACTCTTTAGGAGCCCCACAGAGTCTGGCTGTGTTGGCCAGAGCCCACCAGGACTTGAGGCTGGAGAAGCAAGCAGAGGCCTGACAGTTAGTGGCCTTGAATGCCAAGCTGGGGAGCTGGCACTCCAAGCTGTAGGGGATGGGGAATTACTCTGGCAGAAAAATCCCTTGACGGTGGTGTGGAGGGTGGACGAGGGGAGAGGCGGGCGCTGGCACCCAGTGTGGGCCTGGTAGTGGGGTCCAGGGGAGAAGATGAGCCCGAGAGAGGGTGGAGGCCCAAAGAGTCCTAGATGCCAGGCCTGAGGTGCCATTCAGCACCCTTTGGTGCTTCAAGGATCCCGGAGGTGAGGCAGAGTGGTGTTAGGGGTCTTGGACACAGGCAGGGAGGAGCTGATCATAGCTCTGTCACTCACCCTGTGTGTGGCCTTGGGCAACTGTCCCCAAGATATCAGGAAATAACATGACGGTTATTCATTGCTCTGGGAAAGGAAAGGAACCAGCACTGCTGTGTCAGGTGGGGGTCCCTGGGCCCTGATCCCTAAAAGACACTGACTTGTGCGTGTTGCGGGAAAGGGGGTCCTTCCTCTAATGCCTCCCTTTCTGTCCCTAAGGTGTCAGATATTCAGGATGTCCAAGCTTTGTCCTGCCCTTAGGTTGACCCGCTGCTTTCTAGCCTCCAGAGCCTTCCCCATGGCCTTGGGAGGCAAGCAGCCAGGTTTTAGGCTCTGTATTTTTAGAGATAAAGGCAGTGATTTGCTCAAGGTCACCCTTGAACCCAGGGCTGCCTGCCCCTGGGTGCCTGCTGCCCTTTGCCCATTGGGAGGCTGTGTGACCTTGGGCATGGCCCTTCCCTCTCTGGCTGAGTCCTATCTAGAGATCTGAATTCCCCTCCCCCAAGACTCTGGGAAGCTGTGATGCCTTCTCCACCCCTCCTGTCCCCTCCCCCTGTCCTCGTCTGGCCTTGCCTCCTCTGTAACCTGAGCTGGGGCTGTGGGGGAAGGGGCTTGCCCTCTGCCAGAGGCACCTGCCAGCTGAGCAGATGTGAGGGGATGGAGGCCCCCTCCTCCCCCAGGGCATCTCCGGCTCTTAGCCTGGCCAGGCTGGGGCTGGGAAGGCAGTGCTCAGTACACCTAGCCCTGGCCCCTGGCCTCTGGACCCAGAACTTGCCCTGAGCACTTGTCCCTTTTCAGCGGACATTCGTGCTCCAACATGTCCTGCAAGGACCTCTCAGTATCCAGGAGAAGACAGATGGCAGATGAGGGCTGGTGCCCAGTTTGGGTGGGCTGCCCTGGGCTCCTGGAGCCCCTTGGCATGGGGACAGAGGGCCAAGGGCGGCCCCTGGGGCAAGGCCAGTGTCTGCGCGGGTGGCCATGCCCCTGGGAGAGCAGATGGCTCTCTTGGCACCACGCCCATTCTGCCTTTTTTCCCCTCAGGAGCCGGCCTGCAGGGCTGGGGCACAGCTGCTGGGCCCTCCCCAGAGCCAGGCCCAGGGCAGGGCTGGGTGAGGTCACCGCAGCTGCTCCAGGCCTAGGGCAGGGGTGTGGGGAGGTGCGGCCTGAGGGAGGGAGGGGGCTCCGACTGAGAAGAGACAGGGAGAAGCCGGAATGGCTTTGCATTTAGGGATCCACTTTAATCCAAGATGAAGGAGGAAAGAGTGTGGAGGTGTGGCTGAGCCATTGCGGACAGCCCCCACCCCCACCCCAGGCCCACCCTGGAGCTTCTGCCAGGCCTGGGCTCCTCCCTAGAGGCATCTCAGGGTGGGAGGAAGAGCAAGGGCCCTGGGTGTGAATTCCTGCACCACCACTTACACGACGTGACCTTGGGCAGGTCAGTTTGTCTCTTGGAGCCTCAGTTGCTCGTCTGTAAAATAGGGATAATAAACCAGCTCAGAGGGTTGTCACAAAGACTCAATAGGGTTTTAATTGCTGAGTGCCAGCACAGTGCATGGCACCTGGTGAACGCTCAGTAAATGGTAGTTTCTTTGCTTCCTCACTTGGCTGGATTCTCTGGAGGAGCCAGGAAGTGCTGAGGAAAAGGAGGGAGGTGGCAGAGGCAGCAGGAACGGGAGGGGAGACCAGGATGGAGGAGGCAAGGCCTGGAGCTCTGGCCTGAGGTTTTGCTGAACAGAAACTGCACAGAATTGCCAGGCCTGAGTGGTTTGTGGCTGCTGAGAGCTCCATCCTATGGTTGACTGAATGTGAGCCAAGGGTTGCCCCAGAAAGTTCACGTGGGGAGGCAGACTCATAGACAGTTATACTCCAGTGTGCAGTTAGATTTCTGTAGTAGCACTGACGTGGGAGCAGCTATCTTTGGGGCTTGCAGAGGGCGCTAGGAAGATGCCACAGAGCTAGCCTTGTTGGAGCAGCAGGAACTGGTGGAGCAGAGAGGGAGGGAAGGGCAAAGGGAACAGAGTGCAAAGGCATGGAGGTGTGAGACATCCAGGGTGGCTGGAGCCCCAGATGGGCTTAAGGGAATGGAGGTGATGAGGCTGGAGAGCGTCAGAGGGCTCTTGAGTATCAGTCTGGAGTTGGACCCAAGCCTGTGGGTGATGAGCAGCCACAGGCTTTTGAGGGAAGAGCTCGGACTTCTGCTGCTGCTTTGTTTGCTGCCCAGGCTGGGTGTGTGGGCTCTGCTGTCTCTGGGGTAGGGGTGGGGGATGCCAGGGCCTATCCCTTGAACTCATGCCTTGCTTGGGACATTTGGTTCCCCCTACCCCCTGGCTGCCCACTTCTGTTCCACTGCTGACCCCAAGCTCACCCACCTGTTGACACCTGCGGCCCTGATGCCACCACCTGCCCTTCTACCCCTCCTCCACTACAGACACTAGTACCAAGGATTTGCACGTGGCCTCAGGCCCTTGAGGTCATCCAGGTCACCCTTTCTGCCAGGTGAAGCACCACAGCTTCACCTCAGGCAGCAGAGCAAGTGACCCCCGGAGAGTCTGTGGCTCTGTCTGAGACAGGTGTGTGTTCCTGGGCCAGACTGGGGCCCCAGAGTGGGGTTGGGGTAAGGGGTGGGACAGGGGCTGCTCTTGGGGCTCTGAGACAGGGAGGGGTTGAGGTTCATGACATGTGGGATCTCATCTATGGATGTTGGGATTGTTACCTTCTTTTCCAGGGGAGGCCCAAGGTTCCATGGGTGAAGCTGGAATTTCAGCCACTGCCCTGGACCTTTGTTCCTGCAGGAAGGGAGGGAAGGAAGGAGGGAGAGACGAAATGGGAGTCATGGTGGGGATCCAGCGCTCACATAGCCCCACAGGTGGTGTCTGCTCAGGGAGGCATTAAAGGGAGGAGCTAGATCATCATCCCCATGGGGTAGGCAGGTCAACTTCCTGAGGGAGGGGCTGGGCTGAACCTTGGACAGTGATAGAACCTGGAGAGGTGTCCATACCTGGCTTCGGGCTTGAATGGATGGACACAAGACCCGGGACTGAACTGGGAGGGTCCTGGAACCGCCTGGTGCCAGGGAGGCCAGGAGGTAGCACAGGGCTTGTGGTGGGTGAGGGGCACAAGACTTGGGTCTCCTGTCTCTTATGAAAGCCAGGAAGCTTGGGCTTGAGAACCAAGGCAGGGATGGACACTGAGGTGGGCAGGGGGGCAGTGTCCCCCGTCACACTGAGACCCAGACCTGGCTCCATCACTTCCCAGCTTCACGGCCTCAGGAGTCATTTAATCCACCTGAGCCTCAGTTTCCCCCCTTTGTAAAGTAGCACTACCTATTTGCAGGGCAGTTATCAGGATTAAAAGAAGAAATGTATCAAAGAACCTAGCCTGGGTCTGTCATATTGTAAGTGGTGCCCTTCTCCTGCCTCAGTATTTGAAGCACGTGGCGGTGGTGTGCTAGAGCTGGCTTCCACTGGCTCATGAGAGCCGATCGTGCACACTTCTTCCCAGTTCTGCGCTCAGTGACGTCATGCTGGCAGCTTAAAATTGGCTACGATGGCAGTATCCATGCCACAGAAATCAGCAACAGCTACAAATCAAATCCTGGAGAGCTGGAGGAAATCCATCCTGTGGGCCCTCTTTAGCCCTAGAGGGGACAAAACGGGAGGTGGGGCAATGGTGGAGCACTGGCTGGGCCACGCAACCTAGAACTCAAAGGCTGTGGGCCCTTTTGGGCCTGGGGAGATTGGACATAGTCATAGCAGGAGACAGCAAATGGTGGAACCCCTTTCCTCTCCACACTCCCCTCTCCCCACCTAGAGATCTGGTGGGCTCTGGCTGGAAAAGTAAGATTGGATGAGGCTGAGCTATCAGAGAATGAAGCTGTACTGGGAGGAGAAATGAGGTTGTACTGGAAGATAAACAAGGTTGTACTGTCAGGGAATGAGGTGGTACTTGGAGGCAAGGTGAGGCTGCATTGTTAGATAAATGAGGTTGTACTGTCGGGATGAAGTGTACTTGTAGGAGAGATGACGTCCTGCTGGATCAGTCAGGTTGCACTGTCAGAGAACACAGCCACACCACAGGAGGAAGGAGAGCCTCCGACTTGGAGAATAAATGAGGGTGTCCTGCTGGATAAATGAGGGGGCCCGTCAGGTGAATGGAGTGCTGTTAGCAAATGAGGTTGTACTTGCTGGATAAATGGGACTGGTGTGCTGGATAAATGGGGTTGTGCTGTCAGATGAATGCATTACTGCTCGTGGGCGAAGGGTGTCCTGGGAATAGATGGGGTTGTCTTGCTGGATAGATGAGGTGCGCCATCAAATGGATCAGACCCTGTCCAGGAGGGAAGCACGGTCAGCAAGGATGAGGTTATTCTGTTCCCACTGGGGCTCATGGAGTGTCTTCTCGCCCAGGTGGTACAGTCTGTAAGAAACCTTGGCCCCAGCAAGCCCTAGGTTACTCAGGTCTATCTGGGGAGCAGGAGGGAGCAAGGTGGGGGGCTGGGGTGGGCAGCTGCATTGTTCACCCTCTGAGGCCTTCTTCCCCTCTCACAGAATCCCTCACTGCTCTCTGCGGTTCCATCTGTGGATCACACTGTTCCTGACTTCCTCCACCCCATGCTTACCTCTCCTTCTGACTATGTTCCCTTCTCTCAGCCCAGTTTGGAGAAGCTCATATCATGTGCCAGCTACTCTGCCCAGTCTCATTAATTCTCCCTGCAACACAGTATTCCCCCTTTACTCTCTCATTCATTCATTCATTCCTTTGACATTTAGTAAACGCCTAGTATGTATCAAACACATGGAGTACAGTAAAAAATGGACAAAAATCCCTCATGAAATAGTGAAACCAGACAATAAATAATAAATACAGAATATAAATACATTATATATTTATATATAACATATATTAATTTATTAATTCATATATATATAAATTAAATATTCATTTAGACAGTGATAATTGCTTTAGAAAAATGTAGAGCAAGGTAAGGGGGCCCAGAAATGGCAGGGAAGAGGAGCAGTTGTTAAGAGTGGTCGGGATGGGCCTCGTTGCAGAAGGTGACATCTGAAGAAAGACTTGAAGGAGATGAGAGATCGACGTGGGTGTCTGGGCGCCCAGTGTTTCTCTGAGACAGAGGCCCCAAGGTGCGACCATGTCTCGCAGCTTCAGAGCAGGAGGGAGGGATCCAGCATTTAGGGGAGGAGTCTGAGAGGTCATGGAGGGGCTGTGGGCTATGGCAAGGCCTCTGTTCTTTACTCTGAGTGAGATGGGGGCGTCAGAGGGTTCTGGGCAGGACTGGACGTGATCCGGGTTATTTGAAGGACCACTCTGGCTGGCGCGTGGTGGAGGGCTGCAGGGGAGCAAGGGTGGAAGCAGGTAGCTGTGTGAGGAGATGGAAGTTCAAAGCATCTTGCCCCAGGGTCGCACTGCTTGTGAGTGTTGGAGCCAAAACTGGGATCCGCAGCCAACACCAGAGCGCATGCGCTTTGCCCTGCGCCAGCCTCCTCTCCCTGGTGGGTGAGGCCCCAGGGGACTGGCCTCCCTGGCCCAGGTTCTGAGGGAGAGTGGGATGGGTGTGGAATGTAACCCACTCTCCGTTCCCTCTGCCCGCTGAGGGTCTCCTGAGGCCCTGAATCAGGAAGGTCTATCTCCCCTGGGAACCTGCCCCAGGCCTGCATGGAGGTATGGGAGATGGGAGGCCCCAGAAGTCGGGCCCAGCTCTGGGCACCAGGGGAGCGCGGGCATGCTGGGGCCGGGCTGTGGTGGCGGGTTGCTAGGCGACTCCGAGAGGGAGCCCTGGTTACTGCTGCCTGGCAGAAGCATCTCCCTCCTCTGCCTCCCTCACCTCCTCTGTGGCCTCTGGCCTCCCAGGAGGCCTTGTGGGTGAATTGTGATCTGCGCTTGCCATTGGATGTTGGCCGGGAGGTCTGATCGGTACCAGGTGGCTGGGCTCTGAGGAGCCAGCCTGGGCTGCAGGGCCTGGGCTTCCCTCGTGGGGCACAGCCCTGGTGTACACCTGGTGCAGAGCCTGGCTCAGCAGTGAGGGCCTAGGTCCTTGTGCAGCTCTGGGCCACCTCCCTGGGTGACCCTGGACAAGGTATCGCCCTCCTCTAGGCCTCCTCTCTGCCCCATCCATCTGGCCAGCAGAATCTCTCCCCAGGGGCCTGGTTTTCTGTGCGAGTGCAAGGGAGGGTGCTGAGCCGGCAGGGCCTCAGGTGCCCCCACCCCCACTCCCTGATGGCTTGAGTGTGCAACACTCAAGTTTTGCATTAGATTCCATTAACTGAAAGAGTTCCACTACTTTGAAAAAAAGTTTGAAAACCTCTGGGCTGGATGATTCTAAGAACTTTCAGTGTCAAATCCAAAAGGTCCCCAGAGTACAGATGGCCCATCTCATCAGTTTACTGGTAGGGAAACTGAGGCTGGAGAGAAGGAGGGACTTGCCCCAGGTCAGGCTTGGTGGAATGGATCAATCCCCAGGCTGAGGGTCAGGGGGCTTGGGCCCGAATCCCTGCTCTACCACCAGGTCCTGGGTGACCTTGGGCAAATCCTTTCTTCTCTCTGGTTTGGACCAGCCATTGTTTCAGGCTGGGGCTCAAGCTCCCAGGGGTACCTGGCTGGGCAGGAAACAGAGTGGGGAAGGATGCAAACCTTCCTAGGCTCAGAACATGTGCTCTTGGTAAAAATCTAAAACATTATTTTTATATTCAGAAAATTTGGACGTATTATGAAGTACAATTCAAAATTCACTTGAACTCTACAAACGAATCACAAGACATATAGGAAATTTTGACCTTGTGATATGTCCCCAGTCTTTCCATGCTGCCAGCTTCTAGGGATAGTTTACATGGAAAGTTTGAGAAGCACTGGAGTACTGGCTTCCTAAGATTCTTTGGAAATTCTCTGACTCGTTTCTCTCTCCCGTGGTGGAATGTGATGTCCTTTAGACTCAGGGTGAGATTAACCTGAAATCAATACCTGGCTCTGCCACTTAAACTGTGTGACCTTGGCAACTTAAGTTAACCTCTCTGAGCCTCACTATCCTCATCCTTAGATAGGGATCACAATCCCTGACTTGTATGGAGTTTGACAGACTGATCACGTGAGATAAAGTAGTTTAACGCTTATACGTCTGAACAGGCAGGTTCTGAGTAGGTGCTGGTACTTGGCAATGTCCTTCCTCCTTCCCCCCCAGCACTCAGAACCAGGCTGGCACATAGGGACATTGATAAAGACGTGTTGCCTTACTGACCTCCAGGTGGAGAAGCTGGGAGGTGGAGCTTCTGGGAAGCCAGAGAGTTCCATAGGGGAGAAGAACTGAGGCCTCCTAGTCCCCTGAACACAGGTGTGAGGGAGGGGCTGGGGAGCCAGGTGCAGGGGCGGGAGCAGGAAGGGGGTATCTAATTGAGGGAGCACCACTCCCTGGGGGTCCAGCTCCCCTCCTCTCAGGGCCCCAGGAGAAGCCAGGCAGGGCAACGCTTGGAGGGGCCTTGGAGCCCCAGCTGTCACCTCCTTAGACCAGAAAGTGCCAGAGATAGGGAGCCTGGGCCCTGAAGAGTCAGGGCAGTACCTGGAGCTGGGGGTGAGGGGTGGGAGCATACCCTGGGCAGCAGAAAGGACCCCTCCTCCTGGAGACTGGTGGGAAGGAGGCGGGAGGGAGAGCCCTCATGGATCAGTGGTTATGGTTACAGGTGGATTAATGAGTTAAGAGCAGGTCCATGAGCTGGGCAGATCTGGATGGAGTGGTACCTAGCACTGCTGCCTGTGGGACTGTGGGCAAGTTACATCATGCCTCTGGGCCTCCGCTCCCTGGTACATGAGATGGGGTAATGCCAGCTTCCCCGGGTTGTTAGTGCCCAGCACAGTTATGCTCAGGGTATGATATTAAGGAGGTAGAGACAGAGCAGGTCTGTTGGGTGACCTAAGAGGTGAGGTCTTCTGGCCAGAGTGAGGGATTTAACCAACGTCTATGAGCACCTGGTGGGTTCACCAAACACTTACCCACACACATTATCTCAGGTAATGATCTAACAGCCTTCGAAAGTGGTTATTGAATGTTGCCCATTTTTTTCAGAGTTCACTGAGGCTCATAAGAGATTGAGTCAGCAGCCCATGGTCACATAGCTAGGTGGCTGAAAAGAGCCAGGCATCCTGCCCAGCCCTTCTGATACCCAAGCCCATGCTGTTTCTGCAGCAGTTACTAAGCTGGGAGGTCAAGGCCACCAGGTGGGAGGTCCCAGTGGTGGGGCGTGGCAGGCCCAGCAGAAGTCCTACTCCTCCAGGTTCCTGAGGGGAGCCAGGTCAGTGGAGCTGTGGACTCCCCTGCCTTCTTGGCAAAAGCAGGCAGTGACATGGGGATCACTAGAGACTGGCAGAGTAGAAATTTAGAAGAGGATATGCAGGGGTGGCAAAAAGGAAGCTCAGGGAAGTAGGAAGGAACAGCAGAAAGGGCCATGGAGCCTTGGGGAAGCCACTTCACCTCCTGAGCCTTGGTCTTCTTGTCTGTAAATGGGGATTACGCCACCTGCTTTGTGGGGATTTTGTGAAGGCTCCACGGAAGGGGCTTTGAGGGCAGAGCTACTCTGCTTCAGGTGGGTCAGGAGGGAAGGGTGGGCTGCAGCCCAAAGGGCAGGCTGGAGAGCTAGGCTGGCCTGAAGGTGGGCACCAAGCAGAGGTGGGGTCTGAGGTCTCCACGGCCAGTGGATGTGTTTTGAGGGGCTTGCTGGGATCCACGTCCTCTGTGGAGGTCCCAGGAGCTCAGAGGAGTTGGGGGAAATCTCTGCATAGTCTCGGGCCTATAGCCACCTTGGGGACCCCCAGCTTATTCTGCTTTCCCTGGCCAGGCCCTCCCAGCAAAGGGTTAACAGTCTTCTCTACCTGCAGTTGCATTTTAAAGACACGAAATTAAAGCAGGTAATTTATTCTCCCCACACATGAAAGAGCAATTAGTTCTAAACAGGGCTTAATCAGTCACCGAGAGATTGATTTCTGGAGCCCTGGGTTTTCGGGCTCCTGGCACCATGCCAGGCTGGGGAGGGAGGGGGGCAGACAAATGAGCCGCAGCGGCATGAGCCCTTACATAATCTGTCCGGGGGCCCTGGCAGGCTGGCCAGCTCCAGGCGGCGCTGGGCTGAGCTGGGGAGACAGGGTCCTGCTCCCCTGCTGCAGGCCCCTTAAGAGTCGCCCTCAGGTTCGCCCATGCTTCCCGGGAAAGGCCAGGCCCAAGGCTCGGGTCCCACCCTCTGGGCAGTGCCTGTGGGGAGCGGGGGAGAGGATGGGTGTTCGGGTTAGTCCGACCTGGGGACTTACACCTGTTCCCCCAACTCCATTGCCCCCTTCTCCCTTCTGGCTCTCTCCTTTCTCATCCTCTCACCTCCTTCTCTGTTTTCTCCCCCATCCCCGTTCCCCACGGCCTCCTCACTTCCCACTCCCCCACCCATGTCCTTGTCTCCGGCCACAGAACTCCATCCGGCACAACCTGTCGCTGCACACCCATTTCATCCGCGTGCAGAACGAGGGCACCGGCAAGAGCTCGTGGTGGATGCTGAACCCCGAGGGCAGAAAGACGGGCAAGACCCCGCGGCGCAGGGCCACGTCCATGGACAACGGGGCCAAGTTCCTGTGCATCAAAGGCAAGGCAAGCAAGAAGCAGCAGCTGCAGGCACCTGAGCGAAGCCCCGACGACAGCCCCCCTGAGCGCACCAGCCCCGGGGCCCTTGCCTGCCGCGGCCAAGTGGGCCACCAGCCCGGCCTCACACGCCAGCGACGACTATGAGGCGCGGGCCGACTTCCGCGGTGGCGGGAGACCCCTGCTAGGGGAGGCGGCCGAATTGGAGGACGACGAGGCCCTGGAGGCCCTGGCGCCATCGTCGCCGCTCATGTACCCGAGCCCGGCGAGCGCGCTGTCGCCCGCGCTGGGTGCGCGCTGCCCGGGGGAGCTGCCCCGCCTGGCCGAGCTGGGAGGCCCGCTGGGTCTGCACGGCGGCGGCGGCGGCGGCGCGGGGCTGCCCGAGGCCCTGCTGGACGGCGCGCAGGACGCGTACGGGCCGCGGGCCCGCGCCGGGACGCCCGCCTACTTCGGGGGCTGCAAGAGCGGTGCTTACGGCGGGGGCGGGGGCGGGGGCTTCGGGCCGCCGGCGTTGGGCGCGCTGCGCCGCCTGCCCATGCAGACCATCCAGGAGAACAAGCAGGCCAGCTTCGCGCCGGCGGCCGCGCCCTTCCGCCCCGGGGCGCTGTCCGCGCTGCTGCCGCCGCCGCCGCCCGCGCCCAGGCCCGGCCCGGTGCTGGGAGCGCCCGGGGAGCTGGCGCTGGCGGGCGCGCCCGCCGCCTACCCGGGCAAGGGGGCGGCCCCATACGCGCCGCCTGTGCCCTCGCGCAGTGCCTTAGCCCACCCCATCAGCCTTATGACGCTGCCCGGCGAGGCGGGCGCCCCGGGCCTGGCGCCGCCGGGCCATGCGGCCGCCTTCGGGGCCCCGCCCGGCGGCCTCCTGCTGGACGCGCTGCCCGGGCCGTACGCGGCCGCCGCTGCCCGGCCGCTGGGTGCCGCGCCCGACCGCTTCCCGGCCGACCTGGACCTCGACATGTTCAGCGGGAGCCTCGAGTGCGACGTCGAGTCCATCATCCTCAACGACTTCATGGACAGCGACGAAATGGACTTCAACTTCGACTCGGCCCTGCCTCCGCCGCCGCCCGGCCTGGCCGGGGCCCCGCCCCCCAACCAGAGCTGGGTGCCGGGCTGAGGGCCGCTTCCCGCGCCCCGGGTGCCTGCCCCGCCCCAAGGGGCCTCTGTCTTCCCATCCTGATCCCCGGGACCCCACCCCCGATTCCAGCTCCGCGGGAGGATCCAGGAGGCAGCCCCAGCCCAGCTAGAGACATCCCTCAGAAGTTGACCGCTGAAGGAAGTGGTGGGGAGGGGCTGGGGCACCCCTCCACTGCTGCCCAAACTCCTGAGACCCACTCCTTCCCCCGGGGGCAGGAAGTCTGGGAGTGGAGGCCGAATTCCGGGCTGGGTGGAACGGCGAGGAGCGAGGTGGGCCGCGCTGGTCGGGGAAGCCAACCGGGAGATGGGGCAGGGGGCGTCTCCGAATCTTCAGTTTCATTTGTGGGGCCCTCGCCATGACGAATCGCCCACCCCAAACTGCGGTCTGGTTCTCAATTGACACTTTCCTACTGGTCTTAGCCTCACCCACCCCAAGCCAGCAATCCCCTCCGGAAAATACACTCACACCTACCTGCTGTTCACCCTGAGCTGTCCTCTTTCAGCCCTAAACCACCTCCCACCGCCAGGGTTCAGCCCCTCCCACCCATCCTTGCCGGCCCCAGCTTCTCCCCTCCTCCGTCGGAGTCAATCCCTCTTTCCGACCTCCCCATCACCCGCTAGTGCTGGTCTCAGTCTCTCCAGCGGGCCTCAGCTCCCATCCACCCCACAACCGACACCCCTTTCTCTGTGCCAGTGCTGGCTCCTCTCTCCCATATTTATAAGTGTCCGGTCGGGGCGGGCTGTGGGCGCGGCGTCCCTGGCGCATGTCGTAGGCAGTGTACCGTGGCCGTGCCGTCAGCGTGTGCGTGTGCGTGTGCGTGTGTGCCGTGTCGAGGCCGTGTAGAGTGCATTGTACAGCATATTTTCATGGATAAAATTGTTTTAAATATTTCCCGCGCCTTGGGCTAGCAGGGGGCGTAGCAGCAGAGGAGGAGAATTGGCAGGGATCATGGGGACGGAGTGTCCCTGTGCCTGAGCCCCTACTGTGGCTTTGCCTCTGAGTATGTGTCAGCATTCACTACGTCTGTCTGCTCAACACACATTGGTTAAGGGCCTAGTGAGTTCCGGACGCTGGAGATGTGCCTGTGTGGAGCTCTGCACCTGTTTCCGTGAACATGTGCATGCAGGAAGTTTCTGGTTTGGCGAAATTCTGTCCTGAATAAGCCTCAGAGATTGGAAGAGAAGGCACAGATATTTACTGAGAACCTGTTAGTGTCAGGTCATGTATTAGGCACGATTTTTGTTCCCGATATACAGATGAGAAAAAGGTCCGAGAGGGACAATGGCTTGGGAAGGCAAGGTGGGGTGGAAAGGAGGCCTTTGAAGGCACACAGACATCTATTTGAATCCGTTCCCGGCGGTTTACTGGCTGTGTGACCATGGGCAAGTTTTTAAGCTCTGTAGCCTTGCTTTCCTGGCCTAGACCACAGGATAGTAGCACTGATTGCATGGATTTCTTCTAAGGAGTAAAGGAGAAAAGGTATGTAATGTGCTCAGCAGTGGTCCTGCACTCATTCATTCATTCATCCACAGAAGATTTAGTGACCAACTGTTATGTGCCAGGTCTTATACCAAGCACTGGGGCTGCCACAGAGAACACCACAGGCACAGTCTCTCCCCTCAAGGAACTTCGAGGCTCGAGGGGGACGTGGATGAGTAAAGAGGCGATTGCAGGTCAGAGCTGGAATGAAGGGAGGAGCCAGAGGGCTGCTGTGGGAACGAATGACACGCTGCACCCATCCCAGGCTTGAGGAGTCAGGGAAGGTGCCTGGAGGGGGTGCTGTCTCAGCTGAGCCTTGAAGGATGAGTTGGCCTTGGGAAGGGGAGGGATTCAGACAGAGGGAACGGCATGGTCAGAGGCCCGGAATCAAGAGATCATATGGGTTCCAGAACCAAAGGCAGTTTAGTGTGATGGAAACTCAGAGATAGAAAGGTTACTGATGACAGGGAGGCAAATGGGCTGGAGGGAGCAACAGTGGGAGTCAGTGGCCAGGCCAGAGGTGCTGGTGGTGACTGAAACCAGGAGGGATATGGGAGGGCAGTGGGGCTGGAGCGGAAAGGAAGAGGTCACATATATTTTGGATGTGGGGTCATTGGGACTTTGTTGTGGATTGGACATGGGGGATGAGGGAGAAGGAAGAGTTGAGTGATACCTGGTTTCGAGTTGGTGACCTGGGCAGACAGAGCCCTTCCCTGAGATGGGGAACATCCCAGCAGGAGGAGCCCCGGGGAAGCTGGTGCGTTCAGCCTCAGACAGGCTCAATTTGAGTTGGGTACTACGGGAACCAGTGGGATGTGGGAGGGGTGTTCAGGAGCATGTATATTGTGTGAATGGCATTGGCCCTGGCATTGGCCGACATGGTAGCCTGGAGATGTCCCCCTGGGTAGTGAGGTCAGAAGCCCAGGAAGGTGTCTGGGCTGGAGAGGCTCAGAGAACCAAGGGCACAGAGGCTGTCATGGAGGTGTTGGGAGTGGCCTGGGGGTGGTGCAGAATGGGAAGAACAGGGGATCCAGGTCTGATTGCATGGATACCTTAGCACACCTTGGCACAGGAAGAGGAACCCACTGGTTGAGAGGGAGCCGCCGGACTGAGGAGAAGGAAAACCAGGACACTGTGAGCTCCTAGAATCTGTGCAAAGAGCATGGTCCTAGAAAGGAATGCCCAGTGCTCTTACCCGCAGAGCCTCACTTTCTTGTTCTGGGAGATGGGACAGTAGCACCTGTCTCAGATTTGTTTTGAAGAGCAAATAAGATTGGAATTATTCTCTGAGGTCACACAGCTGGCAGGGAGCAGAGCCGGGTTCCTGCCCGCACTGTGGACCTCCAATGCCCAGGCTCTCCTGCAGCCTCCAATGCCTCTGGGGAGGTGGCTGTGACCACAAGAGCAAACGAGCTCTGAGCCAGCAGGACATGTACAGGACTTAAAGGTGGAGGGCGAGACCTCACTGTGGGGTGTGGTAGCTGTCCCTGCCGGGTGGGGAGCACAGAGAGGCTGACAGATCCTCCCCTGGGACAGATGCCCCAGCCCCACCCCACAATCAGACTCCGGATGGTCCAGCTGGGTCTGGGCTCCATATGGGCTGCAAAGCTGCCCCCACCCTAGGCTGACCGAGGGTGGGCTGCTGGTGTGCATGTGCAGGTCTGTGTGTGTCCATGTAGCCCCATGTGCCTCTGCCTGTGTGGGCCTGTGTGTGTGTGTGTGAGTGTGCTGGGAGGGGGGCAGGCTGAGTGATGGTTGGAGCCTCCCTGTCTGAGTACGCACATGCCTGAGCGTGTGTGTGTGTGTGTGTGTGTGTCTATTGAGAATGACAGTGTATCCATCTCTGAGTAGGCTCACATGTGTGCCCGGGGCTGTGGAGTCCATGCTTGTGTGAGTTGTGTGTGCTGCATGCCTTCCTCTCTGGGTGTGTCTGCCTTTCTTGGCGCACACGTCTCTCCGGGTGCACCAGAGCTGGTGTTCCCCTGCCAGGAGTGTCTTCTGGGCTGCTCTGCGGAGGAAGAGGAGGGGAGCAGAGGGACACTCCCAACCCTGGGATGTGGCCAGGCTTATGAGCAGGGAGCAGTGAAACCACCTCAGAGTAACGACTGAGCTCTGCCCGGCTCAGGCCAGTGGTAATTCTAGAGAGAGCTTCTGTCCTGCTGAGCCCCATCGGGAGAAAGGGGGCAACACCCCTGCAGCTGGGGGTCTGCGACTGGCCCTTCCCCACCAGCCTTGAGCCCAGCAGACGAGCCCCCCTCCACGCCCACTCCCTGGGAGGCGTCTGACACATGATTTATTCATAAAAAGCTATTATTTGTGCCAAAGAAGAACAGAGCTGCTGGCTTTTTAAGTGCTGATAATGCTCTCAGCCTCCTTGCCTCTCCTCCCCTCCCCTCTTCTCTCTCACCTCCTTGGGACTTCCCATTCTTTCTTCCTTTCCTTTCTTCCCACTTCCCCTCCTGTTCCCTCTCTCTATTCCTTTCTTGTTCTCCTCATACCTCCTCTTCGCCCATTTCTTCATGCTCCTCCCTTCTCACCCCACTCACCTCTCCACATCTGCTCTACAATTAGGGGAAGGAGGCAGGGTCGCAGGAGGCTCAGAACCAATTGTCCCAGATTGGGGAAGGCCTACACAGGCCTGGAGCCCGGTGTACCCCACCCCTCCCCTCGGCCTTCACCTCTTCAGGACTAGGGGAAGGTTGGGAGGAGGGGGAGCAGGCTGAGAGTGACGGGGGATGGGCTGGTTTCTGGAGGCTGTCATACCAGCTCCCCCTATGCTAAAGGCTGTGACTTTTGCCCCCCATTAATAGCACCAGCCCCCCAAATAAACATTCAGTCTAAAAAACGTGCACTTGCTAAGCAAATGCAGGTTCAAGGGAAACTCCTTGGCCCCCTTTATCCCTTAAGTGTGCCCCGATAGAGAAACTCTGGAGCTACTGTTATTCAGGTGATGCCGGAAGAGGCTGGCATCAAGGGAGGCTCTTGGGGCCCCATCGCAGAGCTCCCTCTCTTTCCAGACAGGAGGTAGGAGAATGAGTATCACAGATGTGAGCATGGACATGGACACATGCAAGGTTCTTAGAAGCAGACATCACAGATCCACATGTGTGTGCCCTCAAGCTCGCGCGTGCACACACACACACACACAGGCATGCACACAGCCACACACCTACGCACACAGATGGAGAGTCGTTCCTCCCTGAGCACCTGCAGCGGGGGCTGAAACTCTCCCCATTTGGATACAGGTTCGTTCATTCATTCATTCACTCATTCACTCCATAAACTTTACATGCCACCCCTCTGTGCCAGCCCTGGTGCTGGGTGCTGGGGTGGCAGAAATGAGCGTGATTGGGCCATAGGGAGGGACTGGAGCAGGGGGCTACTGCATGCCCTCCCCTGCAGCCTTGGGCTAGGGGTTTGGCGCCCAGCAGGCAAGGGGTTAAGTCATTTGGCATCCAGAGCTGGGGCCATTAGGCCTCCTAATTATGAAATTATCGAGGGCCTCAGGTGACTGCTAATTTCACACACACTGTTCCTCTCACGGCTAATGAACGCCCGCAGAACCCACGCCTTGTCTTTCCTGCTGAACGGTGACCTGCAGATAATGAGCTCAGGAAGGCAGACGGGCGGCCGGCTGGGTGGGTGGAGTGCCAGGCTGAGGAGGGGGCCGCTTGCCCTCCCGGCTCCCTTGCTGGCTGCCAGCCCCCAGCGAGGACTTCAGGGCCAGAGCCCAGCCCACAGTCTCTGCAGGACAGGCTAGGCCAGGGGCCCTTGGGAGCGGGGAGGGCATCAGGTCATATGACCCTGGAATGAGCTTGGGGGTGGGAGGAGAAATGAAATGCAAATGCTGGAGGAAGACCATTTCTGCTTGATTCTGGGGCCACGTAGGAGACATTTTTTAAGGGTGAGGGTGTAACGACAGCTTAAGGGGTGGGCATTGGCAGTGGGGGCACAGTCATACCCTGCGGCTGGCATTGGTGATGACTCTGGGGGATGATGGTACTGATGATAGTGGCAGTGTCAATTGGCAAGGTTGCAATGCTGCTGCTGGTTGTGATTTTTAAAGTTTTAATTCTTTTGAAATTAAAAAAGTAACATGAAAAATTACCCTGCAAAATAGGAAGGAAATAAAAGTAATGCATACTGGTTGCAGTCTTAGGTGGGGGCAGACCAGGAGCCCAGGTCTAGAGGTCATGTACCCCCAAATGGGGACGCAATGGACACTTCAGGCTGACCACCAGGTGGGCTTGAAGGCTCTAAGACCTGCCCATGGGGAGGACCCAGCCTCTGCCCCACGATTCACCAACCTGGTCAGTGCCACTTAAGTGGCAGTGTGGCGAATGAGGAGAGCAAGGGGGTGAGAGTCATGGTCTGGTGCCTGGGCCCTCTGTTCTAGCTTTTTCTGTCCTATGGCCTAGAGCAAGCTCCCTTCCCTCTCTGGGCCTCAGTTTCTCTGAGTAAAGGGGAGGGTTAGACTAAAGCTGTGTTCACAGAGGGGACAGGGCTGGGATCCTTAGAGGTTGTCCGTATTCAGCCTGGAGTCCCCATCAGGGACCCTCCCCCGAGGCAAGCACCCTAGGCCAGGGACAGGCGAGGAATCGCCTTTGCTCCAGGTTTGTGCATTTGTGCACGAGGTGCCAAGGTGAGCATTACTCCATCCTCAAGAGTAGAGGGGCGGCCTGGCTTCCCACAGCCTGGTTGTAGGCTGTGTCCTCTGTCAGCAAGTTCCTGCTCTGCCACCAACTGGCATCTACTTCTGCACCTCAGTTTCCCACCTGTCAAAGGGAGGTAATAAAAGTGTGAACTCACTTCAGATGCAACAAAGATCTCCGAGGTTGTAGCTGTTACTGTGTGACCCGGGCCTGACCAGTTCTCTCCCCAGGTGCCCACAGGTCTCTCCCAGGCAGCTAGCTCCATGTTGAGGGCGGGGAAAAGTGTCTGTGCTGTGGGTGTTCCCCGGGGGGAGGGAGGGGTTGGGAGGGTGGGAAGGGCCCGCCCCTGCACATAGGCACACACCCCTGCATCTTGCACATCCCTGCCAGCCCTTTGAATGTGCCATCCCATTGATCCACGCAACAATGTGAGGTAGATACTTTTATTATCTCCATTTTACAGATGAGAAAATTGATGATTAGAGAGGTTAAGTGATTATCCCAAAGTCACACAGCTAGAAAATGGCAGATCCAGACCTCAAAACCAAAGTCTATGGGCCCTTGACTATTATGCTACACCTTTCCTCCACGTGTCATACACAAATGCCCAGGGACATGCATGCCACATACACATACAGCCCCAACCAGAGAGTTTCTCATCTCCACGTCCCACCTGCATGCACACAAACACACGTCTGCCCTCCCCTGCGCTTAGGCATACAAACCCCGGCACCCAGAGATGCACTCGGACGGGAACATGTACCTTATTAGTAGACTTGCGAAAATTCACATGTACGTGCCCGCCTGCAAGCAGATGTCCACACACAAACATGCAAGGCACACGAGAGCATGCATAAACACACGCGAGTTCACATTTGCACACAAACACACTCACCCAGGAAAGTGCGCGCACACAAATGCACACCCCCGGGTGCACAGATGGTAGTGTCACCCGTGCACATGCACTGACATGCAAACACATAGGTACACAAGAAATATCTTCAAAGGAGCATTTAGACACACATGTGCACATATGTGTGCCTGTGTAGATGCATGTCCTCCACATATGAAGCAAAGCACACGGGTACTCTCACAGGCACACACAGGCACGGGGTCACACGGGCCCAGGCACCCTGGTGCAGTTAGGTGAGCAACCTCTTGTACCGTAGGTGTGATGGATGGCCCCACGTCCTAAGTGACTATCAAAGTGTCGTGGTGTGCGAGGCACAAACACCAATTAGCTGGGCCTTTGAAAGCATCAGCTTGTTAGAGGGGAAGCAGAAGAGGCTGGAACTGGCAGAAAACACAGAGCTATTTAACTCTCGTGGGGTGGGGGTGTGTGTGCTGTGGAAAGTCCTTGGGACAGAGCTCCCTCCTCCACTCTGCACTTGTTAGTGGAGAAGGACCCTCACGAGGGGCCTTGGCAGGCGGCTTTGATGCTCCTTGAAAGCGGGGGTGGGGGGGCAGCCTCCTGCCAGCTCTGGGCTGGCACTGAGTGAGCGGGGGCTGCGCCAACTGGCGATCAATTTCATGCACATCGTAAACCTAAGTGCTTTCTGGAGAGTGGGGCAGATTGCACATAAACTCCCCCTTTTGTCCCTAGCACACGGGTGGGCGGGTGAGGCAGAGGCTCTCCCGGGTAGGCAGACCTCTGCCAGGCTGCAGGAGACCTGGATAACCTGGTCCCCAGTAGGAGGTATCCTTGGGGACATAGGGAGTTCTCTCAGGAGGGCTGGCACTTGTGGGGGCAGCCGGAGATGTGGACAGCCCTGAGGTCTGCCAGACTCTGCTCCCTAATGGCTGAATGGCTTCAGGCAATCAGCTTCTCTGACCCTTGGTTTCTTCATCTGTAAAATGGGTTGATGTAAGAATTAAGTGAGTTCCTGTCTGTGGCATGATGTGTCCCAGAGCTGAAGAACCTATGCGCATGAATGAGGTCACGTTTGCGTTTATTGGTATGCCTAAATGATTCAGGCTCTGAGTCCCCCCATGCTCACTGCAGGGCCTCAGGCCACCCCCCACAGTCTCCACTGTTTCTGGCAGGCTCCGGAGGTGGGGTCTCACAGGGGCCCACAGACCTGTCTTTCATTACTGCAGCCCACCCATCATTCTTCCAGCCTGGTCCTGACCCAACTCCCGTTTATGCACGCCTGCCACCTTTGAACATGTTTGACAGATCCTCCCCACCATTCCTCCCATCATGACATATCAATACCAGGCCAAAGAGTGGCCTCTGGGTGTTCTCCAAATCCCCTGTTGTTTGGATGCCACAGTGGTTCTGGGCTCTGCATCAAGGCCAGGGCAGCAGGGTGAAGACGGGGGATGAAAGGGGTAAAGGGTAGAAGGGACTGTGTTCCTGCTCAGCTCTGGGCCTTGTCATCTGGGCCCCAAGGAGCTGTGCTTGTGCTTATCATCTCTCAAACACTCTCATGAAATCAGTTTCTTCAGCTTCTGCCTTTGCCCTGACCCTGGAAGCTGAAATCTAAGCAGGGGCTCAGCTGGGGAGGGCTCCACACTGCCCTCATTCCAGGAACCCATACAGTGGAGGGGTTAAGAGCAGTTCTGAAGCCAAACTGCCCAGATTCAAATCCTGGCTTTGCTATTTACCAGACACATGATGTTGGGTAACTTATCTCTGCCTCAATTTCCTCATCTGTAAAATGGGGATGATGGTACCTACCTCATAGGGCTGTTGTTGTGAGAAATAAATAAGTGAATGTTAGTAAAGTGCTTGGAGTGTTACCTAGCACATAGCAGCATGATGTGAATGTTTCCTGATAGTATTATGACGATATTAATGTTATGATATTATAACCATTGTTCCTGTTTCTCCTGTGCCCTTTTCAGACTCTCCTCCGCAATTCTTACTCTTATAACAACAAAATCAGTCTCCATATTTATTAGTGGGTTCAAAACAGAACTGGGAGTGGGAGTACGACAGGGTTACTACAGTTCACAACTCCAAGGGTTGACTTCCACATTATAATGTTTGTCAGTGCCCCTCCCCCCTGGAATTGTTCAGAACCCAACCTGAGCAGCTGAATGTAGCTATCTCCTTTTCTCTCTGATGATGGAGCCCTGCTGTCTTAGTCTGCTCGGGCTGCTATAACAAAGCACCATAGACTGGGTGGCTTAAACCACAAACATTTATTTCTCACAGATCTGGAGGCTGAGAAGTCCAAGAACAAGGTGCCGGCAGATTTGGTTCCTGGTAAGAACCCTTCCTGGCTTGCAGACGGCTGCCTTCTCGCTGCTTCCTCCCACGGAAGAGAGAGAGAGTGCTCTGGTGTCTTCCTCTTCTCCTAAGGGTGCTATTACTACCATGGGAGCTCCACTCTTATGACCTCATCTAAACCTAGGCCCCCAAATGCCTCCACCTCCAAACACCATCACATTGGGGATTGGGGCTCCAACATGTGAATCTGGGGGCGCACAAACATTCAGTTCATAACACCTGCCCAGCCAAGGCATCTCATGGTCAGGCCCTCACAGTGAGCCTGGCATACAGTAGGCACTCAGGAACTAGGGGTGGACCTTTTGATAATTAATCCTCATCACCACCCTGGGAGGAGTAGATGGTTATCCTCAGACTAGAGATGGGGAAATTATACTCAGAGAGGGCTGTATTAGTCAGGAGAGGAGAGGCTATGCTGTGGTAACAAACAACCCCTAAATCTCAGTGGAGAAACACAACAAAAACTTATTGTTTGCTTATGCAAAGTCTCCTGCAGGTCCGGGCACCTCTCAGGGCTGCTGTCCTTCATGGGGTGACTCAACTTTCCATGCCACTTTGATCTTGAGGATCCACCGCCTCAAAAGAGGCTTTCTTGGTTGCTGCAGCAGCTGGAAGGTCATGCACCAGCTCTTATATGCTTTGGCCGGGAAGTGACCATTTCACCTCTGTCCACAGGTCCTTGGCCAGGAGCAGTCACACGGCCCACTTACCAAGAAGGAGCCTGGGAAATGTAGGGTTTCGTGTATGCAGGAGGAGGGCCGGGGTGATTCTATGTGTCTAGGCATGGACAAGACAAGAAGGGCCCGGGAGCTTAGAGTGAGAGGGAGTTCTGCCAAGTGGGGCAGAGAGGAGAGGCTTCCTTGGAGGGGACTGGAGCTTGGCTTTGAAGAGGAGGCCAAGACAGATTTAGCATGGATTAGGCAAAGAAGAGGAAGAGGGCATTCCACGTGGGGACAAAGAAAGAGTAATCACCTGGCGGTAGACAAGCATAAGATGCCTCCAAGGAACGATGAGAACATCCTGGCTTGAGTGGTCTGTCTAGGGAGGATGGGGAAGGTCAGGGTGGACTTTCAAGGCCTTAGAGAAAGAGAAATATTTTGGAGGCAGAATTGATGAATCTGCAGTCCATCGTCACCTCTATGTGGATAAGGTGGGAGAAGGGGCTCTGGTTTGACTTGCAGGTTTCTGGCTTGGGAAACTGGGAGATGAAGGCACCAGTCATCAAGCTGGGGAAGCCAAGAGGACGAGCGTGGTGTGGGTCAGAGAGAAAGCTTGGTTTGGGCCACACTGGGTTGGAGATATCCAGGGAACATGCAAGGAGGGGCCAGGAGGCAGTGGATAGTCGCGTCCCAAGCTCAGGAGAAAGAGCTGGGCTGGAGTGGAAGATCAGAGGTGTAGGCACGCAGATGGTGACTGAAGCCTTGGGCACGGATTATATTACCCAGGGGTCATGTGAAGGGTGAGCGGAGAAGGGGACCCGGACAGAGCTCTGGAGAGCAGCCTTGTGAGAAGGGCAGAGGAAGAGTCCAAGAAGGTACCAGCCAGAGGGGTGGAGGCAAAGCCAGGAGGCATCACGGGAGCACGAGAGAGCCAAGAAGAGAAGAGAGGTCAGTTGTGCCTGACGCTGTCCCGGCATCCAGATGAGGAATGACCGTGGGATTTAGTGACAAGAAGGCTGCTGGTGACCTTGGGGAGGATTGTTTCTAGGGCATGAGGGGTATAGAAGCCAGCTTGGAGTGGGTCAAAGAGCAAATATAGACAACTCTCAGAAGCTTCTCTAGAGGGTGAGGAGAGACTCAGCCATGGTGGAAGAGGTTGGGCTGTCAAGGGAAAGTATTTCTTAAAATTATTTTATCATTATTATTGGTTTTTAAGAAAAGAGAGACTTGAATGTGTTGAGAGCTGACGGGAAGGAGCCAGTAGGGAGGGAGATGCTGGCGATTCAGGGTATCCCTGGGGGGTGGGGGGCAGTGGAGCGGAATCCAGGACTGGGGTGGTGGGTTGGGATTCGTCTAGAAGGTCAGCCATAGGTGGGCTGCTGGGGCAGGGTCAGCCATGAGGAAGCCATGGAGAGGGAGTTGGGGAATGACAGACAAGTAGCTGAGGCTCGAGGGTCCCAGATCGAAAACATGGTGGGGTGGGGGTGCGGGTATAAGACCCAGGAAAAGGGAGAGGTTAGGAGTAAAGGTATGAGTTGGAAAAAGAGGCAGAGCGGGGGGAGACACGGAGAGAGAGATAATCAGAGACATAAAGACACAGAAGGATACGAAAAGAGACAGAGAGGGGAGGACGAAAGGCAGGGCTGAGGCTCAGGAGGGGACCCCTCAGGAGAGACCCCTCCGTGCCGGCACAGGTGGGACTGCTGTGGAAAGAACGTGTGCTTTTCTCAGGGGACCCTGAGCCAGAGCTCAGATCCTCTCCCAAACCCTACTGGCGCCCAGCCCAGGAGTCCACCTGACTATAGCCATGCAGATGCCCGGGCCCCTTGCTCTCTGGGCTCCAGGGGTGGGGAGGGGCTCTGCCAAGCCCTTCCTCCATTACAGGAGCACCGACCACGCCCCTCGATGCCTCCAGTCCTGGGCAGAGGGCAACCTGGTCTTCACTGGGGCAGTCCAGGCCTCTGGGCACCCCACAGGCATTGGGCCCCAAGTATAGACAGGCCCTGAGGGAGATGAAGGTGGCAGCCAGCCCCCTGCCCCCCATCTCTCATGGCCCCAGCCCCAGGCCCTGGTCGCCCCGTGGGGCCTAGGCCACCCTGACATTCACCTAATTGTCTTCCTGCTTTGATGAGTGGCTCCGCAGAGGCGCCGCCACGGATCAAATTAAATGTGAGCTGAGCAGGCAGCCCTGCTGATGAGACGGGAAATACCACATTTACATAGCCCAGCCCTGGGGTGGGGAGACCCAGGCCCAGGAGACAAAGGTCCAGGGGACCAGAGAAAGACGGAGTCAGAGAGCCGGAGACAAGAGATATGGGGGTGGGGAGAAGGAAAGAGATGGCATAGAAGGTGGGGGAAGGTGGGCAGGGCACCATCCAGAGGGTCCCAGTCACTGCTGCTGAGTGACAGGCGGTGGGGGAGGAGGGAGAGCAATACAGGTGGAGGTTCTTGCCACCCCCAGCAGGTGACCTCCACCACGCCATGCCCAGCCAGCTGGCCCTGGAGGTAGGAAGGTGGCCTGGAGCCCAAGGTGCAGCTGAGTACCCCTCCTGCCCCACTCCCAGCTGGGTCTCGGAGCAGCTCCCCTCATCCCACCCCAGAGCCCACAGCTGGGCCGCAGCTGCTTCCCTCAGCACAGCCCTGGTGGGTGCAGCCACGAGCTTCCCCTCAGTTCACGTGGGGACATTCTGGCTGCCCCAGAAAGGGTGTGTGTGGTGCGTGTACAAATGTGACAGCGAGAGTGCGATCACGCGCAGCACCAGCATGGGGTCTTCTGGGTGCGGGTGCAACGGCTGTCACTAGCCCTGGGCACTTGGAGGACATTAATGAGCCAGGTCTTCCCTCTGCTCAGTTTGGCCCAGATGTTCCCACTCAGGGACTCCGAGTCTGGGTGCAGGATGTGGGGCGCTGTTGTTCAAGTCACGGTGACTGTGCCAGCAGCCCCTCCTGCTCCTGAAAGCACGTTCCAGGAGCAAAGCACTGTCACAGCCTCAAAACAACTCTGTGACGAAGCCACTCATATTCTCCCCACTTTACAGAGAAGAAAACTGAGGTTCCAAGAGGGGAAGTGGCAGTGGCTTGACTACCTAGAAAGGGCACTGCCCAGACACGAACCCAGGACCATCCTACTCAGCCCAGTCGGTCCTTCTCTGCTCCATCTTCTGTCTGTCTCTCTGAGCATCTGAGGCCCCTGAGGCTGGGTCTGGTGGTCCCACAACACTCAGCACTGAGCCCTTGTGCTTAGTAGGAGTTGAGAAGGACTTATTCATCCCTTCCTTCAGCTTGCTATCCAGGTTCCCTCCAGAAACACCCCCTACTCTCCCTCTTCAGCCTCACACCTGGGCTGGACGCCTGGGATAGTACTTTCACCATTAACAGGGTTTACTGAGCACATGCCATGTGCCAGGCCTGAGGCACGCCCTTTACGTGTGTGTCACTGACCCCTCACTTCAACCCGAGGCAGGCTGCACCATCGTTAGCCTCATTTGCGAGATGTGGAAACTGAGGCTCACACAGATCAGGGAGAGGCATTCTGTTACGAGTTAGGCTCTATTTGGGTACCGTCTCCTTTTCCCTGAGAGTCCCCTCCCTCTGTCACCAACACAGACCTAGCCGTCCAGGGAGACAGAAGGGTGTGGAAGGAGAGGCTTCCCGTACTCGAGGGCGTGTGAGCTCGGGGCCAGGGCCCCCAGGACGCTCTACCCTGTGCCAATGTCTGTCAGGTGGTGTCTCCACCTCACCTCCTCGACTCCTCACAAGAGCTCTACGACCTGGGAATGAATATCCTCCCATTTTAGAATGAGCAAACCAAGGCTCAAAAAGGGGAAGTGACAGCAAGTCAGCATCAAGGCTAGTTGTGAGGCCCAAGCGTCCAAATTCCCAGCTCTTTCCAGCACCCAAGGCTAAGCAAAGTTTGCCCCTTGCTTTCCCCATGGGAACTCCCACTTGGGGCTCCCCCCCTGCCCAGGGGAGCTAGACCCACGAAAGCGCCAGTTGGCTCCACTGAAAAGCCCTTCCCCCTCACCCACGGGGTCCAGGGCGGCTTTTACTGGGAAAATAATTAGAAATCTAATTCTTATTTCTCCCACTCCGCTAATTGTCTGTGGACAATTTGATTGTAACAGTCGTCACTGAAGCAGAAAAACCACCTTATTTCTGCCAGACATCCTCCCTGCAATTAACACTAGCAACTGCCTGGCTCTCCTCTCACCTGCAGAGACCCAGGGCTGCCCTCACCTCTCTGCCTCCCCAGCTTTGGCGAGAGCACATCTGGGGGCCAGGCCTGGCCACAGGGGGATGGGGCAGGGACTGCGCAGGGGCGGGTGCCTAGGGCAAGGGAGAGAGAGAGGAGATTGGGGGGTGGGATATGAATATTTGAGCATTTGGGGAAGAGGAAGGAGAAATGCAGACCCAGGCCCAAGGAGAGACAGGGGCCAGCGGGCCAGACCCAGGGCAGAAAGAGACGGGGGAGAAGGGAAGGCAAAGGAGGGAAGAAAATGCCCAACAGGAGTCAGGCTGAGGAGGCAGGAGCCAGGACCCCCAGCCCAGACCCTCTCTCTGCCAAGGCAGGGGACGCAGCTCTGAGACAAAACCAGACAGTGTTTTTAGGAGCCGGCTGCTGAGGGTCCCCAGAGGGCCCAGCCTCCTGTGGGATGTGGCTGCTTAAGAAGGGAAGGAGGGGAGGAGGGGCTGGGACAGGAGGGGTGTGCAGAGATGGGAAGGGTGAAGGATCCAGGGACCAAAACAAGAATGCGGTTGGAGATAGGACCGAGCATAAGACAGTCATACAACTGACCTGTTGATCGAAGCTGTAAGGGCTCTGCTCTCCTACCTACCACCCACCACCTGCCCTTTGCTCACTGAGAGCACAGCCCTCTGGGGACAGGCAGCCTCTATTTCTAGCCCAGTCTCCCCACACATCTTGTCTCCAGAGTCCCCATCCCTGTCCCCCACCCTGACCCACTCTCTCCTTTCCTGTGCAGAAGCCCTGACCTCACATGGGTTGGGGTTGAGCCCTCTGTCTTGGGGTGCAGGCTGAAGAGCTCACAGTGGTTCTCCTTGCCAGAGGGGGCAGGAGGGAGGGCCTGCTGGCTGTGTTGGCACCAACCTGCTCTCAGAGGCCCATTCCAGGGCATCTGCCCCAGGGTGGATGCTCCATTTAGGGGCAGGGGGTGGGCAGCCCAGCCTCACCTCACGGGGAACCCTGAGCAGCCTCCTCTGCCCCAGCCCCCTCTCTCTTAGTCAGGCCAGGAGGGAGAGTGCAGGGGGACTGAGGGGCAGGTGGCCATGTGGTTGGGGCCTGGGGCCTGCACAGGGGTGGGAGAGTGAGAGAAAGAGAGAGAAAGGGGAGCTTCAGCCCAGAGCCTCCTCTGCCTCTTCTTCCCTCTGTCAGTTCCCAGCCATCCCCACTCCCCCCTCCCAGGCTTGTCAGGGGAGGATATGGGGGGGCGCCGGGGGCTCCTGTCAGTCTCAAGCTGGAGAGCTCCCCGAGCTTCATTAACATGCAAATTAGCAAGTTCTGACTGGCTGCGGCAGATGGGCAGCCACCCCTCCCAGCCCCACAAGTGTGTGTGTGTGTGTGTGTGTGTGTGTGTGTGTGTGTGTGTGTGTGTTGCTGGCAGGCAGCAGGGTTTGAAGAGGGGAGACTGGCTCTCATTGCCCTGGACTCCGCAGACAGCAATATACGTGTCTCATGCACACGTACACACACATACCTACACAAAGACACTCGCCCACACGCATAGTACATATATACACAGACACACACATGCACATATATGTATATACATACGCACACCAGACATACAAACACTCCTGGTCACAGCCAGCCAGCCACATATCTACTGCTTAGGGACATCCATGGACACACAATCACACACACAACTTCACCCACAGTGGTCACACCCTAAACTGTCTCAAACAGGCAAGCTCCCTCCCTTTTCAAACCCACACTATTTCACATTCTCACACACACAGCCCCACCCAGAAACACACTCACAAACACACCGTCCCCCACACAGCCACACACATACACACAGAGTCCAGTCAATCACACAAAGTCACACCCAGGCACACAGTCCAGTGAAAGGCAGGCACCGAGGCTCCACAGTCTGCCCCAGAGTGCAGCCACCCCCTGGATCCCTCCAGCCCATCCTGTCACATGTTCCCTCCACCGGAACTGACCAAGAGCAGCAGGCCTCCTGGCCCACCCTCACAGCTGAGTTTCTTGCACCCTTAGCCCCTCTGCTTGGACCCCGACTCTGAACCTCCTTCACCAGCCCGCTTGCACTGACTTCTCGTCATCACCCGCCCCGCAGCCTGCCCCGGTCTCCCTCTGTGGGGTTGGGCCCCTCCTGTGGCCACACGGTCCCCAGGCTTCCCCAGAGAGGGGCCCTGGTCACGCTGCACTGAAATTGCTTGTTGATGTGTCTGCCTCCACCAGGCGGGAGCTCGAGGAGGACAGGGGCGGCGTCAGCCAGTCTGGTGCATTGCTCGGTCCCCAGTGCTCGGTTCACTCTTACCCTCTGGGCTGTTTCCGCAGCAGGGTGCAGCAGGAGCCAGCAGCGATAATAACATGAACAGCTAATACTTACGTGGCTGGGCCACATACACAACGACCCCACAAGGGAGTGCCTATTCTTATACCCCATTGTTACAGATGAGGGAGCTGAGGCACAGAGGAGTTCAGGAGCCTGACCCAGATCACCCAGCCTCTGAGCGACAGACATGACTGGGATCTGAATTCGGATGGCCCAGCTCAGCACAGCTTTGCACGTGCTCTTCCCCAGGACACCAGGCAAAGACTCAGAGGGTTGAGGGGCAGTCACAGGGGTGGGGAGACGGAGTTGGGGAGGGAAAGAGCAACAGGAGGATTTTCCCAGTCCTGAGGAATAGAAGGAGGCCCTTGACCTCTGAGGGGAGGGTCTCTGCTCACTCACACTTGTCATGGAGGCTCTGGGCCCTGGGATCCTGGGGCATCAGGGCTGGGGAGATCAACGAGACACCCCCCATTTTAGAAAGGGAGTGACTGAGGCCAGAGAGGTCCCAAACTTGACGCCCATTTCTTCAGTACCTGCCGAATGCTCTCCTTTGATCCTCAAGACAGCCCAGTGAGGTTGGCACTCTCATTGGCTCCATTTTACAGGGCAGAAAAGTGAGGCTCCATGTATCTCCACATGCCCAAGATCAGTGTGGTGGCCATCTGTGGTTTTGTATTCAGAGAACCAGTTTCCCCACTAAAGGGCCCACCTTCCTGGGCAGTGTTGATTGGCTAAGGGATGGACACATGATTCAAACTGGGCCAATCAGAGCCCTGACTTGAGAGTTTTGAACTTGGGGCCAAGATGAGGCTGTGGAGGTTTCAGCAGCCCAGATCCCATTCTGCAGTGGGAGAGGGAGCGAGTCTGACTATCACCTGCCTGTTACGGGGCAGCCCAGGGGCTTCAGCATGCCCTCGGCTTACTAGGCAGTCTCCAGCTGGTTCCACTAGCTCCACCTTGCCCAAGCCTCTCCCGCATCCCCCCATCACCCCTCTGCTTGTCCAGGGCCAACTGTCACCCAGGGGCTCACGAGTGTCCAGGGGGATGGAAGCCAGGCAGGAGGGGGCTGTGCCCATTGGACGCCCCAGGGGCTGCTGAGGCACAGCTCAGGGCACGGACAGCCTCACTCCTGCTGGACAGTCATGGGTGAAAGGCTGAGCGTTGTCGCTGAGGGGTCCTCACCCTCGCACTGCCTGAGGCCAGGGCCCTCGTTTCTCGTTCACTGTGCCCAGAACAGGGTCTGGCACACAGCAGGCACTCACTGTCCCTTTGTGAAATGAATGAACGGACGGATGAATATGACTCAGGCCCTGGCTGGGCACAGAGCTCACTCACCAGTGTGGGGCTCAGCAGGTGCTCCTCCCCACTCACCTGTCTTCTCTGGTCCCTCTCACCACCCCCTCACCAGTCTTTGGGGTCTTTTATCCCGTCCAGGGGTGGGGGTGGGTGGCTCTCTCCATGCAAGCTGCGTGCAGTTGTGGGGGCTTAACTTAGAAGAGGATCTTTTGAATGTAAAAGGCCAAGAGTACACGGCTTTTTTTCTCTTGTCCAGTGCAGGGGTGACCTAGTGTCACCTCATATGGTGGATCAGGCTACGGGCGGCACCCCCAAGCTGTGTAATGCAGCAGCTCAAGACTGAAGCCCAACTGCCAAGGCTGCGAGAGACCCTTGGAGAACAAGTCAAGACACGGTGAGAGTGGGTGGGAGAAAGAGTGGCCTGTTGCTTAATTATCCAAAATGTCATCAGGCCCCATGTCAGCTGTTGAGCTCTGACTTGAACCCAGGACTCTTAACAACCTCGGACTTCCAGGCCCCCATGCTCGCCTTTCTGAATTCCTCAGAGAGAATTCTTAGCGCTCGCCATTTGCATCTGATGTTAGAGTTGTCAGGGCTTCCTGAATGTGGCCTGATACATCCTGCCCTGTCCTCTGGGCCCCTTCCTTTTCCCAGACCCAGTGTGGGCCCCAGGTGGGGCTTGTCAGTGACCCTCCCTCCGGTCTGAAGGCTGCTGTTAGGCCTCTCCCTTCTGTTCAGGGATTTTTGATCCAGGAGAGGGCCCCAGGTCCCTGGAGAGAGAAGAAAAGGCCAGGCCTGCCCCCTGGGCCAGCGCCCCTGGGTATCTTTGAGAAATTCCCTGAGGTTGAACGGAGGTGTCTGTGTTCCTGGCTCTGGTTCCTCAGCTTGGCAGCTGCCCCCGGCATTTGGCACAGACAAGGCAGGAGCACAGCATCCAGCTGGGGGCTCCAGGGGCGAGCGTGGTCGGCAAGCCAGGGCAGCCCTTCCCAGCCCTGGAAGCAAAGAGTTAACCGGCTGGGGAAGGAGGGAGCAGCAGTCATTTGGCTAAGGAGCCTTGTTAATTGATTCCCTCATTCCCATTTGTTCCTGCTAAAGAGAGACAGATGAGAGGGAGCCCGCCAGGCCCGTCTTGGCACCCGGCAGCTTGGCTGGGCACAGCTGTGCTCCTGGCTCTGGTATCTCTGTGAGGGGAGGAGCCCGTCACAGTGGAGGTGAGGAGGTGGGGCAGGCCCAGTGTGCCTCTGCTCACCCTCCATACGGGCAGACCTCAGAGCGCTTTTGGGAGGACAGATCTTTTCTTTCACCTTGCGACACCTCTTTGATCTTTTGGCCGGCACTGTGGCCACCCATGGTCTGGGAGCTCAGTAACAGACACCAGAGGCCGCTCCCTAACCGCAGGCTCACCATGGGCCCCTGTCAGCATGAGGCCCAGGCAATGTTTCTGTCTGGGAGAGGTCAGCCCTGGCCTGTCGAGTTCTCTGGCTTTGTGAGGCACACTGAAGTCCATGTCACAAAACTGGCATCCTTGTCATGGCCACAGGCTCCATCTGAATTCCCTGGTCCTGCCACCTCAGAATCACCTTTTTATCTGTTCCTGCCTCGCCTTATCTCAGCCAAGCTCTCCGGTGCCTGTTAGGTTGGGCTGTTTTGGATGGTGCCCGACAAGGGCCTTGCCAGTGTCCCCCAAGGGGATGGAGTTTGAATGTCACAATGCAATCACGTACGGAGACCCCTGAGGTCAAATCCTGGCTCTTCCACTCACTAGCCGCATAATTTAGGCAAGACATTGTTTCTCTTTGAGTCTCAATTTTCTCATCTGTAAAATGGCAGTAATACTAGTGCCTGTGTGTGGCAGATTGCAAAAGTGACCACAATTTTCCACTCCTCCCTGGGCACGCCCCATGGCGATGTAACTTTGCAGCTTCTCCCATACCCTTGAATCTGGGTTGGCCTTGCGCCTTACTTTGGCCACCAGAATGTGACAGAAGTGCCAGTGCCAGTTCTGAGCCTGAGCCTCCAGAGGTCTTGCACGCTTTCATTGGCTCTCTTGGAGCCCCGCCCAGCTGCTGCATGGAAAAGCTTGGGCTATCCTGCTGGATGAAGAGGGACATGGCTCAGTCATCCCCATCACCCAGATGACAGCCAGGCAACTCCCAGAAGTGGAACCACTTAACTGACGAGCAGCTGACTACACACGCATGGGTGAGCCCGGCCAAGATCAGAACAGCCTAGCTGAATTTCCAAACCATAGAATCATGAGCTTAATAAGTGATAGTTGTTTTAAGCCATGAATGTTGGGGTGATTTATTACACAGCAAAAGCTAACTAATACACTCTCTCAAATCATTGCTGTATGGACAAAGATGAGACGATGTAAGTAAAGTACCCAACAGAATGCCTGGCACATAGCAGGTGATCAGAAAGTACAGCTTCTATTACTGTTGCCCAGGGTGGAGTCATTGACCATAAATTAAAGCCTCTTGTATTTGAGAATGTTCTCTCATAGGCACTCAAAAGTTACAGGGAACTCTCTCTGACCTACCTCCTCCACACACCTCCTCTGGGGTAATAATGGAAACAATAGATGACATAATTGAGCACCTACTCTGTGCCAGGCTCTGTAGCAGGTAATTTACATGCATTATCTCATTTCATCTTCTCTCCACTTTATGAGAGAGGCACTCTCATTTATCCATTATTGCATTTAACACATGCGCCATTTTAAATCCCAGCAAACTGAGGCTCAGAGATGTGAAATCTAATTTACACACAGGCTGCACAGCTAGTGAGTGGCTCCAGAGACTTGTTAGAAAGCAATTGACTACCTTCTGCTTTTGTCTGCTCTGCCAGTTCAGCTTCCATCTGCAGGCCCTTTCCCAGCAACCCCAGTCTCTGGGGATATGAGGGTCTTCCTCACACTTTTACCAGATATTACAGTTAGGCCCAGTTACATCCCCACCCAACCACTCCAGGAGCCCAGACACTGCTCCTCTAGCCTCTCACACACACAGACAAACTCTGTTGGGAGCCTTCTCCTTTTCTCTGTCAGGACGATGTTTTTTATCCTCTGCTCTCAGTCAATGCCTTCTGGGGCCATGGGCTTTTCTCAGGCTGCCCCTCCTGGGCCTCTGAGTGACAACTACTCAATTTTCCAAACTTTTGCAAATTTTCCCTTGTTCTCATGATTCCCTTCCATCTCTCTGGTTAGGAATTCAGCTGACACTCATACTGTGCAAGGGACATTGGGCGTATTATCTGCCCAGCACCCTTCCCTTCTCCTGGGAGCCTCAGGCCTTCCCAGGCCCCTGCCGCCCTGTGGCTACAGTGTGAGCTGCCGTGTTCTTGTCGGAGCTCCGCCCCTAGCTGTAGTTGATTGGCCTAACGGTGGTATATAATTCAAGCTTAGCCAATTAAAGGTCTTCTCCAAGTTTTTCACCTGGAAATGAAAGAGAATCAGACTTTCTTGGAAGTTATAGGATATAAAAATTGTGAGGATGCTATTATGAAATTTTTCATATTTTATTTTTCCTGTTTTTGACTAATTTTATTGCTTTTGTGTCTGAATACTTACTAGAATAGTAAATCTTTTTTTTTTTTAAATATACGTGCCTTTGGAATGGTCTTTTCTCTCTTCACAAACTCCGTTATCATATTTCTTCATATTTTTAGACCAAAGGTGGCCTATTTAAGAGAAAAAAATTAAAGATAAAAGTTGATTCCTCTTGGGGCCGGCCCGGTGGCACAAGTGGTTAAGTGCCCCCGCTCCACTGAGGTGGCCTGGGGTTCACTGGTTCGGATCCCGGGCGCGCGCAGACGCACCGCTTGTTAAGCCATGCTGTGGCAGCATCCCATGTAAAGTAGAGGAAGATGGGCACGGGTGTTAGCCCAGGGCCAGTCTTCTTCAGCAAAAAAGAGGAGGCTTGGCATTGGATGTTAGCTCAGGGCTGGTCCTCCTCACAAAAAAAAAAAAAAAAAAAGTAGATTCCTCTTGTAAAATAATCTGGAGGATTCAGTGTTTCCTGCCTCGAGGAAGAAGCAGGTCTGCAGTTGGAATGGAGGAGCTGACATGCTGAGAGAAGCAGACAGCAGAGCAGACCCAGCGGCTCCTCAGGCCCAGCTGCTCTCTGGGCCGTTCCCATGGGTTAATTCCTTGGATTCTGCGTGTCACTAAATCCGTCTTTGTGCCTATGGGAGTCAGAGTCGCGTTTCTGTCACTTATAAAACAGAGTTCTGACCAAGGCCCCTTGCCATGTGGCCTCTCCAAACACTTCTTCCAGAGAGGCCAGGGCAGGCCCTGGGGACAGCGGGAGGGGAGCTGCTCCCTTACAAGTGTGGTTTCTCCCCTGGAGAGAGAACTTCAGTCCCATGGACTTAAGTCCCATCTTTACAGATGATTCACAAAGTAAAGGTTATCCTGATCTTAGAAATTGGCAACACCAATCACCTATATATTCAGACTAGAGACCTGGATGAGACCCTCTTTCTCCCCTGTCCATCACCCCTCTTATCTAGACCATGAACAAGACCTGGTAACTCTATCCCCCCAAATTATCTCAAATCTGAGCACTTCTCTCCATCTCTATTGCTACCCTCTGGGTTCCTACCACCCTCCTCTCTGCTCTGGACTCTGCAACTGTCTCCTACCTGGGCTGGCCCCAGAAGGCCCATTCTCCCCGTGGCAGCAAAAGCGTCCTTAGCATGTACATGCAACTCAAATCACATCACTTCTTTACTTAAAGCTCTGTGGCTTTCCACTGCCCATTGCATTTGGAATAAAATCGCCTGCTCACACACATCTGTTTGCCCTGCCATAGCCACAGTGGGCTCCCTCCTGTACTGCAGACACATCCCAGGACGCTTGCCCCTGCTCTTCCCTGAGTTCTCTCACTGTCACTTGAGAGCCCAGCTCTTTCTCATCACTTAGGTCTCAGTTGAGATGGCACCTTCTCGGAAAGTCCATCCTGATCATCCTTCCTAAAATAAGCCCTGGGCCCAGTTACTCTGCACCCCAGTCCCTCATTTGTATTCTTTAAAGTATCATCACAACCTGGGGTGTTTTGTTTGTGTATTCATTTTGGGTCTGCCCCTCCCACTAGAATGTAACTCAGTGAGGGCAGGAAATGGGTCTGCCTCATTCACTCTTTGTGTCCCTAGGACCTCACGCGGTGCTTGGTACGTAGATGAGTTTGATAAATATTTATTAAATGATTAAGTACAAAGTTGAAGAATCCAGTGAAGGAGGCAGTATTATCCCCATTCTCAGAACAGAAAGTTGGGGCTGGCACGGAGCCAGCAAGTGGCAGAATGGGGTCTGAAGCCTAAGTCTGTGTGGGGACAGAGCCTTTGAGCTTTCCCAAACAGCCAACATTTGTGTCATGTGTGAATTTACAAAGCAAGGCCATGCTCATTATTTCATTTGAGCTTTGCCACGTACTCCATTCTCCCAATTTTATAAATGAGGAAATGGGGGCACAGAGGGGACTCATGGCTGGTTCAAGGGGCCCTGTCTTCAATAGGGACCTCTAAGGTCTCACAGGCTTCTGGGGCCCCTAAACCTGTCAGGGCCAGAGGGATTCAGTCTGAGCTCCCCCTGCCCGTTGGGGTACCACCTCCCTCTGCCCCCATGCAGGCCACCCGCCTGTGTCTGTCACATCAAGTTCAAGTGATTCATGTGGCAGCGGCTCCTGGTCTGCCTGTGGGGACGTCAGCTAGTCCTGGTTACCATGACAACGGGATGCAAGGCACCAGGGCATCAGTGGGCTGTGGCTCTCGGAGGGCAGTGCCATGGCGGAGGAGGGGGCTCGTTTCCTCCTCCTGTGGGAAGCTTGGCAAGGGCTAGAGCCTCCGGGGGCTGGCTGGCCCCTCCCTGCCTCCGTGCCTTGGCATTTCCTTCCTGCTATCTGTCCTGGGAGCTGGGGGAGGGGCTAGAGTGCCATCCCTGGTGGGAGGGGCTCAGGAGCAGATGGGTGGGAGGACCAGCCCTTCCCCAAGTTCTAAAGCCTCTCTTCCAGGGCCCCCGTCTTAGCCCCTCCGGCCACCACTGTCTGCCTCACCACACCACAGTCTTTTTCTCCTTGACACAAATGGGAGGTTCAAGACCCAATTCAGCCAGAAAATTGGTCTCTGGGCTTGGAGTAGAACCTTGGGGTCCTGATTTCAAGTGACGGAACCTGCTTTGGGCCAGCACCTGGCTAGGATTGTATCTCAGTCACTCCTCCCAGCAACCCTATGGGTTCAGTAGTATCCGACCCATTTTACAGAGGTGGAAACTGAGGCTCAGTAATGTGAGGCGACTTGCCTCAAATCAGCCAGCTGGAAAGTGGGAGCACCATGATTGAAACCCAGGTTCAGCTGCCTCCTGATCTTGCTCTCGCAGGAACCCTTGCTGCCGCCTCTGAGGAGAGAGGATTCCTCCCTGCCCCAGCCCCTCCATCAATCAGCTCACCCCTACCAGAGGGATGGTGGCCGGAGCTGAGCTCGTGCAAGGAGCACTGGCCTACAAGTCGGCTCCTGGCTTTGTGGCCTGGCTCTGCAGCCGGCTGGCTCGGGACCACAGTCCCTTTGTCCAGGCACTGCAGGATGGCTGGAGTGAAGGTGCTGCTCGACGGCGGACATGAGGCTATTGTGTCCTGCCCCAGGGAGAGGTTTGGGGCTGGGCCTGGGACAGGTGACAGGGATGGGGATGTGGCCAAAGGAGTCAGAGCTAGCTAGAGGAGCAGGGGCCTGCTTTCATAATGGGATATCCAAATGGGTCATTGCTCACTTGGAATTGCTTCTGAGGGCAATGGGTGCCGAGCATCCCCACATTTTAAATTGAGATGTAGATCTCTTCAGGCCTTGCAAGGTTGGTGACCCCAAGCTGGTTCTGTGACCCTTAGTATCCCCTTCCATGGTCCATAAAGGGAGGTGAGAGTGTTGAGGCTAGGGCAGGGGGAGATAGGCAATGAGGATTCCTTTGGAGGGGCAGGTGGGGTGTGCCCCCTGCTCCCACCTTAATTGGCTGAGGGAGTGGTGCTTCAAGAGAAGCATTTGGAGAAGCTGATGTGTGTCCCCTAGAATTTGGGTAGGCACAGCGGCTGAGGCCTGACCCTGGCTTGACAAGACTCTAGGAGGAGGTGGTGAATTGGAACTGTCTGTGGCGGGGGAGAGTCTGGCAAGCTCAGGTTCTCCTGTGGGTCAAAGGAGCCCTAGCAAAGCATGCTGCACAAGGGGTCTGCCCGCCAAGGCCAGGTGACCTCTTGGAGTCTGAGTGGGGGAACCCCCAGAAACAGGAGCTGGGGACAGTCGTGAGCTATCAGCTGCAGACATCATTGCCCATGTCAGAGAAATACTGGCTGAAGGAACCTGGTAAGGGGGGCTCCAAAGACCCGCAAGAGATGCTCCACAGAGAGGACCTGTTAGCCCAAATCGTCCTGGGGGACCAGGCCTCCCATCCCCATCGCAGCTTCCTTAGCCTGGGTCAGGCCTGAACTAGAGAGGGAAAGGAGGAATCTTTAGATTGAAAGACAAATTGAAGCTTTTGTGATAGATTAGATTGGAAATTTTATCTCACACAAAAAAAGAGATTGATAGTGGCTGAGAGTGTCCAGAAAAATTATGGGCTATGCCCCAGATATGGTCCAGGAGCAGGGAAACACCGGAGCAAGCTCTGAAGAAGAATCTCAGCAGTGCTGAGAGTCAAGCGTCTTCTGCTCAGGCCCTACCAGGCCCGGCCATTGCAGTAAACTGGTCCCCATGATCGGTGTCCTGAGGGGGGAAGTGGTCTGACTCCATTCCAGGCCCCTCTTCCTCCCTCTTCCCACCCCACCCCCATTCTCTCCCTGGACTCAGGCTACACTGGGAGGGGTTTCCGGGTGGTTGTCTCTTCCCACCTGCTACCCCTGCAGGGCCCCTTCTCACTCCCTCCTTGTTCCTGTCAGCACAGCTCCCAAAGCAGGAGCCCACAGCCCCTCCTCTGCTGGCTCTAGGACCTCCCTCATCCCTCTTCTCCCCCTGCCCACCCTAGAGCTGATTTTGGCTTCTCGGGACTGAGTTCAGTACTGCAGCTGGGGCAGGGCTGGGTCAAGTATCCTCAAATGGGCCAATAATCGTCCCATATCCCCCATTACAGATAGGGAAACTGAGGCCCAAGAAAGCAAGGGAACTTGCCCAAGGCCATACAGCAACCCCTGGCAGAGCCAGGTTAGAATCTAGGCGGTTAGCTTCCTAGTCCTGGGCTCAGTGGAGCACCTGGGGTTCCAAGGGAGAGGTGGCTGGGCCAGGCCCATGGCAGTCCCACTTGCCACCCCACCCTGGCCTGCAAAACTACATCTAGAGAGGATAGAGGGCTAGAAATTTCTCTTCCCAGAAGACCTCAGGCCCAATTTGGATTGGCAGAGATGTCAACACCTGGCAGCTACTCATTCCCCCACACCCAGCCCTGAGATTCAGTGGGCCACTGAGACCCTTGGAGAGCTGGTGGTCAGAGTGGCTTCTGCCAAGGACATCAGCAGTGCCTACTGTAGACTCCAGTGGGTGGGGTTGAAAAAGTACAGCTTCTGGAGTTAGACCTGAGTTCAGGTCCTGTCTCTATTATTTAGTAGTTGTGCATCCTTGGGCAAGTCACGTGGCCTCTCTAAGCCTCGTTCTGTCATATGTAAAAAGAGAATGAGGCCCAGGATTCAGTGTGAGGACAATGAGCTAATGCACCCACGGCACGTATCCCAGTGTCTGGCCGGCCAGGCTGCCTCCCATCCCCCACAGAGTTCTGTTACCTTACAGTTTCCTTTTGAACAACAGGGTCAAGGCCAGGGTGGTGGCCCCGTCCATCCCCGCCTGCTCACTCTGCATGGAGCCCCAGGGTCACCCCATCTATTTTTACACTTCTTTTCCTCCCTCCGTCCCACCACTTTCTTCCTTTTTATCCCCCCCCCCTCCTTTTTCAGAAATGACATAATTAGAGGGATTTAATGTTCTGCTGCTGAAATCTTCATTTTCTTGGGTAATTTCCACTATTTCATCAAGGAATAATTAATTGCATCGTCTTTAATCAATTGTTTTACAAATCCAGCAGCGGGAGGAATTCTCCCACCATCTCCACAGCTGCTCTCCCCCTCCTGGGTGAGGTGCCAGCTCATGCCGGGGAGAGAGCTTGGCTGCCAGAGCTGGGGTGGGGGGCGACTGTGAGGGAGAGACCACAGTCTCCCCAGCCCCCCGGGGAGGGGAAGGAGAGTGTAGGCGGCTGGGAATCCATCGGGCGGCCATGCAGGGAGCGCCCACCACCTGCGGGGCAGCCGCGGGAGAGGCTGGGCTCACCTGTGAGCCTAGACAGGTGGGGAGGATTTAGCCGATGTGGACGCTGAGACTGGGAGAGGATTGCCAAGTCCGAGAGGTGGAGAGGGACTCAGGTGTCTGAGGCTCTGGGACTCAAGATAGGGAAGATAAGATCTAGAACTGCCATCTCAGAGATGGGTGCTGGTGGTGACCAGGAGAGGGGGAAGAACAGAAAGGAGGGACTTTCCCAGGCAGAGGAGGAAAGCGATTGCAATAGTAGCCGATGCTTCTGTAGCGCTTGCAAATGCTGAGCCTGTTCTAGGCACTTTATCATCACAATAACCCTGGGAAGTAGGACCTCTTATTACCCCCAATTTACAAAGAGGCTCAGAGAGGTCAAGGGACTTGTCCAAGGTCATACGGCTAGCAGGCGGTGGAGCTGGGTCTTGGCCTCAGACCTGAGTTTAAGTCCTAGCTCTAGGGACTGTGCGTTAATCCCCTAAGTGTACTGCTTGCCCACAGCCACCCAGTGACAACATCCTGTCTCACTCAAGAAAGGCCACACCCTGCGTGGCAGACAAAGCACCCGTGTGATCTGCTTCTTCTCTCCTACCCTGCCCCTGGCTCACGGCTCCAGCCCGCTGGTCTCCTCCTCTCCACCTGCCCCGGGCATTTGCTCCCCGTCCTGTGCTCTGAGCTGTTCCTGCAGGATCGCTCCCTGATTTCATTTACATCTCTGCTCCAATGTCACCTCCTCAGGGAGCCTTCCAGGACTCTCATACCCACCCACCCCACCTCCTTACACCACTTTATTTTTCTTCCGCTTCTTTATTTTCTTTTTCTTTTTTCTCCGTGAATCTATCCATAGCGGGCATTAGTGCTTTCCACCAAATACTCGCTTTTATCTTCTGGGTACCAGGTAGGACTGCACTTCCCCACCCCTCAGAAGAGATGAATGTGGCCCTGTGACTTGCTGGTGGGAAATGAAACAGGAGAGAAGCGTCGTGTCTCACTCCTGGGACTGGGGCAGGGGCCTTGGGAGCTGTTGTGCAATTTGCCACGTTCCCTTCTGTGGAAGTTGCAGAGGAGCCTCCTTCATCCTGGATCCCCCAAATGGGGACAACAAAGAGCAGAGCCCCTGCCGGGATCTCCTCCAAGAACATGCAGTGTGAGCGAGAAATAATTCCTAGCGTATTGATGACAGCATAACTTTGCCCATTCTGACTGAGATATCACGTGATACATTGTCACTCATTTATGCTTCTCTCTCTCTAGAATGTCAGCTCCTTGGGAACAGGGGCTTCATCATGTTTGCTGCCCCTATCCCAGTTTCCAGAACATTGCCTGGCACATAGGAGGTTATCAGTAGTGTTTGTTGAATGAATGAATGAAGGTCATGTTCCCTTGTGCAGCACTTTAGAATTTACTAAGTTCTTATATATATGTATTCTTACTGTAGCTCCATGAAATGTAGATCTCTGTTTCACAGATGACTCTTGAACTGACACCCAGAGGAGTTAGTTGAGTTGCCCCTTGACATGCAGCCAGTTAATGGTGGAGCTGGGACTAGATTTCACATCTCTCAGTTCACTACTCTCCATCTTGGCCCCATGCATTTGCTCTTAGGATACAGCAGATGGAGCTACTCCCTTCCCCCACCCCACCCCGCGCCCCGTGGTTCTCTTCCCATTTACCCCTCACACCAGGCACTTTGCCTCTGATAGAGGGTGCGGGAAGGGGAGTTTCCTTTAGGTGGAGCCGTGGTTCCCAGGGCTGCCCCTTTCTCCTTCCCTGTGGAGGGGTCACCGGCCCATGGACGGGGTCGCCTGCAGCATCTCTCAGTTACACTGCATTTCATCCAGCTAGAACCACACCAACCCCTTCAGTCTCTCAGCTCGACAGCCGCCATATCTGGAGCCCAGCAGACACAGGCGGGCATCGCAAAGCCCCTGCACTGAAGCCCATGCCCTGTTCCCCAGGGCCCCGGCACTCCCCGGCCTCGGTCCAGGGTCGTAACTCTTTCTTTTCACGGGGCTCCGTCAAGCTTGGTGATCTGCTTTTCCTGCCTCCAGTGGATCGGAAGTAACAGACTAGAAGGGTAAGGTGGGGAACAGGCACCCTGGTACAGTAACATGCTGAAGTGGGAAGATTATGGAAACATGGAAAACTCAAAGGACACAGACTCTGGGGCCACTTAGCACAGGGGCAAGGCAAGGGCTGAAAATCCGTCAGTAAAGCAGGAGGTCACTGTCCTGCGGCCCAGATGTTAATTAACATTCATCACACAAGCTGCTTGATGTAGGCAAGTTACTTGATCTCTCCAGACCTGAGGTCCCTCCTCTACTGGATGAGCTCCAAGGCTCCTTCTGAAAACCTCTGTGTCTGTGTTGACACAAATCATGCATTCAAGCCGGGTTCAATCATGTCCCGTATACCACTTTAAAAAGGCAGGGGGGTCTGTAATACCTTTTAGAGATATTTCCATCCAAAGTAGGTTTTCAATGGGTTGACCGTAAAGATCAACCTAAAGATCTTCCATTTTAAGAACTTTTATGGACTCTGTATGCTGGGCACTGAGCAAGATGCTGGGAATGTAGAACTGAAAAAGACACATTCTGCTTTTGAAGTCATCATCTAGTGGAGAACAAGACATATAAATTGATCACTGCAATCAACAAGATGCAATGGGGCCAAGAGAGAGACCAGCTCTTCATGGAGGATCAGAATGGCTGGGTCTTGACAGATTCATAGGAGTTTTCCAGGCAAAGAAGGGGAGGGCAATTCAGTAGAGAGAACAGTGTGAGCAAAGGCATGGAGGCATGAAACTCTTGTGTTCCAAGAATTGCAGGTGGTTCAGTATCAGTGGAGCATTAGATCTGAATAAAAAAAACACTAGAGATGAGGCTGGAGAAGAAACTTGGGGGCAGATGATAAAAGGTCTTAAATGCCAGCCTAAGGAGTTTGGACCTTATCCTACAGGCAGCAGGGAGCCATAGAAGGTTACAGAGCAAGTAAGCAACACGACCAGATCTATATTTTAGAAAGCCCCTCCTTCCAGCGCCCAGGGTGGAGGATAGATGGGAGGTACAAGTGACAAGGATGGAGGCAGGGGAACCAGGGACGGACTGCTGCAAAAGGTGAGAGGGAGTGTGGCCCGAGCTGGGGCAGGGCACATGGGCGTGGCCAAGCAAGGAGGATTCCAGAGACACACAGGAGATAAAATGGACCAGGTTCTGGCGGTGACTGGATGTCGAGGATAAGGAAGGAGCTAAGGGACACCCGCGTGTCTGTCTTTGATTCCCGGGGATGCAGGGTGGCAGTGGCTAAGTGTGGAAATGGAGACACGGGGGATATGAGGAGCTCCCCACTGAACTTAGGTGAGTTTGATGTTGGGGACATCAACCTGGGGCTCTTCTGAAAGGCCAGAGGGCCAGACCACCGGGTAGACAGCAGGGGGTGGGAGATGAGAGGTGTATTCATTACTTATTTCTGTGTGACAAGTTGCCCTGAAGCTTTGTGGCTTCAAACAATAAACGTGTATTATATCACAGACCTTCTGGGGATCAGGAATCTGAGACTGGCTTAGCTGGGGGGTTCTGGCTCAGGGTCTCTCCTGCAGCCAAGATGTCTGCCAGGGGCTGGGGTCGCCTGCAGGTTCTCCTGGGGTTGAAGGATCTGCTTCTAAGGTGACTTGCTCACAGGCCTGGCCAGTTGTTGCTGGTTGTCGGCAGGAAGCCTCGGTTCCTCTCTATCGGGCCGCTTGAGTATCCTCATAACTCGGTGCCTGGCTCTCCAGAGTGACTCGAGAATGAGCAAGGCAGAGCCTCACTGTCTTTTTGTGCCCTGGCCTTGGATAGTTGACACAGATCCGGCCTCTTCAATGACTACACGGGGGTGTGACTACCAGGAGGTGACCACTGGGGGCCTCCTTGGAAGCTGTCTACAACAGAGAAAGAGCACCCTCTTCAACTCCCCTGTTATGTGGATGCAGAAGCTGAGGCTGAGATGGGCAGGGACTTGCCCAGGGCCACACAGCAAGTTTGGGCCTGGGTTAGAAGCAGTCTACATTGGCCTAGGGGAAAGAGGCCTTGTCCCTTGGGAGCCTGGAGGGAGGAGGAGAGGCCCTCAGGAGGCAGATACCAGGTGCCCGGAGCCAGTGAGGGGGTGGGGAGGGGAGGCTGAGGGACTGGCCAACCCCTCTGAGAGCTGGCTGGAGGGTGAAACCCCCTCCCCTACCTCCCCCTGGAGAGTGAGTAATAAATCAGCCCGGGACAGGCTCTCCCACACTCCCTACCACCCATCTCCTCATTCATGCAGGCCTGTGGGAGGCCCAGTTCCCTTGGTCACCTCTCCACCCTTCATTTATTCAACAAAGATTTACCCAAACCCTGCTCTGTGCTTGGCATCTCTATGACCCGTGTTGGACGTACATGGACATCCATGTTCCTTTGACCTCATGAATGAGGCTGATGGTCCAGTGGCAGAGACCGATATGAAGCAAATAAAGCGCTAAAGGGAGAATCTCATACAAATTGTGAAATGTGCCTTGGAGGAGAGTAGCAGGACACTTAGTTTAGATGAAATAGTCAGGGAAGATTCTTTGAGGAAGGGACATTTAGATCTAGAGCTGAGGGGATCACGCAGGCAAAAAATTTAGGGAAAGGTCATTCCAGGTATAGGGACCAGAGTGTACAAAGTCGGCAAGGAGGGGAAACTCATGAGAGCTTCAGGAAGAAAGCCCAGGTGATCTGAGTGCCACGAATGGGGAGGAGAAGGGAGAGGGTGCTGAGGGGGACAGAGAGAGTGGGGGTAGGTCAGGCGGAGTTGGCAGTCCAGGCTTGCTGCGTGGTCACAATTGCAACAGCAGACTAACATCAGCCTGACAGCTGCGTAACAAATGAGCCAGTGTGGCTCTGGAAAGGCACAATATGGGAGACTGGCATGCAGGCTGGACTGTCACCAAGGTAATCCTGAGCAGCACCTATGGTCCCAAAGGATGGACATGCAGCTGTGAAGGGTGGAGGCAAGGTGGGTCTGCCGAGAGGCTGTTGCCAGGAAACTTGGCATGGTGGGTGGAGGCAGGAGGCAAGGAGAGGAGACCACCATGGGGACTTGGGGCCCCAGGAGCTGAGCAGAGCTCTGGTAGGGAGGAGACCCCCAAGATGTCAGAGCCCTGGGATTCTGAGTCATCCCAAGGGAGCACCCCAATGCACTTCACTGTGGCCTCAGGTGTGGGAGTGGCCTGAGCTAAGTGAGTTCTGCCACTGATCTGCTGTGTGACCTCAAGAAAGCCCCTCTCCTTCTCCGAGCCTCAGTGCCCTTCACTGTCAAATGTGCAATTAAAATCCCCACCTCACAGGAGATGGTCAGGATCAGAAGGCATCAGGGATAGGAAAGGGCCTTATTGATTGAGAAGGGCCCCTCTCAACCCCCAGCGAGGATCTGGGGTTCTTTGTTACTAACGAACCGAGTGAGGTCTGGCTTGGAGCCCATTAGCCCTCTTCCATGGTGCCCCCAGGCCAGCTGAGTGTGGACAAGGGCTGCTACCGCCAGGGGGCCAAGGGGCTAAGTGGGAGCTAAGAGGATTAGAGGGTCCTCATGAGCACACAGCGTGATCAGGTCCCCCTCACCGCTGCCTCCCGGCTGTCTGGATGCCCTGCCTCGGGGCCTCCGGGTAGGAAGGAAGCAGAGTGGCAGAGGCCAAGGAAGAAGATGGAGGGAGAAGGAGGTGGGGACTCTAAGGGAGGAGGGATTCAGAGGAGCCAGGAAGACCTGCCTGCTGTACCCCACATAGGTTCATGCACAGGCACGTATATGTGCATGTGCACACATGCAGCGTACACAGCACACACGAGTGCGTACACGTACACACACATGCACACACCTGCACGCAAAGCACACACGTGGTGCACACATGAGCACACATGCCTATACACACATATGCACAAGCACATGAGTGCACACAAAAGCGCACACATGAACACATACATAGCACACAAGAGTGCATACATGTGAAGACATGCACACACAGGCATACTCATGAGTATACGCATGAGCAACACACATGACACAAGCACACAGAGCATGTGCACACAGAGACACACATGTGAGCACACATGCACACATGCATACTCACGTCCCCCCACCCCAGCTGGCCTGGTCACACCCTCCCACGCTCTCCCACCATCTCCCACCGTCTCTCACACACAGTCTGAGACCCAGGGCCTCACAGGTCTCCAGGCCATCACTGCATCTCCTTCGTCTCACATCAGTCGCGCGCTCAGCCCTGTGACCTGCACAATGTCGCATAGCTAGAAAAGGCCGGAGCCAGGATTTGAACTCATTTTGGAGGGTGCGCCTGTGTGGGGGCGGGGCAGGCGGGAGACAGAGTAGTGGAAGGTGAATCCAGGAGCCCCCAGAGGGCCACACAGCAGGGAGAGGGAGGATGGGCGACGCTGGCAGAAAGCCACACGGCACACCATACAGGGAGCGAGTATCCAGACACATCCCCACCAGGTGGCATCACCCCCTGTCCCCGTCCCACCCAATGTCCCCTCTGGTCGTCTCTCCTTTCAGCTCCCTGGACCCATCCCTTGAGGCCCAGGCAGGGCGTCTGGCCAAAGGCCTGGTGCCCCTGGAAAAGAACCCAGAAGGCTCCTGACCAGCCTGACTCAGTGCCTGGTGCCCACGGGCGGGATAGAGGCGGATGAAAGGAGCTGGCATCTGTGGAGGGGCAGCTGCTGGGAGCCTGGCTCCATGCCGGCCTCATTCATCTCATTACCTTTTTAAGTGAAAGGTCAAGGGGCTTGTGGGGTTCACGGGGCGAGGGTGGGAGAGGGCTGGCCTTGACCTCAGGCGTCTGTCTCCACAAAGCCATGGACCTGGTTTGGAAGGCATAGAGCCTGGAGTGGCCCTGGCACAGCTGCCAACAGCAGCCCCCACCTACACGCTGCCCCAGGTTGACCCTGCTGAGGCCCGAGGCGATGAGAAGGTGACAGGCAGGAGCAGCCAGGGTAAGGGGCTTTGGGCTGATGCCCCATGCGCGACCACAGGTCCTGGAGCCCCCAAATATCCTGGTGACGCCAGGCCTTAGCTGGGGGCGGGGGGCACAGTGTGGTTCTTAGATCTCCCCCGGGAGGCAGCTCCAGGGCAGGCTGGGAGGGCCTCCTCTGAAGCTCCCTGGAGCCGCCCCTGCAGCCCGCCAGGGGCCCGCCAGCCCTGCAGCTGGAGATGTATGGCTGAGGTGAGCATCCAGCCTGCGGGCGGGGCGCATAAATCAAAGCTGAAGGCCTAAGCTGCAGCCTGGCCTCGGGCTGGCCCTCCTGTGCTGCCCTCAAGGCTTCCTCGCCCGCCTGCCCCAGCCAGGCCCCGGCAGGCCCCGGAGCTTTCTGCCTACACTCTCCCTCCCTGTGGGGAGTCTCGGGTTTACCCAACAGTGGGGCTGGCGGTTAAGTGCTGGGCTCTGGAAGCTGCCTCTCCAGGTCCAAGTGCCAGCTCTGCCTTACCTGGTCGTGGGGGCCTGGGCAAAGGCAGAGGTCTGTGTCTCCATCTGTAAAACGGGATAACGGTCGTACCTGCACATGGGCCCTTGTGAGGGCTCAATGGGTTTGCTAAGGTGCATAGAACAGGGCCTGGGGGGTCAGCTGCTCTTACCTGAGGCCCCAGAGCAGTGCACAGGGACATGAGCCTGGCTTGGCCTGTGCCCCGGGGTTTGTGCCGCCTGGTGTCTGTCTGAGCGTCTGGGGGAAGGGTCAGGGTGGCTCCTTCCCCAGAGGCTGCTCAGTGGGCTCAAGGGGGGCCAAGGCAGGACCAGCTAGGGGGCTGCAGTGATGTGCTCCCAGCTGCAGCCCCTGCAGGCACATGGACAGAGCATGGAACCAGCCCCCATCCCTCCCTCTGTGTCCCCATGTGGCTCTTCCTCCTCCGGGTGGGGTGGGGTGGGAGCCGAGGAGACCTGGGCCCCAGGTGAGCACCCAGGTGAGAGCCAAGCCCCGCCCCAGGAGAGGTTCCTGAGACAGGCTGGGGCCCTGGGCCCTATCTCCTAGCAACATGGCCTCAGGCACCCTGCCTGTTTGCCTTAGGGACCCCAGGGAGCCCGGCTCAACCACCACCCCCACGAGGGGGCGTCTGGCTGCAAGCCCTGCTGGGGTGGGACAGAGAGGTGAGGGCAAAAGGTGAGGGGAATGGGGACTCCCTTTGCCCCAACCCAGGGCCAAGCTGCTGCAGAGTGGCCTGGGGGATGGGCTCTCCACTTCCCTGCCCCCAGCTCTCTGTGTCTGTCTCCTGTCTCTGTTTCCCTCCCTTGTCTCCATCTCTCTTTTCCTGCACTCTCTCTCTGCCTTTTGGGAGCTGTCTCCCTTCTCTCTCTATCTCCATCATTCTGCCTCTGTGTCTCTCTCTCCTTCCATCTCTCAGTTCTCCCTCAGGATTCTATTTCTCTTTCTCTGTATCTCTCTTTCTATCCCGTGCATTTTCTCTCATGTCTCTTTCAAATGTCTCTCCTCCATTTCTCTCACTTCCATGCCCCCCACCTCGTCTCCCCTCAGATTTCTTTGTCTGTCTCTCTCTGTGCACCCCGGCACTCTCTCCAGCCCCCCACCCTTGGGGTCTCTCCACTGTCAGATCTGTTTCTTCCCCTGAAGTCTCTCCCCCGACCAAGGGGTGTTGTGGGTGGGCCTGGGTGCCTGCTCCCTATCCTTGGCGGGGGGTGGGGTGGGGGGGTGGTAGTCACACCATGGGACGTTTAGTGGGATGTGCAGGGAGGTCAGTCTGAGCAGGGAGGCCAGAATTCACCTCATGACCTCGAGCTGGCCTCTGCCTCTCTCGGGTCTCGGTGTCCCCATCTGTTAAGTTGGTGTAACGGCCGTGGCAGGAGGAGCTAGGTGCCCTCCAGGCTGCTGTTGGTCACAGACTGTGATAGAAATTGACAGAATTTCAAGCCAAGGTGGTGTGGGGCATCTTCTGGAGAAAGGACTGCACAGGTATCTGGGCCTCTGCCCTCGCCCTCCCTGCTGGCAGGCCTCTGGCTGGCATGTCCTCTTCCCATGAATGGTCTTGGCAGCAGGAGTCAGAGAGGCCTTGGCGCCCATGGGCGGCTTTGGCTGCATCATGGCGCCCTCTGGTGGTCACAGGTAGACACTGCAGCCACACTTCGCTGCGCCCGCTGGTCCCTGGTGTGGACTCCAGGGCCTTGATCTCTATTGAGCCCTGGGTATGTGCCAGACACTTTTCCAACTGCCTCTGTGCACGATCTCATTTTATTCTCACCCTGCCCTACTATTATCTCCATCTTACATTTGAGAAAGTTGAGACCAGGGTTTCAAACCCAGGTAGTCTGACTCCAGACTTGACCAGCATCCCTGGGATTCTGCCTCTCAACCACCTGCAGCAGAGGCCCACAAGTCCATCAATGGTGACTCACTCTTTGGGGCTACTGATTTGTCTAACGAATATTTATTTCCACCCACTATGGGCAATACCCTGCAGGAAACATCAGAGCAAAGGAGCCCATAGAATCCACCTAGCCTGACTGTACCATTTACAGATGGGGAAACTGAGGCTCAGAGAAGGAGAGTGACCATCCCAAGGTCACACCATCTGAGTATGTGGGTGTGTGGGAGAGTGACCTTCCATGCTCAGCTCAGTGCGGCGGCTCCAGGTCACCGTGCAGGCTGAGGCAGTGTTGGGACAGGGAGAAGGGACAGCGCAGCCTTCCACGGTGAGTGAGGCTACAGCGGGTAGGGGCTGGGGGCACTGCAGAGCAAGTGGCAGATCCTGGTATCCTGCACATTTGCAATTCCAGAATTCCAGGAGGGAACAACTGGAACAAAGGCACGGTTCCAGGAAGGAGGTGTCTGAGCGTGATGGTGGGCGTGGCTGGGGCAGCAGATGTGTCTGTGCCTGTGTGTCCCCGTGTCGGGGCGGCCTGCAGGTCAGGCCTGCTGGAGGCGGGGAAGGGCTGAGAGGGGTGGCAGACATCGGAGGAAGCCCTGAATGCCGGGCCTAGGAGCCTGGACCATGTGATGCCAGCAGCTGGAGCAGGGGCACAACCTCCAGCCGTCCTGTCGCTCCTCCTGCCGCTTTCCCGAGCACCTGCTCTGTGCCAGGCACGCAGGGAACAGGACAGCCCAGCTGCTGTCCTCATGGAGCCTGCAGTCCAGCATGAAAACACAACAGATCCCCTTAGAAAGAGGCCTCTCCCATCTACTCTCTGGTGACAGAGGTCACCAGGGGGGCAGAGGAGATGCAGAGGGTGGGGGTCTTGACTGGGAGTTCTGTGGGGTGAGGGAAATGTTCTAGAGCTTAACGGGGTGGAAGTTACACAGAGGACACAGAGGGAGAAGGGCATCGAGCTGTTCACTCAAAATCAGTGCACTTTATGCAAATTTTAGAAGAAGAAACAAAAGTAGGAAGGTTGGAAGGGCCAGTAGCTGTGGCCTCTCCTGGAGGGAGAGGACCCGGACAGATAGAAGCTGGAGGAGAATTCTATGGAGGAGTTGCTGATGGGAGTGGATGCTGGGACCCGGCTCTGGGCAGGGGATCTGAGGAGGCCCAGGGGATGGAGCCTCAAGGATTTGGGGAGGCTTGGGGATCCCTGGGCATCCTATCCTGTCTCTGGCAGAACCTGCCCCCCACCTCAGAAGTCAGAAGCAGCAGGAAGCCCACTGAAAGCATGGATCTCGGACACTTAAATCTACAGGTGTCCAGATCGCCCATCTACTGCTCTGCTGGGGGCAGGGGAAGGGAGCCCCCATACTCGTGTTCACAGGTTCCCCAGGTGACCCTGACTTTGTCAGCCTGCAGACCAGCATCAGGAAATCATAGCCCGAGGTTCTTTCCAACCCTTGGCTTCTGTGCTTCCAGATCCTGAGATTTTCTGAGTTTGAAACGTCCTTTTAGCTTGCTGCTCATCCCTCCTTTGACAGGGGAGAAGCCAAGTCCCAGAGAGGGGAAGTCGCTTGCCCTGGCCTCACAGCCAGCTTGCAGCCAGAGCTGTAACTGGAACCTAGCACGTCTGGGCTGCTGGGGCCGGCTTCCCAGCCCCTAGAGGCCGACTTGGTCATGCGGCAGGAATTCCCAGCTGTCAGGGGCCTTGGGAGAGATGGGTGGGGCCTGCGGGCGGGTGCAGGGAGCCTGGTGGCTGTGGGTGGGCCCTACCCACCCTGCAGGTGCCCCAGGTCTCCTGATCAGCTGCTCAGAGGTCCTGCTCACCTCCTGCCCCTGCAGCCCAGAACGTAGCCCCTGGGAGGCCCTCCTGGCCACCAGGGGAGGGGGCAGAACCCTGGCTCTGGCCCTAGCTGTGGGAGGCTTTGCCAAGCTCTGTCACATGGGAATGCCACCCCCAAACCCCTGCCCACAGGGCCTCATTAGGATGCGAGAGGTGCAGGTGGGCTGAGCCGTCAAGGTCACCGGTCACCAGAGAACAGAGCCAGGGTGACAGCGCCCCCTGCCAGCCCAGGCACCTCCCCCACTGACCCCAGTTGGCCTTGGCCCTCTGCCCAAGGCAGTTGCCTGCACCAGGCCTCACCTCTCCCTGGAGCCTTCCCTCCCTTTTTTCTCCTCCCTCCCTTCTCTACCCTCCCAATTCCTTCCCCTATGGGGGCTCCAGCCTGGCCCACTCCCTTCCATCCTGACCCCTTTGGAGACAAGCAGATCTGATTTGAACCCCAATTCCTGCTCCCCTCACACCCTCCACCTGCCCCCTGCAGCTCACGAGCTCTATGACCTTAGACAAGTTGCTAAACCTCGCTGAGTCTCTATTTACTTATCTGCAAAATGGGGGTAACAGATCCTATCTCATGAATGGCTTGTGAGGATCTTTAAACCATCTAACGTGGCTTGGACACTCTGTGCCAGGCACTGTGTGTGGTTTACACAAGCATCTTCTTTAACTGCCAAAGGCAGCTACTATCATCATCCCTCTTTTATAGATAAGGAAACTGAGGCTCACAGAGAGGGCACAGCTGGTTCCTGGTCGCCCAGCTGCAAGTGCAGAGCTGAGCTTTTGGGCTGTAGGATCTGTGTTCTTTGCCAGGCACTAGGGCATTGGGTCACATGCGGTACAGCACAGAAATTAGGACCCTGGCTTTGGGAATCAGGCCTCAGGCCTCAGTCTCCTCATCTGTAGAACGAGGAAAGTGGTACCCATCCCTGGGGGGTGGTGATGAGTAAAAGGTGCAGAGCCTGAGCCTGAATCCCGCTCCCGCAGTCTCCTGCCCCCTGCCCCCCCAAAAGTGAGAAGGACTCTGGCGCTGCTTCCCTTGAGGTGGAGCATGACTCTGCTTTATGGAGACAGTTACACACACAGCAAATATTGGTGAATTTAACCCCAAATTGGTGAATTTCTTCTGCAATCACTATTACAAATCCCGAGATCTCTGCTCAAGGGCTGAAATGGGTGCACACAGCATTTTAAGTCCCCACCCAAGGCCCTGAACTTACTCCTCCCGAGTAATGCATAGTAACACCATCGACAGGTGAAGAAAGAGCAGCTCAGAGTGGGGCCCGGGCTTGCCCTGAACCACACAGCCCGGGTGGCAGAGGTCCTGTCCCTCCTCACCCCACAGGGCTCTCCCTCCTCACAGGGCCTGGGGCCTGGAGGGCGGGGGAGGCTGGCTCTCCCCCCACAGCAGACGCCTCATTAGCATCCGAAGAGCACCCACCCAGGTTGTCAAGACGCAGTTGGGGAGATTCTAATTCACCCTGATTGACCCTGCAGGGAATCTTCCAAACTCCTGGGTTTTTACAGCTTCTTGGAGTTTTATTTTGGCGTTAGAAAAATAGCGCATTTATGTCAAACACGCAGGGTTATAAATCGATGCCGCTCTGATTTACTAAGTGCGAAAAGGCCAGCGTGCTGAGTGAGTAGCCAGGGCCACAGCTCTCCCCACGTGGTCAGGCCTTGGGCCTGGACGTTCCCCAACAACCCATCTTAGAGATGAGGCAGCCAAGGTTCAGAGAGGGCGGTGGCCACCACAGCGGCTGGCCGTTATTGACCACTGACTGTGCGTTGAGCTCTGTGTTAAGCACTCCACGGGCATTAAGAAAAATTGCCCAAGGCCCAGACACTAGTAATTACCTGATTTAAAGGCCAGCTTGGCCAGGAACAAGAAGTTCAGGGCAGAGCCGATGAGGCTAGTTTGAGTTTCCTGTGGGACATCCAGGAGGGAGAGCTCGGCTCTGATTCTTATCAGCTGTTTCACCCAGAGCAACTCAGTTAACCTCTCTGTGCTCCAGTACCCCATCTGCAAAGTGAGCATAAAAATAGTACCTCCCTCACGGGTTGTTGTGTCTGGATTAAATGAGTTCCACGGGTGGGGTTCACTGACATGTAGGAGGCCACCGGACACCTGGGCGTGGAGCCTGGTGACGGTGAGGCTGGGAGCACCAGTCCCTAGGAAGAAGTGCAGCGTGAACAAGAAGGGCAGCAGGGTTCCTTTCCCGAATGGGGTGGCAGAAGGGCCTGTGAGAGGGGCGAGGAACAGGGACCCACCAGGGTGTGGTTCATGGAGGCCCAGAGCTGAGCTGGTGCAGACAGGAGAGTGGGGAACAGGGCGCCGGGTTGCCAGCCGCTCGGTTGGGGTAAAACAACCAGACGTGGCAGTGATGTCATGAGTGAGTCAGTAGGACCAGTTTGGGTGGAAGGAGTGGGCTGAGGAGGCAGAGATTGGGCATAAAGGTTATGCTTGAAGAAATGCCACCAGGGAGGGGAGAAGAAAGATGAGGCCCCATGGGAGACACGTGTGGGGCTAAGGGAGGGGTTTTAAAAACTAACAGTATAAATATCGAATCATTATGTTGTACACCTGAAATGAATATAACGTTACATGTCAATTATACCTCAATAAAAAAAGTTGTTAACGAGAAGTGAGCAAGTTTGCTGATGGAGGGGAAGGAGAAGGTGAAGCAGAGAGGAGAGACGAGGCAGGAGAGGGAGGAGCCCAGGGCTCAGGGACATCTGGTCCTCAGAGGAGAGCCGCTGGTCTGGCCCAGGCATGAGCCTTTGGAGGATGGGGTGGGAGTGCACCTCTGTGGGAACCCACCCCCAGAACGTTCTAACCCTCTCCTCTGCAGAGTGTTTGTTTGTTCAGGATGAGGCTCAGCCCCCTGATGTGGCTTGTGGAGCTGGTGGGCCTGGCTGCCCCCTACTCCCCACCCCACCACACACGCACTCCAGGGCCTTTGCACACATGGGTTCCCCTGCCTAGGACGCCCACCCCTCATCCTTTTCCTTCAAGCCTCAACTCAGGAGTCACCTCCCCCCAGGAGGGGGCTGACTGGTTAGGGGGCTTCATGAGCATGGCCCCCCCACCCTGAAGGAATCGCACACACCCTCGTCTGTCTCCCACCCAGGGCAAGGTCTATGCAGCCAGGTCACCTCTGCCCCAACCGAGCAGGTGGGAAACGGTGTTGGGTGACTACAGTGGTGGGGGAGGTGGCCAGAAGCTCCCCAGAGACATGGTACGGTGAGGAGAGTGTGGATTCTGGGGCCAAAGTGCTGGAACTAAGAGCTGTGTGGCTCTGGCAAGTTCTTTAACTCTCCCGTGCCTTCCTCCTTCCTCTGTCACTCAGAGGATAATGATACGTCATAGGAGTGCAAAGGGCTCACAGCCGTGTCTTCTTCTCAATTGTGATTACTGGGTGCTGCCCAGAGAAGGGGCTGGTCTCTGGCAGAGGGGGCCCTGGAGGGTGCCAGGAACAGGGTTCGTCCCTGCTTTGAAGGCTTCAGTGCTGGTAATCCCCCACGGGTTGGTTCCAGCACTTTCTCCAAAGCTCTGCCAGCAGCCAGAACCAGGGGAAATAACCTGCTCCATGCCTACTAGCTGTGTGACTTAGACAAATCACTGAACCACTCTGAGCTGCTCTCCCATCTGTGAAATACGCATCATTCAGTGCGTTCATTCGTGTTTACTCAGCAAACATTTATAGAAGCCATGTAGTGTTGCCCTCGAACGAAAAGAGCTAACGTGTGGATAAGGTCCTGGCCTGGGGATGGACACAGGTATGTGCACCCGGTCCCCCAAGATTCAGCTCTGGCTCCGAGGTCTCCTCCCAGGCCTGAGCCCCACCGGGAGGCCTCCTTGCCTTGGCTCCCTCCGGCGTGAAGCTTGGGCGCCCTCTTGTGGTCACAGCCCTCCACACCCCGTCCTGCGCCAGCGAACAGAATCCGCAACCCTGGGTGGTCAGCGTGGAGGGAGCCCTGGGAGCCCCCTGGATTGTGCAGAAGAGGCACCTGAGGCCCTGAAAGTGCTGCAGCTTGTCTCAGGCCACCCTGCGAGTTGAGGGTGGCCCTCGCCTCCCGCCTGGCGTCCTCACCTTGGGAGGGTGGTGGGGAGATGGGAGATGGAAGATGGGCCCTGCCCCTCCCCCGCCTCAGGCCACCCTCCCAGAGGCTGCCTCTTCCTGGCAGGACACCCCCAGGGCAGCCTGGGCCCAGCATGCCTGCTAGCTTGTGGGCAGGCCCTGGAAACTACCGGCTGGTGCGAGTGGGCGTTTGGCGGCACTGCCAGGCCCAGGCGCTAGCCAGCTGGCAGCCTACGACTCCGCCCCCACTTTAGGCCGCCTGCCCAGCAGGCCTCGGCGGCCCCCTAGCCTGGCCCCTGCAGGCCCGCGTGTCTGAGGCTCACGTGCTGTGTGACCGTGGTAGGACGCACACCCTCCCAGAGCCCCAGAAAACAGGTCCTGACCTTTCTTCTTAGACTCAGGCTGAGTCGGGCTGTGCCAAGGAGGACGCGGATGAAACTCCTGAGGGAAGACAGACCGGCCTTGGGGCTCCCTTCTGACCCTTAGCCCATCTGGGCCACAGACGGCAAAGAGGGTGCTGTGTGCATGTCTGTGCGTACGTGTGTGTGTGGTATGTGTGCTTCTCCACGTGACCATGTCCATCAACAGGGATTCATACATCATTCATTCATTCATCAAACATAATTCACATCTGCCCCAGGCCTTGCACCTGCTCACAGGAGTAGACAGGCCAGCGACCGGACAGATGTAGAGCAGGGTGCTGAGGGGGTTGGTGGAGGCCAGCCGCAGGCACAGGAAGGCCTGGGGCATCCAAGGTGAGTGTTGAGAGGCAGGAGTGGGTGAGCCAGGCCAGCCAGTGCCATGTGGTGTGGCCACTGAGAGCCAGGCACTGTGCTATGGCCTCACTCTGGTACCTCACTAGTCCTGCATGGTGCAGGTGAGGAGAGAGCCCAGAGAGGTGGCGTCACTCATCCAAGATCACACAGTCACCAAATGGTCCACCCAGGCTTCAGACCCAGATCTGGCTGATCTGGGTCGCGTGGGTTTTTTTTGTGTGTGTGTGAGGAAGACTGTCCCTGAGCTAACATTTGTGCCAATCTTCCTCTATTTTGTACGTGGGACGCCACCACAGCATGGCTTGATGAGTGGTGTGTAGGTCCACGCCTGGGATCTGAAATAGTGAACCCTGCGTGGCCGGAGCAGAGCACGTGAACTTAACCACTACACTTAACCCTGCGGCCCATGTTTTAAATTGCTCTGCTTCTCAGGTCTCTGTGAGGTGAGCGGGCCAAGGCCAGTGGCCTCGAAGACCAGGTTATAGAGGGCAATAGAGCATGGGGGGAGAACCTGGTCAGATTTGAGTTCTGGAAAGATCCCTTTGACAGCTGATGGGGACGTGTGGTGTGTGTGTGTGTGTGTGTGTGTGTGTGTGTGTTGGTGGTGGTGGTGGCAGGAGCAGGGAAACTGGTGACAAGGACTTAGTGGTAATCCAGAGGAGCGATGATGGTGGCCTGGATTCAGGTGGGGTGGAGGGGTTGAGAAATGGGTGGATTCCAAGAGTTCGGGAGGTAGCTTGGGCAGGACTGGGTGGTAGACTGGGCGTGGGGCTGAGTAGGAGGTAGTCAGCAAGTGTCTGGCTTGGGAACCTGGGTGGTTGATGGGAGGCATTCTCTGAGGGGGAGACAGGAGCCGTCAGGGGGAGGTGGTCTCAGCCTTGGACCCAACACGTGGGGCAGAGCTCTGGCTCACTGGGTGTCCTGTGTCCCTCTCTGAGCTGACGCAGGCACACACACACACCCCCACGTGTGTCTGGGCCAGCACCCAGCCTGGCACCGATGGAGAAGAGTCAGACAGAGTCTGGAAGGCAGGGGCTGCATCCTGCCTCAGCCTGATCCCCACCCTGGTCACCCCAGCCCTGGGCCGGGCTCCCAGCATCCCTGGGGGACGGGGGAAGGAGGCTCCAGGACACTATCTTCTCAGAGACTTGGGTCTGTGTAAGCCAAGGCACCCAGCACTAGGCATGGTGATCCGAGCCTCCCAGAGTGGACAGATGCCCACCTCCCCCAAGACCTCGTGCCACTTGCACTCTCCTTCCAGCATCGGTGCAGGAGCCCTCCTGCAGCCTCAAGTCCCTCCTGGCATCAACCTGGGATCCCTCTGGCTAGGTCGTAAGTTGCTGGCACCTCAATTTCTCCCCCTTGGGAGACCCCTGCCAGCTTTTTGGAGAGCTGAGCTCTCTCACCCCCAGCTGGCAACACCCCACTTTCTAAGTGTCCCTCTCTCGTGAGCACTGCACAGGGGATCCCATCTGGTTTGCTGGGCCATCCGGGCCCCCTCTGACCCTCGGTTTCCTTATCTGTCCAATGGGGTTAGACAGCCCCTACCTGGCAGAGCCATGGTGGGGCAGGTCCCTGTGACAAGGAAAGAGCACATTCCTCAGAGTTGGGGGTTGGGGGGGCTCCTGTCCTCCTACCAGGGTCCCTCCCTACAGTGTGGGGGGCCCCTCCTCTCGGGGGGAGTTATTTTGGAGCCAATGAAGTTATTTTGGAGCGGCTGTGGAGGGTGGATTAACGAGCAATAGGCTGTGGGCTGTGACGGGTGCCAGACCCTGGCTCCCTCCCCTACTCCCGCCCACACCCCAGGCAGCTCCTGAAACGCCACTGAGCCCGGGGCCTTCCTCTCAGGGCCGAGGGGCAGATGGCGAGGGCTGGGCTCCACCGGGCACCCGCTTGTCCGGGCAGGGGCCTGCTGTCCCGCCTCACGTCCTGGAGCCACCCCACAGCCCTCGGGCAGGAACTGGCGAGTGGTGGCCCTACTTCTGGGGTCACAGCTGAGGCTCCTGGACAGCTCCTAGAGGGGCCAGCCTGGAGACTTCCCAAGGGGGGACCCACCCCCCCGGGCCACCCCCGCTCTCTGCTCTGGGGGACGGCTGGGGTGGTTTTCCAACGTTCCTGGGAATCTTCAACAGCAATAAAAGTGTGAGCCTTTGCTTGCCGCAGCCAGCGCCACTCCGAGAGGGACGTGTGCCTGGGAGTCTTGTTCCCTTGTGACAGACGAGGGGCTGGAGCCGCCAGACTCACAGGGCGAGGTGGGGAGGGGTGGGCACACCGCCCACACAAGCCGGCCCACAGCAGATGTGGTTGGGGCCCCACATGCCACACTCATGTCACAGATGGGGATCGATGGCCAGCACCAGCTTGGAAGATGGCTTCTGCCACTTCTCTGGGCCTCAGGTTCCTCTTCTCTAAAACGGGGGTGATGGCAATACCCAGCTTGGAAGGTTGTTTGAGGTTTCATATACAGTAGCCGCCAGGCCAGGAGGAGGTGCCGATGAACGGCACCACCTGGCAGATTGGTGCCTGGTGTTTCCTGCCTTCTGGCCTGCTTGTCTGCTTGGACCCTGCCTGGGGCGGGGGGAGCTCACCTGGCCGCACTCCCAGGGCCTCGCCTCGACTCTGGTGAGAGGGGGGGCAGGGGTCGGGATGCAGGAGCAGGCCCGCTGGTCCAGGGCGGGCGGCTGCTGGGACCGCAGAGCTCTCCCCGCCCGCTGGGTCTCCAGGGAGACGCCCACATCTGCACAGCAGCCTCGCTGGCAGCGCCCTTCTCTCTAACCCAGCCCTACCTTCACACCTGCCCCCACAGGCAACTGTCCACACCCATCACAGCCCCCAACACCCCTGAACATCCCCAACTGCATATGGCTTTACAACTGCACACACACAGGAGCACTCACATGCTCACACACGTGCCTACAGCCACGCACACATCCATATAGGGAACCCACTTGACACCTCCCTGTCTGTCTTGTACACCGACACGCACACACCACACAGAGCACTCGCGTGCGTGCAGAAACACCCCCGGCACCGGAACCTGCCCGTTCCTGGGAGCTCTCTCCCTGGCTGTACCTGCCCCCTGGGCGGGCCCTGGCGAACTGGCAAATGGCTGGGTTCCCCACCCCCTCCCCCCTCCCCATGGACCCCCAAGCCCACTCATGGCCAGTGCTGCCTCTGACCCTCACAGACCAGCCCAGCCCTCACCCTGGTCACACCAGGCAGCGTGGCTGGAGCACCAGAAATGTGCCCCAGAATTCCAGATACGCAGAGGTGGCTTGGGGAGGGGTCCCTGTGGCCTCTGGAGTCAGGAAACTTATCAGCTCCGTGACCCTGGGCAAGCGCCCACCTCTCTGAACGTTTCTCATGTGTAAAATGTGAGCAGTGGTGGTACCCACGTGGGGAAGACAAAGGAGGATGTCGCAGGTAAAGCGCACAGCAGCAGTTCACTGAATGCCGGTGCACCTCTGCCTCACCGCACAGCGAGGAAGCTCAAGTTCAGAGAGGCAAAGGGATGCCGCTTGCCCGTGAGACAAGGCACCTCCTGCACACAGTAGGTGCTCAACTTCTCACAGTAGGTGCATCCTTTCTCTTCCATTCTCCCTCGGGAGCAGACCCGGGACTCAAACTCAAGACTTCTGACTCAAGACTTCCGACTCTGTCCAGTGCTCCTGCCCCTGTTCTGAGCTGCATTTAGGAAGCTCCTGCTGCATACAGGATGCAGCCCCTGGGCTGGTGGGGTGGACAGATGCCAGCCTCCACCTGCCGCTGTCTCTTCAGCCCCCCTGCCTCCCCCCGTGTGTCCCTCATTCTGCCCCGACACACGCACACATACATACACACGTACATGTGTACCTCCCCCAAACACCCTGGGAAACAGTTCTCCAAACCCCTCAGAGACAGCCCTCCATTTGCCATGGGTTAATGCCCCATTTCACAGATGGGGCAAGCGAGACCCAGGTTCAATGACTTACCCAGGGCCATTTATGACTTCCCCTCCACCGGACTCCCCCATTCATCACCCCCATCCCTTCCTCCCCAGGGAGTGGGGCCGCTGCATACAGTCACCTGACACCCAGCTGTGCCCCCCTCCCAGGGCTGTGTCCTGGTCTGACGTGTTCAGGCCTCCGTCCCGCAGCCTCTGCCCCAGGCCAGAGGCCCCTTGCTCTCCAGTCTGTCACACCCATCTCCCTGCTTCCAGCTCCACTCCCTCCAAGCCTCCCTCCACCTTCCCGGAGGGTCTTTCAGCCCTAGCAAAGCCCTCAGGGCTCCCACTCTTCAGGATCCGTTTAAGGTGACCTAGGCCAGCTGGTCATCACTTCTTCCACTCTCTTCCCACTGGAGTCCCAAGCCCGGACCCAGACCGCGTGTCCCTGCCTCTACACCTGTGCTGCCCAATATGGGAGCCACTAGCCACATGTGGTGATTTAAATCTAACTCGAATGAAATAAAAAGAAAAATTCCAACTCTTGTCACACGGGCCATGTTTCAAGTGTTCAGTAACCATAGGTGTCTGCTGGCTCTTGTATGGACAGTGCGAGTTTAGAACCTCCCATCATCACAGATGGTTCTTGGTTCACACTCTTCTTTCTGCCCGGATGCTGTTCCCTCCATATCCTAATGTCCAAATCCATCCTCCCAAGCCCAGCCCTCGCATCACTTCCACCAGGAAGCCTTCCTTCCCCTCTAGCCGGAAATGTTCCCCAACTCCCTCCCTCCCCCAGTTCTCCCTCCCTCTTCTCTTCTTCTCTCCTCTGCCGACCTCACACTTTCTCTGTCCCCCTTAGGTGATCCACAGCCCCCTCCACCCTGTTCACACATCTTGTGTGCCCCATAGGACATGACCTTCACAAGAGCAGTGCCCATGGCAGATGCATTTCAGCCACCCCACCACCCAGTGCACGGCTGGTCACAGAGGCATCCATGACTCTCCACTGTCCACTGAGTGACTGAATGAATGAATGCCAACAGCCCAATGCAACCCATGGCATTCTTTCAAACAATCTGTTCCCTGCTTCTTGCATGCCTCCAGCTATGGGGAGCTCACTCCATTACGAAGAATCCATTTCTATCTTTAGATGGCTCTCTCTGTCCAGGAGTCTAGCCTTATGGTGAGCTGGAAGCCTCCTCTCTGCAGCTGCCTCTGGATGGCCCATCTCTGTCCCCATGAGCCACACAGAACAGACCTGCTCTCTTCTGCACAACATCCATTCATTGAAACCCCTGCTGCTCCGTGCTCTGGGCTGAGGATGGAGATCTGGCTCCTGCCCACCTGCCTGGGTACCACAGTCCTGCCCACTGGCTTCTTTGCTGTTCCTTCTACGCATCATACTCGATCCCCCGCTCTGTACCTTTGCACTGCCTGCTCCCTGTGCCCCAGCCTTTGGGTGGCTCCTCCTCATCTGTCAGATCTCTGCAGACACATGGCCTCTTCAGATGAACTCAGCCGCCTTCCCTCGTTCTGTCTAGTCCACCTGTTTATTCCCTCACTTGCGCGACCTCATCTCATCGTACTCTTTAATTTGTAGTCTTCATTTCCAACCCCCACTGGAACGCAGGGCCTGTGAGGGCGGGGACCTCGTCTTCGCTCTGGAGGCTCTAACTGGGCCAGAGCACAGGGGGCTCAATGGCAGCGTCCCCGTCCGCCTCACCGCGGCGCTGCGCCGGCCTCTGGGGGCGCGCAGGCTCTGGGTCCGATCCTGGGACGCGATAGGTCCTTTCCCAGGAGCATCTGAGATGGAAGGAGGCAGGGCTGAGAGAGCTGATCCCCCACAGCTCAAGGACAATTCTCGGTTTTCCCAGAATTTAGGCTCTTTCTCTCAAATCTTCCCGGTTCTCCCATCGATATAGACTCTCCCCCATCCACAGCGCCCCCTTCAGGATCTGCAGGGAAAAGGAAATTTACATAGAAAGAGCACCTTCTGTGCGCCCGGTGAGTTCCTGGGCTCTTCCTAACAACCCTGAGAAGCAGGATTGGAGCCCTCACTTTACAGATGAGGAACCTGAGGTTCAGAGAGGCCAGTGTCCAAAGACGCAAGGCTGGGAAAGATGAACCCGGGCTTGGCCTCAGTGCTGTGCGACCCCAGATCCTTGGGGCTGGAATTGGGGGGGTTCTGTGTAAGCTGGAGCCAGCTTGCTGTGTAGAGCCAGAAGCCAGCTTGCCGTGTAGAGCCAGAAACCGGCTTTGGCTTCCCGGAGGAAGAGGCCGTATCACCCGGAGCTGCCCTTGAGGCCTAATCGAAAGGCAGTAAGTTCCCCAACACGAGGATATCAACAACATGCAAAGTAAATTACCACAAAGCCCTCTGCAGTTTACAAGGGCTGCTTCTCATCTCGGTGGGCTCATCTGCCCCCACCCCCACCCCAGCAACTCTGGGAGGCAGGAATCATTCTCAGCTCCATTCACCCCTGAACAAATGAAGACTCAAAGAGGTCAGAGGAAGCCTTTCAGACTGACTGGGACATGCACCTAAGTAGCTATCACAGTGGTTCTCCTGTGTCAGCTGCTTACAGTGCTGTGGCCAACGCTGGGCTGAGGGTGTTATGTACATCATCTCACTTACTGTTTACAACCACCCAAGGAAAGTAGGTGCCATTATCATCATCTCCGTTCTCCAGATGAGGAAACAGGCTCAGAGAGGTTAAGTAACTTGCCCAAAGTCACACAGCTGGTCAGTGACAGAGATAGCATGACACCCATGTGTCTGACTGTGAACCCCAGCGAGAAATCTCCAGCTGATCGGCTGCTGCTTCATAGCAGACATGAACCTCTGTCTCCTCAGGAGCCACAGTCCTCTTTCCAGGGCCACCAGGGTGACACCCCCATCCTCATGGGCCTTGAGCAGAAAGGAAAGTCTCCTCAGGGCTAACCTCTGGCCATTTCGGGGACAAAGACTGTGGGGTGCTCCCAGGTCGAGGGGTGCAGTTCTGGCTCTCACAGGTGCAATGACTCACCCTGTAAAGACTGTGGGTGGAGAGCCTTCGACACTCTTCTCTACCTGATCCACTGTCCACTTCTGAACACCAGCCCTAAGGAGATGTTTCAGAATCTGGGAAAGCTGCTGGCACCCAGGTGCTCATCACAGCTTTGCTTAGAATAGCAGAAAATGGAAACAACCTTAAGTCTGTGAACCAAGGGGTGGCCTCTGGGCGGAGAAGGGACTCAGAGCAAAAGAGAAATGCTCAGAAGTCTTAACTGTGTGTGTTCTAAAGCCCGGAGACAAAAAGAAGTCACCAGCATGCTAAAAGTGCTTGTGGTGGGACAGGGCTGTGTGGTTTTGCTTTCTTGTGATTTGTTGTTGTTGTTGTAGTTTTCAAATTTATTTATCGAGTATTAATTTTATAGTGGGGGGAAATACATAGAGAGAGAGAGAGACCTTCATTTTATGCAACCAAAACGGCTTCCATATGCAGATGAGAAGGAAGTGCACCACTCTGGCAAGTGCAGGGTATCTGCGGCCAGATCCTGCCAGGCAGAGGGACAGTGAATTCCCTCCCGCTGCCCTTCATCTGGACAGTGCCCAGCTAAGTGACCTGATGTCACCTTTCACACTGTGCTGTACAGTGCCCAGCTAAATGACTCAGATGTCACTTTTTCACACTGCACTGTACAGTGCCCAGCTAAGTGACCCAATGTCATATCTTCCCACCACACTGTACAGTGCCCAGTTAAATGACCCGAGATCACTTTTACACACTGCACTGGACAGTGCCCAGCTAAGTGACCTGGATGTCACATTTTCGTACCACATTGGACACTGCCCAGCTAAATGACTCAGACCTAACCTTTTCACACTGCAACAGACAGTGCCCAGATAGGTGACTGATGTCACCTATTGACACTACACTGGACGGTGCCCAGCTAAATGACCCAGATGTCACCATTTTGCACTGCACTGGATAGTGCCCAGCTAGGTGACCCAAAGTCACCTTTTCACACTGCACTGGACAGTGCCCAGCTAAATGGCCCAGATGTCACCTTTTCACACCACACTGTACAGTGCCCAGATAAATGACCCAATGTTACCTTTTCACACTGCACTAGACAGTGCCCGGCTACATGACCTGGACGTCACCTTTTCACACTACGCTGGGCATTTCCCACCTAAATGACCCAGAAGTCACCGTTTCACACCGTGCTGAATAGTGCCCAGCTCAATGACCGGGACGTCACCTTTTCACACTGCTCTGGACAATGCCCAGCAAAATGACCCAGAGGTCAAGTTTTCACACCACGCTGGCCAGTGCCCAGATAAATAACCTGGATGTTAGCTTTTCACACTGGACAGGACAGTGCCCACCTAAATGAGCTGGATGTCACATTTTCACACTGCACTGGAAAGTGCCCAGCTAAGTGACCCAGATGTCACCTTTTCACACTACATTGGACAGTGCCCAACTGAAAGACCTGACATCAACTTTTCACACTACATTGTACAGTGCCCTCCTACATGACCCGAGGGCACCTCTTCATACCACAATGGACAGTGCCCAGGTAAGTGACCAGACATAAAGTTTTCTCACTACACTGGAGAGTGCCCAGCTAAATGACCTGGGCATCACCTTTTCACCCTGCACTGGACAGAGCCCAGCTAAATGACCCAGATGTCACCTTTTCACGCTGCACTGGAGAGTGCACAGCTAAATGTCCCGATGTCACCTTTTCACACAACACTGGACAGTCCCCAGCTAAATGACCCGGACACCACTTTTTCACACTGCACTGGAATCTGCCCAGCTAAATGACCCAGATGTCACCTTTTCAACCACACTGGACTGTGCCCAGACGTCAAATGACCCAGACGTCACCTATTCACACCACAATTGACAGTGACTGGTTAAATGACCCCGTTGTCACCTTCTCATACCACACTGGACAGTGCCTGGCTAAATGACCAGGATGTCACCTTTCATACTGCCCTGGACAGTGCCCATTTAAATGACCTGGAAGTCACCTTTTCACACCACACTGGACAGTTGCCCAACTAAATTACCCGGACCTCAACTTTTCAGGTGCACAGGACAGTGCCCACGTTAATGATCTGGATGTCACCTTTTCACATTGCACTTGACGGTGCCCAGCTAATTGACCCAATGTCACCTTTTCACACCACACTGTACAGTGCCCAGATAAATGACCCAATATCACCTTTTCACACCACACTGGACAGCACCCAGCTAAATGACATGGATGACAACTTTTCACACTGCACTTGACGGTGCCCAGCTAAATGACCCAACGTCGCCTTTTCACACTGCACGGGACAGTGTCAAGATAAATGACCTGGTTGTAAACTTTTCATACCGCACTGGACAGTGCCCCATTAAATGACCAGGATATCATCTTATCTCACTGCACAGGACAGTGCCCAGCTAAGTGACCCGGATGTCACCTTTTCACACCACACTGGGCAGTGCCCATCTAAATGACCCGAACACCACTTTTTCACACTGCACTGGAATCTGCCCAGCTAAATGACCCAGACGTTACCTTTTCACACCGCATTGGACTGTGCCCAGCCAAATGACCCAGATGTTACCTGTTCATACCACGATTGACAGTGACTGGATAAATGACCCAGATGTCACCTTTTTATACCACACTTGACAGTGTCTGGCTAAACGACCAGGACATCACCTTTTAACATCACACTGGACAATACCCTCCTAAATGTCTGGACGTCACCTTTTCACACTGCACCGGACAGTGCCAAGATAAATGACCTGGATGTTACCTTTTCACACCACACTGGACAGTGCCCAGCTAAATGACCTGGGCATTACCTTTTCACACTGCACTGGACAGTGCCCAGCTAAATGACTCGGATGTCACCTTTTCAAACTGCACTTGACAGTGCCAAGCTCAATGACCCAGACATCATCTGTTCACACCACACGGTACAGTGCCAAGATAAATGACCCGATGTCACCTTTTCACACTGCACTGGACAGTGCCCAGCTATATGACCTGAATGTCACCTTTTCACACTGCACTGATCCGTGCCAGCTAAACGACCCGGATGTCATTTTTTGCCACTTTAATGGAAAGTGCACAGCTAGGTGACCCAATAGCACTTATTCACACCGCACTGGACTGTGCCCAGCTAAATGACCCAGATGTGACCCTTTCACACTCTACAGGACAGTGCCCAGCTAAGTGACTCGATATCACAATTTCACGCCACACTGGACTGTGCCCAGCTAAATGACCCCATATCAACCTTTCATATCACACTGGACAGTACCCAGCTAAATGACCTGGACATCAACTTTTCACAACGCACTGGACAGTGCTCAGCTAAATGACCCCGATGTCATCTTTTCACACTGCACTGGACATTGCCCAGTTAAGTGAGCCAGATGTCACTTTTTCACACCATATTGTACCATGCCCAGATAAAGGATCCAATGTCACCTTTTCACACAGCAGTGGACAGTCCAGTGCAATATGACCCAGACATCATCTTTTCACACCGCACTAGACAGTACCCAGCTAAATGACCCAGATGACAACTTTTCACACCGCAATGGACAGTGCCTAGCTAGATGACCTGAGATCATCTTTTCATACCACACTGGACAGTGCCCAGCTAAATGACCTGGAGGTCACCTTTGACACCATACTGGACAATGCCATACTAAATCACCCAAATCTCAACTTTTCACACTGCACTAGACAGTGCCCAGCTAAGTGACCCCATATCACTTTTTCACATTGCATGAAAGTGCTTAGCTAAATGACACGGATGTCACCTTTTCACACCACAATGGACAGTGCCCTGCTGAATGACCCGAAGTCACCTTTTCACACTGCCCTTGACAGTGCCCAGGTAAATGATCCTGACGTCACCTTTTCACATTGCACTGGACAGTGCCCAGCTAAATGACCTGGGTGTCACCTTTTCACGCTGCACTGGACAGAGCCCAGCTAAATATCCGGACATCACCTGTTCACACCACGGTCAACAGTGCAAAGCTAAGTGACCCAGACATCACCTTTTCATACCGCACTGGTCAGTGCCCAGCTAATAATCTGGATGTCACCTTTAGCACTGCACTGGACAGTGCCCAGCTAAATGACCTCATGTCACCTTTTCACAACACACTGTACTGTGCCCAGCTATATACCCAAACGTAACCTCTTCTCACTGCAATGGACAGTGCCCAGCTAAATGACCCAGATGTTACATTTTCACACTGCACTAGACAGTGCCCTTATAGATGACCCAGATGTCAACTTTTCACACTACACTAGACAGTGCCCGGTGAAATGTCCCGATGTCACCATTTCACACAACAGGACAATGTCCAGCTAAATGACCAGGATGTCACCTTTTCACACCACAATGTACAGTGCCCTGCTCAATGTCATGTTTTCACACGGCATTTGTCGGTGCCCAGCAAAAAGATCCAGGTGTCACGTTTCCACACTGAACTAGACAGTGCCCACTAAATGACCTGGATGTCACCTTTTCACACCACAGTGTATGGTGCCCAGATAAATGGCCTGATGTCACCTTTTCACACCTCACTGGACAATGCCTAGCTCAGTGACTCAGATGTCACCATTTCACACCTCACTGGAGAGTGCCCAGCTAAAAGACCCAGATGTAAACTTTTAACACTACACTGAGCAGTGCCCACCTAAATGACCCAGATATTACCTTTTCAAACTGCACTGGACAGTGCCCTGCTAAGTGAAACGATGTCACCTTCCCACCACACTGGACAGTTCTCAGCTAAATTACCCAGAGGTCATATTTTCAAATGGCACTGGACAGTGCCCATCTAAGTGAACCAATGTAACCTTTTCACACCACACTGGCATCGCCTAGCTAAATGACTCAGACATCACCTTTTCACACTGCACTGGACAGTGCCCAGCTAAGTTACCTGATGTCACCTTTTCACCTCGCACTGGACAGTGCTTGGCTAAATGACCCAGATGTCACCATTTCACACCAGACTGGACAGTGCCCAGCTAAATGACCCAGACATCACATTAGCACACCGCACTGGACAGTGTCTAGCTAAATACCCAGACTTTACCTTTTCACACCGCACCGGAGAGCACCCAGTTTAATGACCCAGATGTCTCCTCTTCACAATGCACTGGACAATGCCCAGCTAAGTGACCCAATATCTCCTTTCACACTGTACTGGACAGTGCGCAGCTAAATGATCCAGAGGTCACCTTTTCACATGGCACTCAACAGTGCTTTGATAAGTGACATGGACATAACTTTCTCAGACTGCACTGTAGAGTGCCCAGTTAAATACTCAGATGTCACCTTTTCATACCCCACAGGACAGAGCCCAGCTAAATGACACTATGTCACCTTTTCACGCTGTGCTGGACAGTGCCCAGCTAGATAACCTGATGTCACCTTTTCACATCACACTGGAGATTTCCCTGCTAAATGACTTGGAGTTCACCTTTTCACGCTGCACTGGACCGTGCCAAGCTAAATGAACCAGACATCACCTTTCACACTGCAACTGGACAGGGACCCACTAAATGACCCGACGTCACCTTTTGACGCCGCATTGTACAGTGCCCGGCTAAATGACCCGGATGTAACCTTTTCTCAGTGCAATGGACAGTGCCCAGCTAAATGATCCTGACGCCACATTTTCACACTGCAGTGTACTGTGCCCTGCTAAATAACCCGGATCTCAATTTTTCACACCACAATGGACAGTGCCCAGCTAAATGACCTGGAGATCACTTTTTCACACTGCACTGGACAGTGTGACGGCAGTAGTGTTAGAGGTAGGGGTAAGGTTAGGGTTAGGGTTAGGCTTAGTGTCAGGGTCAGATTCAGGGTCTGGGTCAGGGTAAGGGGTAGGGATGGTGTACGGATAGGTTTAGGGTCAGGGTCAGGGTCAGGGTCAGTGGCAGGGGTAAGCATAAGGTTAGTGTTAGGAGTAGGGTCAGGATCAGTGTTAGGGTCAGGGTCACTGTTAGGGTCAAGATCAGAGTTAGGGGTAGGGTTATGGGTATGGCTATGGGTAGGGGCAGGGGCCGGGGCAAGCATAGGGGTATGGGTAGGGGTAGAGGTAGAGGTATGGGTAGGGTTAGGGTTAGGGTCAGGGTCAGGGGTAAGGGTAGGGGTAGGCATAGAGTTAATGGTATGGTTAAGGTTAGGGTTTGAGTTAGGCTTAGGGTTAGGGTCAGGGCCAGGGTAAGGGACATGTGTAGGGGAAGGGCAAGGGTTTGGGGTGTCGGTAGGGTCAGGTTTAGCATCAGGGTTAGGGTCAGTGTAAGGTGTAGGGGTGGGGGTAGGGGTAAGGATTGGGTTTGGCATAGGGGTATGGTTAGGGGTAGGGGTAGGGGCAAGGATGGGGTTAGGCTTATGTTCAGGGTCAGGGTCAGGATCAGGGCCCGGGGTAGGTGTTGGGGTAGGGGTAGGGGTAGAGTGTTAGGGTTAGCATTAGGATCTGGTTTAGTGTCAGGATTAGGGTCAGTGTCAGGTGTAGGGGTAGGGGTAGGCATAGTGGTTGGGTTTGGTGTACGAGTAGGGGTAGGGGTAGCGGTACGGTTATTGTCAGGGATACGGTCAGGGTCAGGTGTAGGGTCAATGGTAGGGGTAGTGCTAGGAATATGGTTAGTGTCAGGGAAGTATCAGGGTCAAGGTCAGATGTGGGGTAGGGGTCGGGTTAGTGTCGGGTTAGGGTTAGGGTTATGGTTAGGGTCTGGGTCAGGGTCAGGGTTAGGTTTAGTGCTAGGGTTTGGGGTAGAGGTAGGGCTAGGGTTAAAGTTAGTTTTGGGGTTAGGGAGTTAGAGTTTAGGGTAAGGGTTTGTGGTAGGAGTAGGGTCAGTCTCAGGGTCAGGGTCAGGATGAGAGTCAGGGTCAGCATCAGGGTCAGGGGTAGGGGTAGGGTTAGTGGTAGGTTTAGTTGTAGGGTTAGGGTTAGATTCAGGGTCAGGGTCAGGAGTCGAGTTAGGTGTGGGGGTAGGGTTAGGATTAGGGTTATGGTTAGGGTCAGGGGTATGTGTAGGGGTAAGGTTAGGGTCAGGATCGTGTGTAGGTGTATGGGTAGTGGTAAGGGTAGGTTTAGGGATAGAGTTAGAGTTAGGGTTAGGGTTAGGGTTAGGGTCAAGGTCTGTGTCAGATTCAGTGTCAGGGGTAGGGGAAGGGGTAGGGCTAGGGATAGGGGTAGATTCAGGGTCAGAGTTAGTGTTGGGATTAGAGGTTGGGTTAGGTGTAGGGGTAGAGTTAGGGGTAGGGTTAGGATTGGGATTAGGGTTTGGTTAGGGTCAGCTCAGGGTCAGGGGTAAGGGTAGGGGTAGGTTGAGGTTTAGAGTTAGGTTCAGTGTCAGGGTTAGGTTTAGTGTTAGGGGTTGGGGTAGGGGTAGGGGTAGGGGTAGGGTATGGGTTAGGGGTTAGGGGTTAGGGTAATTGGTAGGGTTACTGGTAGGAGTAGGGGTATGTTTATGGTTAGGTTTCGTGTCATGTTCAGGGTCAGGGTAAGTGTAAGTGTGAGGGTTAGGTTTAGGGTTAAGGATAGGGTCAGGGTCAGGATGAGGGTCATGGTCAGCATCAGGGTTGGGGTTAGGATAGGTGTAGGTGTTGGGTCCGTGTCCGGGTCAGGGTCAGGGTCATTGTGCTAAAAACAAAAACCACATGGGACATGAAAAGGAGACCAAAAATCACTGTAAGCCTTCCTCTGTTGCTCTATTCATTACAGCAGGCATTCCTGTTGTTCCTGTTTGAGTTTACACAGTCTTCCATCCTATCGCCACATAGCATAGCATATTGGTGAAGAGGGAGCCTTATCAAGCCAAATCGCCTGAGTGTGAAGCCCACTAGTCATCAACTCTGTAAGGACAGGATGTTACGCAGGTTAAACATTTAAATTTTATCACATTATTTTAAGTAATTCATTCAAAGAACATTTGCTGACCATTTCATATGTGTCAGCAAAACTTAACGTACTAAGGTTAAAAAAAAGTGAAATAAAATCTCTAATCTATTTTTTCACATTTTCTACCCAGTATAGGTCATGATTCAAAGACCACGTTGGATGTGTCACCCTGTTTCTCATCCTATCCAGCCCTTGTTAAACTAGTCTTCATGACAGTAACCAGCAGATTATCACCTTGCCCCAAACAGAAACTTAAGAGTCATTCTTCTTAATTTTTCAAGTGTGTGTGTGTGTGTAGTTTAAATAAAGAAAATAAAAAGAGCTCTCATGTTCATTCAGATTAAGAAACAGAAAAAAGACTTATCTTTATAGTCTCTTGTGTGTGTATATAAACAGTCTAAAGAATCAGTGCGAAGGTCCCAGTATCCACTTTGAGTCATATGAAATGACTGTTCACTTTGCAATCTCCATTTTCTCTGTTTACCACTATTCTGAATTTGATGTTAACTGTTACCTTGTTTTAGTTTATAGTACTCAAGAGTATAATGTTTAATTCTATCTGTATTTTACACTTATTTAAATTAAATATTATACAATGTATTCTTCTGTGGCTTCCCTTTATTGGTTAATATTACGCATTTTGAAATGTTGATGGCTGTTTCTCTAGTTCATTTATTTCAACAATATAAAGTATTCTACCACATGTATATAAAAAATGTATTTATCTATTCTGCTATTTGGGATGGTATATATTTTTGTGGTTTTGCTAATCAAAAATGAAGCTATTTATGTAATATTTTCTGTGCTAGGTACAGTTCTGTGTACCAGTAATATATCACTAAACTAAATAGATTTCCTACCCTCACTGAGAGGACATTACTCATGGACTTTCTTCTCAAGATCCCCAGTGCACTTACATAAGAGGATCTCAGAGATGCATAGCATGTGGACTTGCTGTGTCGGTCCATTGTTTCACTCTGACCTGCAGGGCCACTGTCATATTGCTAGTTTAGGTATATGTGTAGTTTTGTTTTCTGGGCTATCTTTTGTGCTCCAGTGGTCTCTTTGTCTACCATTCTCCCGATAGCTCTCTGTTTGAATTACAAGAGTTTTATAATATCGTTGGATATCTGGTAATGGTAACACCCTTAAATCCAGACAAGTGGGGCTCCTGCCTCAGAGGGCCCTGATGCGCTTTCAACAGTTAAGTGTCCCCCATGTTTGGACCCATCAGGGCAGCAGTATCGTCTTGGTGGGGTTCCCAGTACTGTCTTGGTGTGGCTCCCAGTGCCTGGTCAGAGTGAGGTTCCATCCTCATCTCCCCCGTTTAGGGCACACGCCAAGCCATTCCCCCACATCCCAACCAAATACTCAGAGGTGTTCCAGGGTTCGTACCTGTGATGTCATCCCAGGGCATTGTGGCCAACCCCAGTTCCAAGAGGTGGTCTAGTCAGTGGACCAGTACTGCTGGCTCAGCAGGGTATTTATTTGCTGGATTGGATGGGATTAAGACACCAAAGAGCTGACAGGCTGAGTTGGGGTGACTCAAATTGTATATATACAAGGGACCCAGCCCAAACAAATTGTCCCTAAACACAATCCATATATGGCAGTCCTGCCTGGTAGGATAAGTCCCCTAATCATGTATTTTTAATTTTCAGAAATAGTTTGGCTTCTTGGCACTTTCTTAATTTATATGAATTTTGGAGCCAGCTTTTCCAAGTTCAAAGGGTTTGGGTTTTTTCCTTGGAATTTCATTGTATATTAGGATTAACAATATCTAATTTTCAAATTAGTAACATGACATTGTTGTTTGATTTACTTTGAAGTTATTTAACGTTATTCCAAAGTTTTGTAAATTTCTTTTTAAAATTTCCTCTTAAATGGAAGCTGAAATAAATTGAAATATTTTTTATTTGTAACTATTAAAATAATCTTATGGTTTCTCTAGGGGCTGGCCTGGTGGCGTAGTGGTTGGGTTCGCCAGCTCCACTTTGGCGGCCAAGGATTTGAGGGTTCAGATCCCAGGCACGGACCTACGCACCTCTTATCAAGCCATGCTGTGGCAGGCGTCCCACATGAAAAAAGTGGAGGAGGATGGGCACAGATGTTAGCCCAGGGCCAATCTTTCTCAGCAAAAAGAGGAGGATTGGCAACAGATGTGAGCTCAGGGCTGCTCTTCCTCACACACACACAAAATAATAATAATAATAATCTTATGGTTTCTCTAAATTAATTTAAGATGTCAGTTACATCATTGAATTTTCTAATTTGAAGCAACCTTTACATACCTGAATATTGCAAGACATTAAGGTAGAGATCTCTCTAATTCGTATTCCACCATTCTTTGCAAAACCTTCTCTATTTTACTCCAGTTTTTGTTTTATTATTTTCCTTTTTATATTCTTCTTCTTTTTATATTCTTTGGGAGTAATTCTGTTAATAATTGATTTAACTTATTAAATAGGCCAATTCTTAGATCAATTTTTGATCTTGAATTTTTCCTAACATGAGCAGTTAAGGCTATACATATATTACTTCCAGTATTGCTCTATGTCAGTGAATTCTAATATGTCATTTTTGGTCACTTTCTGAAGATTTTCTAATTTCAGTTATGATTTCTTGTCTTTTTCATGAGTCATTAAGAAATGTGTTTCTTCCTTTCTTTATTCTTTTAAGTTTATTCCATCTTTTAAACAACATTTTTGTACTCTGGATTTTGGATTTGGATTTGAAAAGGATTTTGTAAATGTTTCAGTCTAAAAGACAACCTGCATTTCAAATAGTTTAGTCAAGTCATATTTTTGTAATTTCTGATCTATTTGGGTTGATTTACACTGTCTTCTTTGGAGTTTTCTATTTAATTTTCTTTTTCTATGTTTTTTCTTTATGTTTTACCTTCTTTTGGATTGATGTTTCACCTCAATTTTCCTCATATACTGCTATGAATTTGTGCATTTTACATCTATTTTTAAAGTTTATAAGAATTTTTACATAAACACTGAAACTAATAAAATCTAAAGTAAATCAATATTTTTACCCTCCTTCAGAACAGTGGAGTACCTTAAAATATTTTAACTCCAGTGACCTTGCCTACAAATTAGATGTTATGGTTTTCCCATAGTAATCATCTTTTAATCTTCAAATTATTTCTTGCTATTTTTTATGCAATGATTATGTAATTTTAATGTCTAAATTCTTCTTTGGTTACAATTTGTTCTTGCATGTCAGATATTCATTCTTTCCGGTATTATGTTCCTTCTTCCTGAAGGTCAACCTTTAAATTGTCCGTTACAGAATGTCTCTCTAGCCTTCTTCCCTTCCTCCTTCCTGCCCTCCCTTCCTCCCTCCCTCCCTTCCTTTTCTTTCTCTTTTTCTCTCTCTCTTTCTTTCACCTGAATTTGTCTTTATTTTAACCTTATTTTTGAAATAAAATTCCTTGAGGTTAAAATTTTAGGTTGAGAGATATTTTCTCCCATCATTTATTTTTCTTTTTGCTTTACCCTTTATCTTTTCTTAGTTTTCATTTGTTTGGCTTTCATGTAAATGTTCCCTATTCCTTTGGATCTTGTAAAGAGATTCACTTTATCTTTGATGTCCTGCAGTTTCACTGAAATGGTTTTTATACAGATTTTTAGTATGATTTATTTTATTTATTGTGCTTGTGACTTATTGAGCTTCCTAAAAACACATGGCCAGCAGCGCCCCCTGCCGGGCAGCGGGGCGGAAGACGGCTTGGGGCGTGGCCATGGCCTGGGGGCGTGGCCGGATCCCGCGGCGGCGGGGGTGCGGGAAGGCTTGAACCTGCGGCGGCTGGGGAGTCCGCTCTGGGAAAGTGAAGGGGCGAGGGCGGCTCACGGCGTTTCGGGTGGCTTTGGCTTTTCTCCGGGTCCGGGTTGCATCTTTCGCCTCCGAAACTCGAGTGTAACGTCCGTCCCCTCCCGGCCTCGGCGCTTCGCGGAGCCCGGAGACGGAGCCGGAGTCCAGCCCTGGCCGCAGCCCGCGGCGTCCTCGCGGGGACCCCTTTCTTCTCTGCCTGGAGCTTCGAATATGGCGTAGAGGGCGGGACAGGGGACGTGTGACAACTGGTGACATGGAGACTCAGACTCCGCAGAGCAACTACCAGTCTGTTGGAGTAAATGCTCAGCGTTTAGCAGAAATGGAACTCAAGTTTTTAAGCCATGGCGTGGTTTGTAATGGCTGAAGGCAGTTTTGTCTCTTAAAAGTTACCCGTTCGTATTGATTGATATTTCTTAATCAAAAAGCAAGGATCCGCGCTCACCGCCCTGGGAGAGGCACCCGAGGGGGAAAGGCTCTCGCCTGAAATGGAGAGGAAAACGAACGTGCTTACTATGGGCTACCTCACTGCGGGGCAGAACGGTAACGAGTTTTTTGAAAACCTGTTAGATTATCTAATTAGTAGTAAAACCTGAGTTTCACCTGAGTCCTAGGATTTTGAGGGAAAACTGAAGACTCCCAGGTGTTTGCTGTAATGTCGTAAGGACAGCATCAATAGGCAACAGCAAGGATCGAATTATGGCAAATAAAAGTGGTCATAAATGGGGCTATATTATGATTAGTATATGGAGCCAAGACCCCAGTCCCCACACGTGATGAGTTGCATAACTGCATGCATTTGTGAGGGGTTAGGCCTTCCTCATCTACTTGATACTGGTTGATTCTTATTGAATATAGAACAATAGAAAAACAAATTGGTCTTTCTTCGCGTCTTCATTATTATTTAGACTAAAAGGCCACGCTTTCACCCCAGAGTAGTTGTAGACTCAAGAATAGTCAATTACAGAAAATTAAACATAAGTCTAAATGAAGCAGAGAATCTAGTGGAAAGAACATGAAAGCGTATTTGGTTTCAAATCTCGGCTCTTGAACACAGTAAATACGATAAGGATAGAAGTTGGGAGAGGTTACTTCATTTCTTTAAGCTTGAGGTTGCTCATCTGTACAGTGTTTTGTGTTTTTTTGGTAGGTGTTCAACTTTATGACAGCTCAGTTTGCATTGCCTAAGGAAATGAGGAAGTTTGGTGATTTAGAAATGACTTAATCCTTACCTGCTTTTTGTTCTCTGAACTCATAAACATTTTAGTGCATTTCACTTTTTTTTTTTTATTATTCTGGTGTTCCCTAAACTGTATTCCATTGGTCCTTTGCAAAATGTTCATAGATGCTTCGTGGAAAAAATTTTTAGCATCAATACTGGGGAAAACACAAATCTGTTGCTATGAGGTTATTGGAAGTACAGCTCTGTGGCATTCTTGCCAAAAACGTGTAGCCTGAATCTGTGAGGAAACACTCAGATAAATCTAGAATGTGGTTTGGAGTTTTCCATAGTATCAATATCCTGAAAGACAACAAAAAAAGACAGGACTGATCTGCATTCAAGACAACTGTGAGCTGGATAGGGTTATGGATTTTTAAAAAGTTATACAGGACATTTTGTGGACAATTGTGGAAGTTTGAACATGGAAGCCTATAATGATATATTGTTGACTTCAATTTCTCGGGTATGATAATGATACTGTGGTTATTAGAAGAGTGTTTTTGTTCGTAGGAGATGCATGCTCCAAGTGTGTAGGGATGAGGTCAGGATATCTGCAAGCTTCTTTCAGATGGTCCAGGCCCAAAAACAAAGTGTGTATGTAGAGAGAAAATAGGGCACTATGTTAATTGTGTTCTAGCTGAATAGTATATGAGTGTTCATTCATCTTTTCTGTAGCATAGAGGTTTTTCAAAATAAAAAATTGAGAAATAAATTTTTTTTAAAGTATATGGCCAAGGCTTGACCTTTCATCATTATTCCCATTTCCGTTGGTCACCATTCCCTCTATTTCCCTTGGAGTTCTGATTGGCTGTATGTTAGCAATTATTTCCCTGTTCTCTAGAAGTGTATCAACATTTCTGTCATACTTTCTTTTTATAGAGCTCATGTCATTTTTGAGATATTACTTCACATCCATCACCTTTCAGCTCTTTCTGCTGGTCTGATCTGCTGTTTTCCCCAATTTTTGGTTTTTAATTCAATTGTTTTATATGTGCATATTGTGAGAAGAAGTTTGATTTGGTTATTTTCTCCTCGGCCTGATTACCTTTATGCTCTGTTTTTTCCTATACTTCCTATCCTATCCTTCTTTATATTGTATGTATAATGATTATTTTTATCTGTGATCTTGGAAGGTCTGATTCTAATTTAATAGCATAAAATTGGTCAAAATATCCCCTTATTGTTGTCTGTCTTTAGGATCTGTGATGTTGAATCCTCTTTTATTCCTAATATTGCCAGCTTCTATATGAACTCCTTTTTTAAAATGATCACTTTGTCTGGAAGTTTATAAATTATATCTGTCACTTCCAACAACCAACTTTTCCTTTCTCTTTTGGGGGGTTTTCTCTTTTAATTACTTCTGCTTTTATCTTCATTCCTTGCCTTTACCTTCTTTTTTTAGTTTCCTGGAGACAATTGTTTTTATCTGGTTTTCTAGTCATTTCAGGCTGGAAGAAAAAGTGTTGCTTCATCATATTTGAAAACAGAAGTGCCTCAGAAGGGTTTTCTTTATCTCTAATTTTCCACATTTTCTGATAGACAAGTTTAGTAGTTATTTTGAATGATTTTTTTCTATCTCCAACCTACACCATATCCTTCAGTAAGTCTTAGTAGTTATTGGAAACAGCGGGATGGTCACCAAAGTCCAGCATAGACCTTCAGGCCTCATTGAGGCAAGAAAGCTGATTCACTGGAGATCAAGCCGGCCATCAGGGACCAGATTGTCCACGAGCTGCAGATGCTGCACGAGTGTAACTCCCTGTACATCATGGGTTTCTCCAGGGCTCTCTGGACCAGGCGTTGAAGGAAGCCAAGAGAATTCCAAGAGTCTGGGGAAGTCAGCATCGCGATTCTCTGAGGCTTGGTGTATCTCCAAGAAAAGCACCCCGACTGTGCACCAAGATGTGAAATCTTCTAACATCCCCGCCAACTGCAGAGGGGAGATGAAGCTGTGTGATTTTGGGGTGAGCAGGCAGCTGGACTCCATGGCCAACTCCTTTGTGGGAACTCGAGCCTACGTGTTTCCCAGCAGTTGCAGGGCACTGACTACCTGGTGAGTCGGACATCTGGAGCACGGGCTGGCCCTGGGAAGCTGGCCGTTGGAAGGTACCCCATTCCCTCCGGATGCCATCTCTGGCTGGGCCATGGTCAGTGGGGCAGAAGGAGAGCCTCCAGTATCTCCCCGAGGCCAAGGCCATCAGGATGCCCCACAGCAGTCACAGATGGCCAGCTGGCCAGCTCTGGCTAGCTTGGAACTGCTGGACGGTATTGTGAAGGAGCTGCTTCCCAAGCTGCCACCAGCACCTTCACTCAGGATCTCCGGGAATTTTGAATAAATGCCTAATTAACCCAGCAGAACCAGCAGATCTGAAGATGCTTGTGAACCAGCCTTTACCAAATGGTACAAATGGAAGAAGTGGATTTGTTGGCTGGTTGCGTAAAATGCTGCGGCTGAACCAGCCCAGCACACCCACGTGCACCTCCCTGTGAGGGGATGGGCTCCCCGCATCCCATCTGTCCCCTCCACTCCTCACCCCTTCCGGCCCAGGACAGACCAGCCTCTTCTCTCCCTCGGCCCCTGCACCCTCTCCCATGGCACCCTCCACGGAGACCAGCGCAGAGGTGGGAACATTGAATTTCCTCTTCTAGCTGTCCAGCCTGTGTGGCCCTCTGGTCTCTGGGAAAGGGGGACGCTGCTCCTGCTGTCTTCTCAGAACCTGCTCATTTAGGTTTAAAACAAAACAGGTAAAGAAAAAGCAAACAGTGCCCATAATAAAATATACATATAATATAGATTAAATATAAATTATTTTAAATATGGATTACAATGTAGATTTTAAGTGCATGCATTCTGTTCCATATCCTCTTCCAATATATGTTTCCCCTAATGACCATAATCTTTTATAAGATATCAGCTGCCAACTGTGATCTTGATTCCAACTCTCACCCTCCCTCACTTTTTTTAGACTTTACTCTCAGCATTATGATTTAAATGGTTAGTTTGGCTATTGTTTCCCTACTTCATAGTGTTCACTCCCTCTATCCTGTTACCTACAGAAGAGAACCACACAGGGGCCGTGCACTCGCACTTGTGAGAGCAGTTCAGTCAGTCAGTCTGGACTTTGCTGTGGAGCTGACTGCTCTTTCAATATGTCTGTACAAGTCAACCAACAAGAGAAAAAAATGGGGCTACACACGTTCGTTTATCTTTGCAACAATGCTATGAGGAAATTAAACTACCATCTAGAAGATAGTTTTTTTTAAAAAATGTGTTAGTTATGCAAACTTCAGATGTCTTAACTCCAAAAATTTCTCTTTAGAGGTGACCTTGCCAAAGTTTCTCCTTCAAAGCCTACGTGAAGTGTTGTTTCTTCTACTAAAATTCCCTGTGTAGTTTGCCCCATAAATTATTCCAGTTTTGATGGTTCAAGATGTGGACGGAGCAGTGATACAGCAACAGTCGACATGTCAGAACAATTTAAGACTTAGACATTTCCTCTCAAACATTGACTATTTTCTTTTTAACCCACAGAAATAAGCATGAGGTGCTGGGGGAATTTGTTGTGGCTTTATGTTTTATGAACAGAAAGAATGTATGCCAGTTGACATGGCGGACCAATTTAGAATGGCTTGTAGCTCTGTCTTTTCAAATAAGAGTTTAACTGGCAGTCTTTCCTTTATACCAAAGCTCTCCAGCTGCCACATTAAATCTCAGGTATAGCCCTGAAACATAGTGTTTCAATTTTCTTCACTACTAGAAAATATAATTTTAAATGACAAAGTCTATGCAAATATAATTCTTGAAAATGTATTATTTCAGTTTTTGTCCGACTTTGTTGTATTATTGTTCTCATTTGTTGCTTTGTTTAGAGATTAAAATGAATATTTCTGTTCTGTCAGTCTCTGTGAGTGTAATTATCTACATAATCTCAGCCAAAGTAGCAGAGAATGCAAGAAAGATTAATGAGAAAAGACACTGTTATAGTGACCCAGTCTCTTTAAGAAAGAAGAGTTAACAGAAGAGAACTATAAGAAATATCTTATGGTTCAAGGATCAAAGAATATCTTGTACCCAGGTTCTCCTATTATTATCTTACATTAACATGGTATATTTGTTACAATCAATGAACCAATATTGATATAGTATTACTAGCTAAAGTTAACACTTGATTCAATTCCCTTAGTTTTTACCTGATGTCCCTTTTTTGTTTTAGGATACTGACCAGGATCCACCTTATATTTATCCATCATGTATCCTTAGGATTCTTATGGCTGTAACAGTCTCTTAGGATTTTTTTGTTTTTGATAACTTTAAAAGTTTGAAGTAGGGGCCGGCCCCACGCCCTAGTGGTTAAGTTTGGTGCGCTCTACTTTGGCAGCCCGGGTTCAGTTCCCCAGCATGGACCTACACCACTCTTCAGCTGCCGTGCTGTGGCGGCGACCCACATACAGAATAGAGGAAGACTGGCACAGATGTTAGCTCAGGACGAATCTTCCTCAAGCAAAAAGAGGAAGAGTGGCTAGAGATGTTAGCTCAGGGCGAATTTTCCTCAGCAAAAACAAACAAAGTTTGAAGTAGCAGGGGTCATATAGTTTGCCGAATTTCCCTTAATGGGTTTTTGGACGTTTTTCTCTTATTTGACTGTGTTATATGTTTTGGGCAGAAGATCACAGCATATCAAGAGTACATGCAATCAACATGACTTTTTATTGTTGATGTCTGCCTTGATCAACTGCATGATGTATTGTTTGTCATTTTTCTCCACTGTAAGATTACTCCTTCCCCAATTCACAGTGTATTCTTTGGAAGGCTGTCACCATGCACAGCCCACACTTGAGGAGTAGGATGTTTTGCTTTCGCTCATTTAGGGGAGATAATCTACGTAACAATTCTTCTGCACAAGAGATCTGTTTGTTCTCCCCTGTGTATTTATTTACTCAATCATGCATTTATATCAGTAGAGTGAGTTGGATATTTCTTTTAAATTTTGAGTTATAATCTAATACTAATTCATTCACTGTGCTCACTTCAGCAGCACATACGCTAAAATTGGAACAATACTAATTCATTTTATTGCTCAAATTGTTCCAGCTTTGGTCATTGGTACCTGTTTCAATCAGCTCCTACCTGACATGTCTAAATAAATGTGATTTTTTGTGCATTTCCTTCCTTTCTGGCACAACCAGATAGTCCAGGCTCATCTTGTACAATTCCTGCTCTAGCTCTAGTATCTCATTTCTCTAAGGAGACTTGGTTCCTTTAGTTGGAGAGTGATATTAGATACCAAGATCTAGGTGTTAGGTGTGCTCATTGCTACCAGGATATTGTTGCTTCTAGGACCTCTCAGCTGACTTAGCAAGGAGAAATATGCATGTATGTTCACTAACCCAGGTATATACGCATATCTGTAAGTATTTCTAAACATGGCTATATGTATCTCTATTATGCCAACATGAGTTCATACTGATGTCCCTGACTCGAATCCATTACCACACAGATCATTCTAGCCTATTTCTTTGCTTCTCAGTAATCTCCCACTCCAACGATGAGAAACTTCACTTCCACCACCCATTTTCTTAGTTGTGCAGTTTGAATATACAAGTATAGCAGTATCGGAATTGTTAACCCATACTCCTGTGGGAAACAACTGTATCAACCAGAATAAAATGCTAATATAAAGCTTATTTTGCCTATAGTCTTACAGACTCCACTCATTTCCAAATTTACTTAGGTCAGCACATTTTACCTCCATCCCTCAGTGAAGTTTTATACATTTGTAATACGGTTATATTGTTTTGTCACAATCTGAATTCCATCCTGGCATCCCCTCACCTCCTAAAAGTATTTTTAGATTTGCATATATTAAGGTTCAGTCTTTGTCAAGTCTATGAGTTTGACAAATGCAGTGTCATGTATCTACCATTGCAGTATCATACGGAACAATTTCTCTGGCCTAAACCACCCCTTCCCATGCTTCGCCTTCAACCCTACACTCCTTCCTCTGGCAACCACTGATTGTCTCATTGCTAAATTTTTGCCTTTTTCAGAATGTCATATAATTGGAATCATACAATAGGTTGCAGAACACATTTCTTCAGTATCTATTCTTTCAGTCTTTCTGTCTCCATTGTCGATGTATTTGGTATGGCTTTCTATTTAGTATGTGTGTGGCTTTCATTCATGAATCATTGCCCCACAGGTTTATTCCTTCCTTTTTTCCTGTTCTTGGGAGGAGCTGAATTGAAACTTCCTTCTTAGAATGGCTTTTACTGCATCCCTTAAGTTTGGCATGTTGTATTTCCATTTTTGTTTGTTTCAGGATATCTTTTGATTTTCCTTTTGATTTCTTTTTGATCCATTGGTTGTTCAAGAGTGTGTGGTTATGGCCCATCATATGATCTAACCTGGAGAATGTTCTGTGTGCACTTGAGAAGAATGTGTATTCTGCTGCTTTTGGATGGAATGTTGTATATATCTCTGTTAAGTCCGTTTGGTCTATAGTGTTCAGTTCTGTTGTTTGCTTATTGATTTGCTGCCTGAATGATCTATTCACTGTTGAAAGTGTGGTATTGAAGTCCCCTACTATTATCATATTGCTATCTATTTCTCCTTTCAGTTTGGTCAATATTTGCTTTATATATTTAGGTGCTCCAATGTTGGGTACATATACATTTACTATTGTTATATCCTGTAGGGGCACTAGCCTACACGCCCTATCTTAACCATGTATCCTTCTGGCCCCCTCTGGGCAGGATGCCAAGCATCCAGCATTGTAACTGTTTCTCTCAATGAACATCACATTCTGAGGGAACACAGAGCCCTTCCATGCGATCCTTGAATTGCAGCCATGCAAGGACAGGCCCTCTTGGCAAGCACGTAGCCTTTTGTTCTCCTGCCTATGTAAGCAACCCCCACCCCCCCTTCACAGGAGCAGGTGCAGGTGCACAACTCTGTCCAGCCAGTCACCACTGGACACTCCCCATAAGTAAGACTCAAACCCTTGTGTCTGGTACGCCATCTCCTGGTCTTCTGTCTTTCTGCAACCTATCCTGTGCTGCTTGCTCAACTGGGCACGTAGCCAGACATATCCTCTTTATGATTTGACCTCTTTTCATTATGTTGTGATCTTCGTTGTCCCTTGTGACCGATTTTGACTGAAATCTATCTTGTCTGATATAAGTAGAGCTACCCCTGCCCTCTTTTGGTTCCCATTTGCATGGAATATCTTCTCCCATCCCTTCACTTTCAGCCTATGTGTATCCTTAACTCTGAAGTGAGTCTCCTGTAGGCAGTATACTGTTGAATCCTGTTTTTTTAAAATCCATTCAGCCATTCATGATTTTTGTTTGGAGAATTTAATCCATTTGCATTTAAAGTAATTATTGATAGATAATGACTTACTATTGCCATTTTGTTAATTGTTTACTGACTTTTTTGTAGTTCTTTGTTCCTTTCTTGCTATCTTACTTTGTGATTTGTTAGTTTTTTAAGTAGTCTGCTACTTATATTTTTCCCTTTATCTTTTGTGTATCTACTAGCGGTTTTATCTTTGTAGTTACCATGAGGTTTACATAAAACATCTTGTAGTTATGATAGCCTTTTTTTTTTGGTGAGGAAGATTAGCCCTGAGCTAACGTCCGATGCTAATCCTCCTCTTTTTGCTGAGGAATATTGGCCCTGGGCTGGTATCTGTGCCCATCCTCCTCTACTTTATGTGGGATGCCGCCATAGCATGGCTTGACAAGTGGTGCATCGGTGCGCGCCCAGGACCTGAACCTGTGAAACCCTGGCCGCTGACATGGAGCGCACATACTTAATTGCTATGCCACTGGGCCAGCCCCTATAATAGTCTTTTTAAAGTGATACCGACTTAACTTCAATAGCATACAAAACTCTACGCTTTTAATTCTCCCTCACGACATTTTATGCTATTGATGTTGTTATGATTAAGATAGTACATTTTATATTATATGATTTTTTAGCAAAATTTATTTTAAAAGAGAAGCTGGGCCAGAGATGAGGGGACCTGGTGAATCACAGGCATGGAGTGCATGGCTGGAAGTCAGGGCGTGTGAACACTGAGAGGATGAAACACCATCCACATTCTCACTCACCTTGGGCTCCAGAAATGCAGGAGCCCAGCTTTCGTCTCCTCTCACCTGTGCCCGCCTTCTTGGCTCGCTGGCTGGCGTTGCCACCACCTCCTTGTCCCCGGCCATGACTGCTGTCGCCACTGCAACCCGGGACGCACACCCTTCCACTTTCCCGCTGGAGGCGCGAGACCTAGAGAAATAGCCCGGGCCCGACTGGAGGAGCCCTGGTGGGAGAAAGGAAAGCCTGACTCCGCTCTCCTGAATGCACCGCTGGCAGCTGGGAAGGCGCCACAGAGCGGGTGTTCCAAGCAGGACAGGGAGTCCGCAGAGATCCCAGGCGCCTGCTGGCCTCTTCTGGCAGAGTTTGCAGGTGGCTGGGACCCCTCAGGTCAGGGCTGAGGGACCTGGCCCTGGTAAGAGCGCTCCATAAGGGAGCAGGGCGCGGAGCTGCTGTGAAACAGTTCCTGCCCGCCATCTGGGCTTCCAGTTCCAGCTGCTTCCTCCGCAGGCTGGGGGTTCAGCACCCAGAGTAAGTGAAGAAGCCAGAATGGTGACAGCCCAGCTCTGGGTAGACGATGAGCTTTCTCTCCTCTGGCAGAGGGGGAGACATTCTGGCTCAGCCAGGCATCCCACTGGATATCCAAAGGCAAGCACTCGAGGGCTTCTCAGGCTGAGCGGGGCCGAGGGGCAGGCAGTGGGCCCCTTTAATTTCATTCGTGAAGCGTCCCCCTCCTCCCCTCCCCTGGCCACCTGCTCCTTTCTTGGCCCGTTCAGAGTTCTGAGGGAGAAGGAGCTGGTCCTGTTTTCAAGTTGACTTTACAAAGTGTGTGCTGGGGGTGATACTCTGGTTAATGAGGTTCCCCATCATCTGGAGCCAGCATCCAGGGTTGCCCGGGCGATGGGCTTTGTGTCAAGTGCTTTGCAGGCTTGCTCATGTTCATTCTGGGGTGTGTGTGTGTGTGTGTGTGTGTGTGTGTGTGTGTATGGACAAGGAGAGAGAACTGGGGACAGGGGACACACTCAGCCAGATCACCTCCATCCAAGCCCTTCCAGCAGCCCCAAGTGTCATTGAAGGAGCTGACTCACCTCCTTGGCAGAGACACCAGGAGAGGAGGGGATCACCTCCCATTCCTTGCAGCTCCTTAGATGAGCACGAGATTTTCTGGAAGTTTCCTGGTCACTCCATGAGACCATTCAGATTGGAGCCTGGGGTGGTCCAAAGTTTCTGCAGAAAAGGGGCTGGGATGAACCCTGGATCGGAGCTCCTGGCATCCTCATCCCCAGCGCTGAGGATGTGGGGGTTCCCTCCAACACTCCAGGCCATAGAGGCTCTGCTGAACCCAGCACATAGCTCAGGAGTTTGGCCCGATTATTTGTCCTCCTAATGAAAAGCAGCTGCAAAGAGGCCACCTAGTATCTGAGGGTCATTTTGGAGCCATGCCTGTGGTCACAGCACCCTCGATGTCATCCAGCCTAGGGCTGGGTCATCTCGATGGACCGGTTGGTCAGTGAGGCAGGCGTGGAGGTGCTTCTGGCCATGATCCGGAAGTTGGACATATCCCCCTGGCCTGTAACTGCCTGCTTGGGCTGGATGTCTGCCTCTGGGGACAGCACTGCTGTGAGGTTCTTGGACGGCACTCGGAGCATGAGGTGGGAGTCTGAGGACCTCCTGCCGTTGCTTGGGATTCGGACCCCGGGCTGCTTCCCTAGGCTGCTGAGACCTGGGGATTCCTCCAGGGTGTCAGAGGCTAGGGCTTGCTGTCCTGGGGAAACTCCATCTCTGGGTCAGGAGGTTGAGCTTCAAGTCTGCCCTCAATTTGGGGCTGACTTATGTGTGTGACTTTGGGCAAATCACTAGACTTGTCTGGGCTCAGTTGCTGCTTCTGTAAAATGAAGAGATTTCATGTATCCTCAGAGGTCCCAGCTCAGACACTCTATGGCCCGAGCTATTGTCACCGATGAGATTTTCAAAATCCCAGGAGGTGATGTAATTTAGTGTTTAAGAGACCAAGGACTCAGAGGCATCTAAGTTTGACCAGTCACTTTACTCTCCACACCTTGTCCCTCCACTGTTAAATAGGAAGTTCATAGTTGCTACTTTGGAAGGGTGTTGGGAGGACTAACTGAGACAGTGCCTGGCAAGAGCTTAGTGTATCTAGTGGAGACTGGTCCCCAGACGCAGCAGCATGGCTGCCTGTTTTTGTGTCTTGTGTGTGGACATTGGGGTGTATTTTCCCCAGGGAGGCTGGCCCTGTCCCACCTGAGCACCAGGTGATCCTTCACTGGGGAACAGGGCACTTGTTCTCTCCAATCACTTGACACCTGCCGTCCCCGCCCCTTGTTGCCGTCCCCGCCCCTTGTTGCTTCCTCATAAAGCACTGCTGGACCAGCAGCTCCTAGTGGGTAGCCCAAGGCAATCTGGGAGGACTGGATGCATCCAGCTGCTGTGTCCCCATGACAACAGGAGGTGGAGGTAAGCTGTGTCCATGGTGTCAACTTTGCAGCTGTGTAGGAACCCAGGACAGAAAAGTGCAGTATGTTTGGGTGTCAGGCATTCAGTCAGCTGAGGCCATCTGAGCAGGTGAGGCTGCTGTGTGAGGCTGCAGGAACTGCCATGCTGGGGAAAGTGGGGTGTGTGTCTGTGTGTGTGCAGGAACCACCATGCTGGGGAAAGTGGTGTGTGTGTCCGTCCTGAGGTCCAGGGTATGGTGAAACCGTAAGGGGAAGGCTGACCTCCTCTCAGCTGACATGGAGTGAGTTTATGGGCACGCAGTAGAGAGACTGGGGCAGGAGCAATTCTGCCACGTGCTAGCTCAATCTGTGGACTTGACTTTTAGGACTCAGAAAACGAGCAGTCTGCTGTCCTGGTGGAGTCGGATGTGTGTGTCTGTGTAGATGCGTGTGTGTGAATGTGTGCGTATGTATACATTCTCATGCAGGTTTGTGCACATGTACTCATGTGAGTCTGATTTACATAAAAAGCTTGTGTGCTCACACGTGAGAATAGTGTCAATATGGGTGTGTACTTGTGAGATTGCATGTACATGGATTTATGAGTATGTGTGTGCGTGCATGCCTGCAAGAGAATGTGTGCCTGTGTGAGTCAGTGTGAGTGTGGGTATTGGTATGCACTTGTGAGTGGTAAGCAGTTGTGTGTATGTGAGTTGGTTGTGTGCCTGTGACCAATAGGTGCATGGCTGCACAGGTGCACACATGTGTGGGGAGGCTCTGTGCAGTAATGCCTGTGTTTGAGAAGCTGGGCACGTCTGCCTGGGTGCATGCTCTGGTAGCTGTGTGTGCTGTTTGCACGTGTCTGTGTTGGCATTTGTGAGCGCCTGCATGTATGTGAGTGTACATGTGTGTGCAATATGAGTGTGAACTTGTGGTCTGTGCTTACACGCATATCTCTCTACATGGTTTTCAATGTGCCTTTGTGTGTATCCAAGTGCATATGTGTGTATGACATTGCACACTTGTTTGTCTCTCTGTGTGTATGTGTGTGTACCTGTCATTACGTAACCTCTGTGTCTGTGTGTGAGTTTCTGAGCACGTGTGTCTGTGAGTGTTAGAGGGTACATTTGATTGCACTGTGTGTATATGTGTGTTTCTGTGGGTATGTACCTTTCAGTGGATACCTGTGGGTATTGCAGTGTAAACTGTTTGTGCATCTCTATGTGTACACACGTGTTTCTGAGTGTGTGTACCTGTGTGCAGTGTTGCACGCTTGATTGTATTTCTGTGTATATGTGTGTGTTTCTGAGTGTTGGTATCTGGGTTGCAGTGTACATTTGTGTCTTAGTGTGCATGGGAGTGTCTCTGAATGTGTATGTCTGGATGTTGCAGTGTAACTTTGGTGCATGTCTCCTGTGGATGAGTGAGTTTCTGAGTGTGTGTACCTGTGGTGTTGCATTGCATCTGCTTGCATGTCTCTGGGTGTACAATGTGTGTGTCTGAGTGTGTTTGCCTGTCTGACACTTTTGAGTGTGTCTCATGTATAGTATGTGTGTGTTTCTGAGCATGTGCATTTCTGCAGGCGTGTCCGAGTGTCCATAGGGATGTAAAGGTGTGTGTAGGGGGTGCAAACACAGCTGAGAGCTTCCAAACAGAAAACCTCCCTGAACCTTTAAAGCTCCTCTTCTGTCTGCTCTTCATGGCTGAACTGTGCTCGTGCTGTGCACCTTCCCAGTGGTGACCCAGCGATTGGTGCCGGCTCTGAGCAGGGTGCTGGGATGGTGCACGTTGATTTTTCCAGTTGCTTTTGCTCCGAAGCCCATGTATCCCCTGTCCCTGGCTCCCTTGGCCCCACAACAGCCCATGTCTCTCTGGCCAGGAGCCTGCACTCAGCACAGTTGCTGAGCAAACTCACGGATGTGAGGAGCTCAGGGCTACTCTGCACTCGCCGGAGGCACCAGCATCTCTGATTCCAGGATGCTAGTTGGACGAGACAGAGAGGCGATCTGGTTAGTCCTTCTCATTTTCCAGAAGGTGAGTGGAGACCAGAGTGTTTACCAGGCTCTTTGGCCTCATGGTGACAATATTAACTCCAGTAACTATCACTTGTCGAGCACTCAGCGTGTGCCAGGCTCTTTTCACAGAGTAGCTCCTTAAACCCCCACAGGCCCCTGTGATGTCATTTCCCATCCTACACACAAGGAAATCGAGTCTCAGAGAGATGATGTGACCTGCCCAGAGTCACACAGCACAGAAGTGGACAAGCTGTGATTCGAACCCAGCTTCTCAGATTCCAAATGCCAGAGTCGTGACCCCTACCCTGTCCCATTGCCCAAGGCAGTTGCTGTTTATTGAGCCCTACTGTGTGCTGGGCTCTGGGTGGGGCTTGGAGATACAGAGATGATAAGACAGATGTGGTTTGCCGTGTGTCCTCTCCACTGGGAACCTTGAGGAGAGAGCCCCGTGTCCCCAGCAGCCAGCACAGAGCTTAGCACATAGTAGGGCCTCAGTGAATGTTGGCTGAATAAATGAATGAGCCACTGCAGGGTCTACCAGAATAAGCACTCAGTCTTCTAGTTTTCTTTTTTGTCCATAAAAGGAACAAGGACAGAGGATGTCCTGTGACCTCACAAATGTCCCCTTAAAGCATCCATGAAGGGGCCCCATCTCTGGGTCTGTGGCTCACCCACATTGGGCGATCCGAAGGGCCCTTTTGGTTCTGCAGGGCTGTAGTTCTGTGGCCTGGTGGCTAAGGGATCGTCTTGTCCAGGGATTTTGCTTGGGGATTTGCTTCTTCATGTGCATAGACTTCTTCATTTCTCTGGGGTGTGTTTCCCTTGACCCTGGATTCCTAGCACCTAGCACCACGCCTGGTAGTGACTCCACAGACAGGCTTTAGAGCCAGACCAACTAGACTCTGGCTCAGGCTTGGACTCTTGCCGGGTGGGTGTCCTTGCACCAGCCACAGCATTCATTAAGCCTCAGTGTCCTCATCTGCTCGGTGGGGACAATAATTGCATCTACTTCAGAGAATTATGAAGATTACACAAGCAAACATCTATATAACAGCACAGTGCCTGGCCCATGAAAAGGTGTTCAGTAATGCACAGGTACCATGATTATTTCCACTACCAATGTTATGATCATTAGCATATCTCAAAAAGCACATTAAAGCAACATGTAGAAGGGAATAACTCACCAAGCTGTGAAATCAGGAAAAGCTTCCAGGAGGAAGTGGTGTTGGAATGGCATCTTTAAATACATCACACAAGCACCATGAATTCTTTGCAGAAAAATTACGACATAGAGATCAACATGGAGGAGAGAAAAATTCAGGAGACAGAAGCCACAAGGTGTTTAAAGCACGAGTCAGCTCTGTTGGGAGAGAAACTCCCAGATGGAATGAGAACTCGAAAGGGTCCCTGGGCTCAAGGAGGGGACCCAGGAAGGGAACACTTGTAGGGGCCTCTCCCCAAGGACGGGCTTCAGCCTTCCCAGGAGAGGGTGTGTCGCCCCCTGGCTGAGGATCCCAAGTCTGGGTCAGAGAGATTTTCATGCCAGATCCAGGACTACGTGCACCTGAGGGAATAAACCCCAGGAGCAAGCTGACCTCAGATGATCAAACCTCAGGCGTCTCTGGGGAGCCCTGTGTACTGTGACCGTGTCTGTCGCCCATGAACCTTCCTGATTCTTCATCCGCAGCCCTCCAGAGCCAGAGGATCAGAAGTCCTTCTTATTCCTCTTGCCTCATCTCACCATCTTTTTCTCTCAAAATAAAATAAACTCAGGAAAAGAATAAAAGACTTTGAAGCCATTCTCGGTTTTTGCCTTTTGTTCCCATGTGACCTCAAGACAAAACCCTCTGTTACAGAGCAATCCATTAGAAACCTTAATTGGGGGGGTTTTGAGATTTGGATACAGTTTTAAACGTGTTTTGTAAATAATAAGAGTGGAACTTACATTATTTAAAGGTTCAAATCCTAAATCATCCTAAAGCCAGTGAAAGGAGAAAATAAAGATCAGATATTTATGAAAGAAGAAAATAAAATGAAGTGCCTCAGCAAAACTAATGACATGGACAGATCTCTTTCAAGAATAACAAGAGAAAATTAAGGCAGATATTAGGTGAAAAAAAGGGGCAATAATTAGATATAGATATTTGTAAAATTATGAGATTTTATTGTAAATAACTTAATGCCATTGAACTTGGAAAGACAGATGAGATGGTTAATTTCTCCTAATATATGAGTTAGTAAAACGGATGCAGACAAAAGAGTCCACCCTCAACATGGGGCCACTGAAGGCATTGAAGGAGGCGGCCATGGTCTGGAAGGTACCTGGATGAGGAGCTAGTCCTGACCCCGAGCAAAGGCTCCATCTGCTGGCCACAAGATAAAAGGCCAAGCAGGCTGTGGTAGAGCAAGAACTTTAATAAGTGATAAGCTAGCAAATTGGAAGATGGCAGACCATGGTCCAGAAAAAAAACCATCTTCAAAAAAAGATGAGAGAAAGATACGCTTGAATGTGCGTTGAGAATTTATGGAATTGTACCCAAGTCAATGCTTTTAGAAGCTACCTCTGGATGGGGATAGGGGAGTCTTAAATTTTTATTTTACATCCTTCTGGACTATAAACCTTTTATTAATAAATATTGTTTTAAAAACAGTGTTTCCTCCCCACTCCCCAGGGCTACCCTGCCTCCCACAAGACCCCAGGGTACCAGGCGCCCGATGAGAAACATTGTATTAGGCATGGACTGCCTGGGCCGGGAAACGAAGTATGCAAACACATCTTCCCTCATTTTCCAACAAATTCCATTAATTTCCATTTCACGTTTCCATTTCTGCTTAAGACAGAAAAGCAATCTACTGAAACACGGGGATTTCTCAGGCATTTCGGGTTTAAAAGGCACCTTCTGCAGTTACCCACATCTCTGCCCTCCATCTTGACCTCCAGGCTACAACGAGGGTGGTTTGCTGTGGGCTGTGTGTGCTCCCCACTGCTGCATGGGGCTTGTCTTGGCATGCCTGGTGGTCACGGGTCCGTGCTACCCTTGGCAGGGGGTATCCTGGCATGGACTCCTCAGAGGAAGCAGGTTGCTGCAGCGCAGGGCCCCTCTCAGCTGCTGAGGCCAATCTGTGTCATTGTCTGTGGCTGGACCCAAGGCCCCTCTGCTGGCCACATGCCTTGTCCACTCATTTGGGCTGTCACGTAGGAGGGCTGGGAACCTTTTACACATCTGCAGGGCCCACTACATATTTTGTGAGGTCCACTGCAAAATGAAAATTCAGAACACCTTATGCTAAGAGCAGGGGGAAATATGCATTTAAAGGTGCTAAGAAAGTTTTCCTTTAAAATATTTTATTACTTATAAAACAATGAGTGAAAAAGACACAAGTAACAACATACATTTACACATTACAAAACACTCTTTTCAGTGTCTTTATATAATACATACAACACACAACACTTTCTCAATATTATATCTGAATAGACCATAAGATTTTTCTGGCTCACTGTTATGCAAATTCATTTATTATCTCATGAAAATGTATACTTTTAACAACTTTTATTTTTACTTGATGTCGTTGCAAGCAATATCAGTTGCTCTTGGCAAATGCAAGATTGCAAATAATGTTAATTTATGAAGATGAGAAGGATCTTTTTGTTGGTGCAGACATTAGTGGAGCCGTTAAAAGTATTTGCTAGGCTATGACAACATTGGATGGATTTCTGATAAATTACTTCAAAGTAAATTTGACTACACCTAGAGCTGGTGATTCTTGTGGAACAATTTTCCTAAAAAGATTTAACTCTACAAACAAATCAACTCCATATAATCTGAATTTAATTGTAAGCATAAATTTATACTTTGGCATTTTAATATTTCCTCTGACACTTCCCATAACCTGTGGAGGTTGTACAAATAAGCGAAGGTGGGCTCTGGATTTGTATATAATTCAAAATGCCTTTTTATTCATCCTACCACTATATATTCAGTTACATGAAATATTAATTTTAAAATTGTCTTCCTCATTAACACATGGTTCTTCTGAAACTTCATATGAAAAAAGTGTTTTCTGCCAACTGCAATGATCTTTAAGTTTAATTTACTATTTCTAAGTTTGTAGGTATTTACTTGTAATGTTGCATCCGTTTTCAAACCAGGATGCTAAACTCTTTGAAGAATTCCAAGATTCTTCAATTCTCCCTGATATGCTTTATTGCAATGCCGCATGTACCCACTTTTATTTTGCAGGAATTGACTGATCAAGTCTGCTGCCTGAGTCCCCCAGTTCGTGTCCTGGCATTCAGGCTGGACATCTGTATTTGTGCAGATGCCACCGGGACAGTCAGACGAGCCACCCTGCCGCCGCGAGTCCTGGCACGCCCCCATGGAGAAGCCCTCCTCTCTCCTAAGGGTGTAACTGCTGCTGCCTCTGGAAACATCCCCATCAGCTGAAGTCTGGTGAACAGCAGGGCTCTGGAGGAACTTGGGTTTCTGGGAGAGGATGGCATTCCAGCAGACAGCGGGTGGGTCGTGGGGGGCCGCGCGCATCAGCCAGGAGGAAAGCCGAGCCACAGCGCTCTAGGGTCTGAAAAACCCAGCCCCAGGGCACCCTGGCTGGTCTCGGGGGACTTGGGCACCAGCCCCTCTTCTGGCATCCCCTCTGGGATCCGTGAATCCCAGAGTTCTGGAAAGCCGCCCAGCCTCCCGAGCTGGGGGCCCGCAGGGTTAGTCCTGGCTGCTCTGGGCACGGGTGGGGGTGCAGGGTCAGAGGTGGGGCAAGAGTAGGGTGCTGAATGCTGGTGCCGACCCCTGCAGACTCTGCGGTGGGCGAGGCTGCCCCTGCCTCTCTCTCCAAGGAGCCGCCCAGGAAGAGTCGCGGGTCAGCAGAGAGGGGAAACAATGGCAGTGGGGGCTGCAGGGCACGCTGGGGTCAGCACTGACCGCTAGTGGGAGGGGCGAGTGGCCGCTTCTGGGGGCGACAGCAGGCGGCTGTGGAGGGCGGTGCTCGAGGTGGTGGCTGGTCACCGTGGATCGGAAGGACGTTCCGGGAGCGCGCCCCAGCGCGCGGCAGAGCCCCGGAGCCAGCAGCCGCGCCCAGCGGACCGGCACCCAGCGGCACCTGGCGGCAGCTCCAGGCCCGCCCCGCCCCGCGATCACGTGTACATCAGGCCCCGCCCCTGGACGCCCGGGCCCCGCCCCCTCCCTCTGCCGTTCCTGCGGACCCGGCTGCGGCGGTGCCAGGTGAGTCTGCGTGGCCGCGCGGCCGGCGGGCCGGGGCAGGGTCGCTGGGGGCGGCCGGCGCGAGGTCTGAGGGTGCGGGCGCCTCCCGCGAAGTCCCCCGCTCTTTATCCACCGCGTCCCCACCCGGGTCCCTGACGCCCTCTGCCTTGCTAGGGCCGGGGGCCGCGGACCGTCTACCGACGTGGGTTCCCTACTCTCAGACCCCAGGGTTCAGGGCAAACGGCGTTGCGGGTGGGAGCCGGGTTCTGCCCAGAGCAGCCTCGCGGGGCCGGGGGTGGGCGGTGGTCTGGGCCGGCTCTGCGCGCTGGGGGCGCTAGGCTCCTAGAGGACGCTACGCATCCTGAATTAATCAAGGAGCCTCGACGTTCTCCCAGAACCAACTAGAACCCTTGGGGCCCCGCTAGGGATGCGAATACCACAGGAGGGGTTTGGGGTTGAGGCGCGGCCTCCAGAGGGGAGACCGCCTCTCCAGCGCTCAGTCCCCCTTAGTTGGGGGAGGCCGCATGGTGCGCACTTGGAAAGCCTCAGGGCCTCCAGTCCCCCCCCACACGCGCCGCCAGCCAGGGGAGGGTGCCCCCTGGACCCTCTTCTCTCTGCACTGCTCCTCGTTAAATTCCCTGGGGAGGAAGGGAAAAAGCAAACATCTTTTCCCCAGAGGAGAAAGCTTGAGTCTGATTAGTGTTTAGGCTTATTGAGAAATTGATTATCATATTCTTCCTGGCAGGCGTTGATGGAGGGAGAGAAGGCATCTGGGGTTTGGGCAGGTGGGATTGGGGGTGGAGGGGCACCTTTGGTAGAGGCCCCCTCTGCGCGGGTTGTTGGCTTCCTCTCTCAGAGCAGCAAGGGGAGGGAGGGGGTTTCTTTAACGCATCTGGGTCAGACCCCCTGGAGGAGAGACAGATTGTGCCTCTCCTGATGCCTGTGGACCCCTACCCTGTAGCTGGGTTCTCTGAAGCCCAGAGCCTGACTGCTGGTCTCTGTTGTCCTGGGTCAGGCGAGGCCCTCAAGCAGCTGCGTGGCCTCGCAAGCCTGCTGCTGCTCCTCTGTGGCCCTGCACGGGAGGGCTACACATCCTGGCCGGGCTGCCCAGCTACTCTGTGCAGTGGCTGTGCGCTGTGGGCAAGTGCACTTGTCCAAGGCAGGTGATGTGATGCGTGAGGCCCAGAGGACAGGATGGGGAGTGCAGCAAACTGGAGAGCAGGCGCCCCAGGGAGGCCCGCCTCTTGGCTCTGCTTAATTGTTGTATGGGAGAGTGCCTGCCTGCTATGGCTAGATCACCCCCATTTGTTTATAAGAAGGCAGAAAATCAGGTTTTGATATGAAATTTCCATTTTTAAAGTGTCGGAAACTAATTTAAAAAAAAACACACAGTGGCTGCCAAACTAAAATACATGGCCCTATGGCTGGCAGTTTGCAACCTCGGTTTTATTTCACGCCTTCAGAGGTGGGAATGTGTTTCATGTCTAAATATCCAGCCAATAGACTCTTGAGCAGCCTCTTCCATCAGGCATATTTCTGCCTGAAGAAAAGGGGTGTGACTGCTTCCTAGTGGGATTTCTGGGTCATATCTGTAAGAGGTTTGCAGGGTTGTGTAAAGCTGCCTTGGTAGTTGGCTGTTTACCCCAGCTGAGTCAGACATGTGTTCCCAAAGAGTTTTTCCTCCTTGCGTTTAATATTGTTAATGATGCCTTCTGACTTTTTCACTCTGTTTTCCACACATTTGTCACCACTTCTGCTTTTGGATCTCTGTGCTGGGAAATCTGAGGCTTACATGGAAGATTGATTTTTAACGCCCTTTGAACTGTTTGTTGGCTGTAATATTTGCATGCAATTGTGACACTTTAAAAATAGGAGACCACAGGGTTTGGAAAAAAGAATCTTCTGGGCAGATGAGTAAATGGAAAGGCCAGCCTTTAATTTTGTTAACATCCCAATTACTTCGCTGTAACCCTTGTGACGATTTCTGTCTCTTGTGATGCACTGCCTGGTTTTGTCCCGGGGACATGGCCCAAGCCTGGCTGACTGCACCCCTGCTGCATCGTGTGGGTTGGAAAGTTCATGTGTCCCACTGGCCAGCAGAGGTCACTATTCCACAGTTGTTAGAGGAGAAAATGCCTACAGTCCACACCACTTCTCTTTTGTTTGAGGGAGGTTTTACTCATAGTGCTAGTAGGACTGTTTTGATTCATACCTGTCTGTATTTTCCATATGTTCTTTAAAAAATCAATTATTTTTATATATTGTGTTTAAAGTGCTGACGGCTTGAGCGGGCTTCTGTAGGTAGTTGCCTGTGGGGGGCAGAACAGCACCATCTGTTAGGCACCTAGTAGGTCCTGGAACCCGTGCCCCACACTCTACATGCATCACCCTTACCGGCCGTCTGTCCTCCAGGGCTGTTGTGAGTTCACCTGTTTTCTGGACGAGGAGGCTGAGGTGAGGGGAGGAGAGATGATTTGCCCAAGGACACACAGCTAGTGGAGATGGGAGTCAGATGGGGAGATCTGTCCTCAAAGCCAGGCGCTTAAGTTTCCTGGAGCTGTACTTTTTCCTCAAGAAGGGATATTTCAGCGGCCTTAAGCAGCAGTCATTAAGAATGTATGAGAAGAGTATATATTTTTGATGGAAAACCTTATACATAGCTTACTGTGTTTCTTCTGCAGTTTCAGCCTGTAATTTGCTTGAAGAAGCTAGACTGTACTTTCTACTTCTTGGTCTTTGAAAAATGGGAACTGTGATGTTCTGTGAGGCTTTGCTCCTTCTCCACATGAAAACAAATGTTAGTAATACATGGTCTCCAAAAATGTCTCAAGCTTCATACCCATTTGGTAAGTAAAGTTCACTAAAAAGATTTCTAATCTCAGTTTACACGTCCAACTGCAAACTTTCTAACTTTGAAAAGAGACTGTTTGTCAATGAAAAGATAAATGTTTTATTGGACTTTTATTTATTCATGTTTTCAAAGACAAATCACTAGGATTTTCCATAAAGCTGGAGAGTTACAAGAGGACAGCTGTGTTCATCTCTAGATAATGAGTGGCCAGTTTGACCCCTGTTCTCCCTGAAGAGGTCATGTGAGAACAGTAAGAAAAGGCTTTGTATCTTTTGGGCTGTGATAAAAGGGCATTTGGTTCTGGAGTCTTAACAAATTCACCTGGCATACTGTTGTCCGTTGTTCTTTCAAATTTTTAGATGTTTTGTGATTGCTATTAACTATAAATGTTATTATTATTAGAACAGAAAACCATATTACCCTTTTAGATCTTCTTAATTAATAAAATGTAGCTGACTCACTGTTGTTGTCAGCAAACCCTTAAGTTTTCCCAGGGATAGCGAGTAGCTCAGGGTAGTAAAAGCACAGCCCCGGGGGGGGGGGGGGCGGGGTCGAGTGGCTATAAGCCAACATCTGTGGTGGTGAGCACTGGAGAACGAGTGGGGGGTGGCGTGGGATTCTGTTTTAGATGGGGGTGGTCAGGGAAGGCCTTCCTGATGAAGTGAGGTTTGGCCAGAGGCCTGACTGAGGTAAGGGAGAGGATACGTGGAAACCTGGGGGAAGAGTTGCAAGAAGCAGAAGGACCCCTAGACCCGAGCATGGCTGATTAGTTCAAGGCCAGGGAGGGGAGGAGTGGGAGGTGAGGGCAGAGACGTAGGAGGGACCAGGTCACATCAGGCCTGGTAGGCAACAGTAAGGACTACTCTTACTCTGAGTTGGGCAGCCACTGGAAGATTCTGAGCAAAGGACCAATATAGGCCCACTTACATTTTAAAAAATGAAATCTGGCTGTTCTGTGGAAAGTAGACTGGAGAGGGGAGTGGCAGGTCCGAATGAAAGTGGGGAGCCTAGTTAGGAGGCTACTGCTGGGAGAAAGGAAGGTGATGGGAGGAAAGTGGTAGAGGGACAGTGACGAGAAGCAGGCAGGTCTGGGGCTCTCATGAAGGAAGGAAGAGGTGCTGAGAATTGCTGGTGGGATGGTCGTGGCTGTGGAAGAAAACAAGTCATTAACATTGACTCAGAGGTCTTTGGCTCACAGTTGGTGGAATGAAATTGCCATTTGCTGAGATAGGAGAGGAGTGGGTTTACGGGGAGGTGTTACTGGCCACACAAGAGAGAGACCAAAGTAAAAACTGGAACGCCAGGCTAATGGCAAGGAAAGGGTTTTATTGAAGGCAGCCAGAGGAGGAGACGGGAGCTAGAACTCAAATCCACCTCCTGGAGGGAAAAAGGTAGGGGTATTTATTTCAGGTGATGTCAGCCAAAAGACCAGAGTGAGCCCTCAAATTCCTCTCCTCAGAAGATGGGAGGCAGGGGTTTGTAAAGGTTGCAAGGAATGCAGCTGCTTGTTGGGAGGGGGCGCCTGTGGCCTTGCTGGTCGGCGCTTTCCCACCAGCCTGCGTTTGGCCTTGTGAGGCTGCTGGCAGGGAGGAGGAGGGTGAGATGAGGGAATCCGCAGGTGGGTGTCCTTGGTTGTCTGACTCTATGATGGGTGGTGGATTGTGGTGCCAGGAAGCCAAGGAGTTGGGCTCTGGGAAGCATCAGCGTCTTGATAGTCTCGGGATATCAGTTTCTTGTAATAAACCTCAAGGATCAGTAATTAGCTAAAACTTCAGTGTGAGCCCAGCATGAGGCCACATGGGCTTTTAACAATTTGTAACTTCTATTTGCCTTTTGTATGTGGGGGGATAGGAAGGTTAAAGAAACTGATATTTCTATATGAATGTAACTAAAGAAGCAAGGAAGGGGATGGGTGTTTTTGGTTTTAAACCCATGTATGCTGGGTTTAATAGTGTAGGGGAACAGATATCAGGGCTGGCATCAGACGGAGATGGGTTAGTTAAGGTTGGCGGCATATAACTGAAAAACTCAAAATAGTGGTGGCTTAAGTAGCATAGAAATTTATTTGTTTATTTTTTCACATAAAAGAAGATCCAGAAACAGGCTGTTTCAGGATGACTCCCTGAGGTTATCAGGGATTCAGGCTCATTCTGGCCCCAAGGGGTGGTCCGCATCCCTGTGGGCCATCCTCCGGCTCTCGTTTTTGTGGCTTGGGTGGCCATGGGTGAATCTCAGAGGGTCTGTGCCCAGGCCTCAGTTTCCCCATTTGTCCAAAGAGGGCTGGTCTCGGTGGAGGAGGATATGGACAGGCGGGCGCAGGGGCTTGTCACAATGCGTTGTGACTGCAGGTGGCCTGCGCGTTCAACCAGCCAGAGAGGGAAGTACAGGCTGCTCCTGCCAGCAGGTGCTTCTATGGGTTTGTCAGGTCAGGGTTGGTGTGGGACGCTAACCCACTTTAGAGATGAGGAATAAACCAAGGGGCTGTTACCTGCCCAAACCTCCAGCCACCGGGGGTGGGACAAGAAGGGGGTGGCTGCCCTCACTCCCACGTGCCTGTGCTGTCTCCCTCTCCAGGATCCTGGCACCCTGCACTTCGAGGTGGCTGAGGCCACATGGCCACAAGAGGCTGAAGGTGGCCCTGGTGCTCTGGGTCCCTGCTGCCCGCAGGCCTCAGCACCACACAGCCTTCAGGGTCACCTTGAGTGGCAGCTGTGGGAATGGGGGTTGGTGACCTGCTGCCCAGCCACCTGCTGCCTCCCCGAGTTCAGGACCTCCTCTGGGCCCCCCCAAGACTACTGTCGCTCCAAGGCCGCCACCACCGGGAAGGGTAAGTCTCTCTGTCTTTTTTTTTTTTGTTTGTTTATTGTCGTAACATTGGTTTATAACGTTGTATAAATTTCAGGTGTACGTCATTATACTTCTGTTTCTGCATGGATTACATCTCGTTCTCATGTTCACCACCCAAACACTAATTACAATCCATCACCACACATGTGCCTAATTATCCCTTTCGCCCTCCTCCCTCCCCCCTCCCCCCTTTCCCTCTGGTAACCACCAATCCAATCTCTGTCTCTATGTGTGTGTTTGTTGTTATTATCTACTACTTAATGAGTGAGATCATACGATATTTGACCTTCTCCCTCTGACTTATTTCACTTTGCATAATACCCTCAATGTCCATCCATGTTGTCACAAATGGCTGGATTTCATCGTTTCTTATGGCTGAGTAGTATTCCGTTGTGTATAAATACCACATCTTCTTTATCAGTTCTTCCCTTGATGGGCACTTAGGTTGCTTCCGCGTCTTGACTATTGTGAATAATGCTGCAGTGAACAAGGGGGTGCGTGTATCTTTACGCATTGGTGTTTTCACGTTCTTTGGCTAGATACCCAGCAGTGGAATAGCTGGATTGTGTGGTAGTTCTATCCTTAATTTTTTCAGGAATCTTCATACTGTTTTCCATAGTGGCTGTACCAGTTTGCACTCCCACCAGCAGTGTATGAGAGTTCCCGTCTCGCCACACCCTCTCCAACACTTGTTTCCTGTCTTGTTAATTATAGCCATTCTCACGGGCGTGAGGTGATATCTCGTTGTAGTTTTGATTTGCATTTCCCTGATAATTAATGATGTTGAACATTTTTTTTTTTGAGGAAGATCAGCCCTGAGCTAACATCTGTGCTAATCCTCCTCTTTTTGCTGAGGAAGACCGGCTCTGAGCTAACCTCTATTACCAATCTTCCTCCTTTTTTTTATTTCTCCCAAAGCCCCAGTAGATAGTTGTATGTCATAGTTGCACATCCTTCTAGTTGCTGTATGTGGGACGCGGCCACAGCATGGCCGGAGAAGTGGCGCGTCAGTGCGTGCCTGGGATCTGAACCCGCTAAGCCACGGGGCCGGCCCTGTTGAACATCTTTTCATGTGCCTGTTGGCCATCTGCATATCTTCTTTGGAGAAATGTCTCTTCAGGTTTTTTGCCCATTTTTTAATTGGGTTGTTAGTTTTTTCGTTGTTGAGATGCATCAGTTCTTTGTATATTTTGGAGATTAAGCCCTTATCAGATGTATGGTTTGCAAATATCTTCTCCCAATTGTTAGGTTGTCTTTTCATTTTGTTGATGGTTTCCTTTGCTGTGCAGAAGGTTTTTAGTTTGATGTAGTCCCATTTGTTTATTTTTTCTATTGTTTCTCTTGCCCGGTCAGACATGGTACTTGAAAATATGTTGCTAAGACTGATGTCAAAGAGCATACTGCCTATGTTTTCTTCAAGAAGTTTCATGGTTTCAGGTCTTACATTCAAGTCTTTAACCCATTTTGAGTTAATTTTTGTGTATGGTGTAAGGTAATGGTCTACTTTCATTTTTTTGCATGTGGCTGTCCAGTTTTCCCAACACCTGAGACTACCGTCCTTCCAAGGCCAGCGCCACTGGGAAGAGTAAGTCTCTTCCTGCCATCTTACCTGGCATATGGCACGGGTGTGGAGAGATTTGTGCGTGGCTGCCACATGCCTTTGTAGGCATCCTCCAGAGAACTTGCTGGACGTTTCTCCGAAGTTCATCGATTTCTCTCTAGTTGTTTGGGACTTGCTTGTCATTCTGAAATGATTCCTGTTGAGAAAACATTTAATTTAAATTCGGTAGCCCTATTTTGGGGAAATGGTGTGTATAGAATTCAGATTACATAATTTTGCTTCTGTATGTTTTTGATAAAAATTTTGTTGAAGCTTGTCAAAATCTTAGTATAAATTAGGGTAACAACTAGAGTATCTCCATCTTTGAGCTGGCTAAAGGCATATTTTAAAGTATTCCAGTCTTCCTCAATAACAAAACCAGAGGCCTTCAGCAGGACCCCTCCCCTCTTGAGACCCCATCTGTCAGGTAAGGAGCTTATTATACCAGATGATTTCTGGATTCCTGATGGAAAATTTTATAAATCTATAATCCAGCCTGAATCAAGTCTTGACTTAAAAAATGGTTTTTCTGCACTCGACACTTCAGAAGGATCATCTTTGGTCAAAAGTTACTTGGCAATACCCTTCTCCCCGTGTGGCTGGTGGAGATGAGGTGCAGGCCCCAGTATGGTTAATGAGTCAAAGTCAGCAATGGTGTTGGCGTCTCATGAACATGTTCTTCTCGTTACAGTCCATTATTATTGAGCTATTATTTATAAGGTTCATGCCAACAGATAATTAACCAGAAATTGGGAAACTGTTAAGGTGCTGTCGTGTCGTCCCCCCCCACCCTCCCTTTTTTTTTTCCCCCCTAGGAGAAGCCGAGGCTTTGGGATGTGGTTATATCAGCGTCAAGACGTCCTGGTTCTATTTCCAGGTGGTTCTCAAGAGAGACAAAAACATGAGGTAGTAAGCATGCAGGACGTTAAACTGTGTGAGCAGAGATTCAAGGAACCCTTCACCCTCCAGAATGACTAGGGGGTCTAAAGTGTTAGTCTCTGTGGTTATCTAGTTATAATCTGTTTGAATGAAGCAAAGGTATGCTGCGCTTTAGGTAATGATCAAATAAAATAAATAAATGTGAGTTTTGGCCTTACTACAAACTAAAGCAAAAGAAAAAAGATATAGTCAGAAAACTGCATTTGGTCATGTGGGTTCTGGATGAAAAGACAGATGCCTGGATTGGAAGATGAAACGGTTCAATCAGGGGGTGAAAGAAAGAGAGAAAGGAAAAGCGTGCAGTGTATTCCAGAAAACTCTGCTATTAATAAAGAGCAATCAGCTGAGACCTCAATCAGTTACAGCCCCTTGAGGTGGTATCTGGTTGTGATTCTGCTTGTTCCTTGGCTTCTGGAATCTACCGCCGTTTCTGGTTTAATGTCTCTTTCGTAATACTTGCCTGTTTTTAATCAACTTTATTGAGTAATTACCTCTTTTAATCCCCTTTTCTTTTTTTTGTGAGGAAGATCAGCCCTGTGCTAACATCTGCCAATCCTCCTCTTTTTTTGCTGAGGAACACTGGCCCTGGGCTAACATCCGTGCCCATCTTCCTCCACTTTACATGGGATGCTGCCACAGCATGGCTTGCCAAGCAGTGCGTCGGTGCGCACCCGGGATCCAAACCGGCGAACCCCGGGCCACTGCAGTGGAGCGCGCGCACTTAACCACTTGTGCCACCGAGCCGGCCCCTTAATCCCCTTTTCAAAGTCCTAAAAATGATTGTTACTTAAATAATCAGCAACAATTATCAGGGACAGAAGCAACCAGCAGGCCTTGTAGTTGTGTCCCAAACACAGAAATCAAGGGGAAATCTATGAAGGAGACTTTTTTCAAGAAAGGTAGCTAATTAAATAAGGTAAATGGGGGAAATTATGCAAACAATATCTGGAATAATCCTCTAACCGCCCCACGTTATTCATTTAGTCATTCGTTCGACTGTTTTTGAGCATCTGCTCAGTGGTAAATCCAGTGCTGAGTTCTGGGTACCTACTCTGACCTCTGTCCAATGGCCTTGTGTGTGGCAGGTGAGGCAGACCCATGAATGCTTAGGAAAAGTAGAAGGGCATTCTCACGTTTTAACCAATGAGGCCAGTGTCAATTTCTTTAGAAAACTGGGAAAAACTTGTTTTTGTTAAATCAACTAGTTGTTTGACTGACTTGACCTCTGAAGTCAATCAGAATCATTAATCAAGTAGACAGCTATAGGTGGAGCTGGACCTGAAAGTTTTAGTAATTCCTACTATGTCACATTTGCAACTCTTATCAATTAAAGTCAAATCAGAGTTAACTCAATAAATGTTGCTTAACAGATACTTGCTAAACATGTGCTGAATAAATGAGTGATTATTCATTCAATTATTCATTGAGTAATCCTGAAATCTACTTCATTCCTTCTCAGATTTTAATGTACATATGAATCATGTGCTAGTCTTATAAAAATGCAGAGTCTGATTCAATCAGCCTGGAATGGGGCCTGAAATTCTCCATCTGTAACAAGCTCCTAGGAGATGCCAATGTTACTAGTCCATGAATCTCACCTTTAGTAACAAAAATGTCCTTAGTAGACAACAGTCATATAGGAAGCTACTGAAAGTCATGGCTCCTGCAGTATGTCACATTTCCGTCGTTTATCAGTGGTGTGGTCTTCGGAAAGTTACTTAACTCTTTGAATCTTACTGTCCTCATCTTTTCAGTAGGGAAGATGATACCTACCTCACTCATTGTTATGTGAATCAAATGATATAATGAGTATTCTACTTCTATAATCCCTTATCTTTAATTAGCATTATTATTAGTCCTTAAGTAGAGGTGATTAATGAGGATCTTTCTGTGAATGCATAGTAACTTTATTGGCAAACTAATACAAATGAGTGTTCTGAGATGTGAAGCCTTAATGAAGTGCTTGCTAGACATACAGGCACACACACGTGTAGCATATTTCTTAACTACTAAAGCAGTTAAGTATGGGACCCGATTTTGCATGGTTTACAATAGGATACTCTGTCATTGTAGCATGTTAATTATTATTTACAAAGTCATTGTTAAAAATGAGATGTCCTTGTGTGACAAAGGCCCACAGCCAATATCGTATGGATAGCACAGAAAGAGGTTGGAAATTGATGATTTATGGATCAGGAAATAACAGCCCTCAACTCTCCTGACTTCCCTAGCCATGTTGGGCAGTTTTGCATCCCCTTTTGGTTGTCAGCTGTGTTTGTATTAACGGTGATAGCTTTGCAGGCTGAAGCAGGATATGTACGTTCTTGGAGGTGCTGTCTGGAAATTCTCCCAGCATGACTGGGAGGCCAAGGGCAGACTGTTGCTGCTCATCCATCAGAAACATCATGTGTTCTGACCTCAAACACAGTCCATGTCATTCACTGTCACAGGACAAAGGGTCTGACTCTATTCCCACGCGCCAGTGCCCACTAAACACTAGGTGGTGTCGCCTTCCTCTGAGAAACATTTGTACGTTAATTTTTGCATTTACAGCAGGCCAGGTATTAGACTCTATGGGATTTGGAAAGCTTGGAAAATGATTTTAAAGAAGAGCTGCAAATATTTAAAGATTTGAGAAGTAAGATATACGAGAATAGTGAAAGAGAGAAGGTAAAGCCAAGGGCACCTCAACACACCTTCTTACTAGGAACATTTGGAATCAACCCCCACACCCTTCATTAGATCTAATGATTCTTCTGTTTACATTATTCTAAGAATTTGCTTCTATTCATCTTATAACATGCATTTAATTCCATCATATGTCTGGTTATTTATCACTTATTTCATTTCATCTAGGAGGTTGTGTAGATACATGCCTTACTCATCCTGGCTATCTCCCAGAGTGCCAGAAATAGTGATTTCTTTCAGTAAATGTTTGTTAAATAAATACATGGTGTATAAATGACCACCATTGCATACATATAATTAATATGGTTCAGGAAGTGTATCGCCATACTACATCATTAATGCAAACATAGCTGACAACCAAAAGGTGATATAAGGACGTAGAAATTGTGTTGGAGGAGACTAGAACTAAGCATTGTCTACAAATAGTCTGAGTGTCATGGTGTCACTGGCCTGTGGAATAACAAAGAGATTCAGAATTGTTTACTGAGAAAAGTATAAAATTTACTTGCAAGAAAATTTCTATTCCGGCAAGTTGAGATGCTCCATTAAGTCAAATACACAGTTATCTCTGTATTTCCCGCAGTAAAACATCTGTGCCATCCCCACGCCTGGTACCTCTGAGCACATTGCTGCTCTTCTCTTAAACAGCAACACACTGCCTTCTCTACAGATTCTCCAAGGGAATCCAGTCTTGACATGAGAGCTACTAGCCGATAGCAACAGCCTCTCCGGGACAGCTGAAGTTCGAGAGGCATGGGTCACCCGTTCCCGAGTCCATCCTCCTTCAACACTGAAACTGGTCTGTCTGGTCCCAATGATCCCATGATTGCTAAGTCTAAAGGATACCTCTCAAACTTTATCTAACTTGGCTTATCTGCAGCAGTTAACCTGGCTGACCACTCTCTCCTTGAAAGGCTCTCTACTGGCTTCCTGTAACACCACACTCGCCTAGTCTTCCTCCTTTCAGACCCCCCTTCCCAGTCTACTTTTCGTTTGCTGTGCCTTAACTACTGATGCTTCTCAGGGCTTGGTCGTCCCTTCTTCTCTCCTTCTCAGGCTACACACTCCTTTGAGTGCCCTCATCTTCTCTCACAATTTTAAGTATCGTTTATCCCCCTTCATATGTAATATGAAGCTTCATATGTCACGCTCTCCAGATTTAGTCAATGCTGCATTTTCAGTTTCTAAAATGTAGCTGGTACGTGCATGAGGAAAACTCAATGTCAAAATGTGAAAAATAAAAAATATAGGCATGCGCGATTTTGTGTTTGGAAGCCAGGCATCTGTCTTTGAGCCCGCGTTAGAAATCCACGGACTTGCTTGACGCTCTGCCCACCCTCTCCCGCGACCTGTTGTTTCCTTGACCCTCCCTGAGCTGCTCTCTGACCTTTGCCTAGACTCCACTGTTGGGAAACCTGACAAGCACTTCTTGCTGGACAAGAAAAGCTGCCATCAAGTTTCCCAGAAATTTTCCACCGTTCAGAAAGGGTTTATGCTGTACCAAAAGACTTCACCTTGGGGCCCTTTCAAATAACCAGCTCTCCAAGGAAATTTAGTATCTGAATCAGCTAATCAAAATTAGACTTACTCACGTTTGGAAAACATGTCTATAATTCTGCCTCACTTTATGTAACTGATATGTCCCTGAAATATATACAGATTGGATAGTTGCAAGCTGAATAATAGTTCAAATCTGTTAATCATGTTGTTAAGGAAAACAGAAATACTTCTATCAAGTAAATAATAAGCACCTGATATATCTGTTATGCAAATTTGAACTTTATGAAATAAGTGTCCTTGTTTTTGGAGGCATACTTGTGTGCACTAGTGTACAAGAGAGGGAGAAGGAGAGATTAACACTTGTCCAGGACCTGCGAGTGTCAGGGATCATGCTGGGGACTGTGGCCTGCCGTTATCAGAGAGCTTAGGCGTGGTTTGGTTTGGTTTTGTGTGTGACAGGATCTAGGCCAGAAAAGCACTTTTGTTCCATAGTCAAAATATTTTTGCTCCCCCAAATCCAAGCCTTTGAGTTTGTTTTTTCCCCACTGCCATTCCCCAGGAAATTCACACCAGACAGACTCCTGGGTATTTCTTTCCACTTAATCTCTTCCCTCCCTTCTCCTTTTCCTGAGACAGTTCAAAGGGACAGATCTCATGGCCAAGCTTTCTACTATTAGGTGAGTTATTGACACAAAAATAAGTATTAAATATGTGTAATATATAAAGTAGTATAACTGTATATGTGCATGTATATACGTATACATATATATAGTACAGACACACACACAGGAAGAGAAAGGGAGTTAGTTTTGTTTTTCTGCCTTGGCTAATGTAACTTAGTTTAAGTGATAGTAACCACTCGAGGTCCCTGGGAGCTGAGTCCTTCCATGTCTGTAGCTACATGCAAGCCTCTTTGCTCCCATCTGGTTGCTGGAACAGCCTCTTAATTCCACTTGTCACAAAGATGGGGGCAGTCTGTGGGCCACAGCTCCCAGCTGTTTGACAAGAATTTCTTAACTAGAAGCATAATGGGGTGGGAGAGACCTGGAGAGCACTTAACCTGCATTAACAGTGAGAGAAGAACTCAGGCCCCACCTTCCACTCTGATCACCTTCCAGCCATCTGCTATTCCCCTCCCCCCAGCCACTCCTGTGGGCTTGCAGATGTGAACAGCAGCACTTGTGTTAACAACTTGGGGGTGCAGGAAGCCAGACCCCAGGAAGCAGCAAACGTTTCCCTCAGGGAGGCCCTAGCTTGGGACTTCTTTTCTTTCCTATGTCAACAAAGCCTTCCTTTCTTAACTCACAGGCCATAAAATAAGCCGAATTACTGTTTTTTCACCTTCCCCTCTGGGTGGAAAGGGCCCTATTAGGCCCTTTATAAAGCTAAATTGTGTTGATTTTACTCTCATTAATGGCTCCAACTGCTAAAAAAAAAAAAACCATTGGGGATTTGAAAAAGATGTATCTGAAAAATAAACAAATACACAAACTCTAGTTCTTATTCCAGAAGACTGAGTAGGAGTGCCTCATTGTGTCTCACGTAGTGTAATGAGTAATAAATTGCACAGCAGCTACATAAATATGTCTATACTGGATGTGGAGAACGGTTAATAACCCAACAGCTAATGTAAATGGATGTTTACTTCTGAAATGATGGGAACCCTATAATAATACAAAAGAAGCTGACCAAAATTGAAAGAAATGCAAAACATGAAGTCCTCATCCCTGTTTAGTTGTTGTTTAAGGAAGAGCAGAGTAGGAGGATGAAGCAATAAGCAAGTATCAGACATTCCACACACTGGATCTGCACATACACCACATAGCACACGGGCATAAGTAGACACACACACGGTCAGTCGCTGTCCACTGCGGTTCTGCCTCTTTGGAGCACAGGAACCTCTGCCTCTTTGCTGCATGCCTGGAACTGTTTTATATCATGCGAGCCTCTGCCTGACGTCGTGGCCTTCCTTGCCACTGTAGGCTGATCCAAATGCATCCTGCCAGCTGTGTGTGTCCCCAGCACCTTGCACAGTTCACCTTTGCCACTTAGTCCCACCACTGTCCTCAGCCTCTTCCCCCTTACCCACTTTCTGCAGAAGCTGTCCAAAACCCGTTTCCTCTGGGAAGCCTTATCTTCAGGTGTCCAGTGATTTTTTTTCTCATTTGAACTCTCAATCCCTAATTATCTTTAACAGTCATTTTCACACCATTTTCTGTGAGGTGCTGTTGTTTCTCTTGATACGTGCAAAGATCTTACCTCCCAAAACTGAGTCATAAACTCGGGAAGACATTATTCATACCTTACTCTTCTCAGGAGCCTTTCATCTCCCAGCACGTTGGCTTGGATGGAGTAGGTGCTAAGTAGATGGGTGCACAGGAATGAGATGGAACCAGAGAGTTGTGTATTGAGGCTATTTAAGCCTCTACCTTTGGACCAGAAGATTTACTAGCAAAAATTTATCCCTTGTCATTATTTTTGTTAAAGAAGATGGTCAACTGTTCTTAATGGGGTGAATTTCTGACGGGCAGGTAAAGGAATTGTAGGTAGAATCTTAGGTAATAGAGTGAGGATTGACCAGGTCAAGAAGATGAATGCCATTGCAAAAGTGTCGTCTTTGCATGTATGTGTGCTCTTATATATAATGTGTTCGGGGACGTCGTCACTGGTAAGCGGACTTGGACAGAGACCTGAAGGGAGTGAGGAAGCAAGCCATTGGCTTATTTAGAGAAGGAGAGTTTCAGGCAGAGTGTGGAGCAGGGCTACAGACGGCAAAGTGGGAGATGCTTGGAGTGTCTGAAGAATGGAAAGAGACCAGCATGTGTTGAAGAGTGTAAACCAATAGTAGTAGGTAAAATCAGAGAGTTAGCTAGGGCCTAGATCGTGTAGGACCTGGAAGGGACTCTGGTTTTTGCTCTGAATGAGATCAGAAGCCATTGAATAGTTTTGATCAGGGGAGAAAATTTATATTCCATGTTTGAAAATCTCACTGTAAACTTGGATTTGTTGTCAGCTTTAGTTCGTGACACAGTATCATCATTGCTATATGCTTGGCACTATTTTATATCATTTTTTAAAAATAAAAACTATACTTGAACTTGTCACTCAGACCAAAACTGTAGCCCTAACTTATATCTACCTATAATTCTTAGTGGTAATTCTTTATTTGCCATAATTATTATTCATGGTAAATTGGCTGTATGGTATTTCCCTGGGAAGTGGGATTGCTGGATCATATATGGTAGTTCTATTTTTAATTTTTTGAGGAACCTCCTTTTTTCCCTAGTGGCTTTACCAGTTTACATTTACAAAATAGATGGTTTTTAAAGGGACATTGTAATAGTTACAATAAAAATTGTTGAGAAATGTGACTTTTTACTTTTCAATAAATGGATTCTTACAACACTATGAATATCATAACGTAAAAGTTGGTCTACATTTGTCCCAATATTTATTTCTTTTCTGCTAATTGTAGCTTCAGTGACACATTAATTTTTATGGAGATGGTAATGCATCTATCAATATTTAAGACATTTCTTGAACACCTATTTTATGCACAAGGAAATGCCAGCGTCTTCCCACATCAGTGATAAATTATAGAGATATCTTGATAGTATGCTTGCCTGATTATTGCTTTTTTTACCCAGTATCATTTTCTATCTAGTGTCTGAGAGAACTGGAATTGTTTAAGAGATGAGTTAGAATGAAATAGAACAAAAATATCTTTGGATCGTGGTATTCTCATATACATCAAAACAGTTTGCAGTAAAATATTTATGGTACTTTTTAAAATATAAGTTCTCTCTGTTAAGTTTTAATAACCATGGTATGAGGTTTAAAATATTTTAAGCACAGCTCAGAGGAACTTTATGTGGTGGAAGCCAGTGATGTCAGAAGAACAACTGTGGCCTTTTATTAGCATTTATGATTTGTAGCACTCTTTCTTGCCAATTTTCACAATGCTCCTTCCTTTTTTTTTTTTTCCTTCATTCAAGTCTTGAACTAGAGCTTTTGGCCCCTGGGATCAATCTCCACTAGATAGCATGAAGCAAAACTTCTCTCTGGCTCTGTGCTTTAGCTCTTCCTGGCTGGAATTCAATTACATGTAAGACACGTGGCTGTTTCAAATTTAGTGGATTAAAAAAACCAAAACAAAAAAAGGTTTGCTTTTGAGGAAACACTTGTAGATTACTACTACTAATACTAATAGGTATTATTTGAGGCTAGAAACACCTGGAATTTAGAAGAGCCCACTTGATAACTTCTCCTTTTCATGTGTAACCAGGGTTGAGGAATCTGAATGATAGATGTGGGATAAAAACAGGATGTTGTTTAGTTTTTCATCAACCATTGTCTTCATTCCAGTTTAGATTTTCCTTCTCTGAGCCTTGAGTATATCTGAGTGGAAACGGCAGCTTTCTGGCCACTTTCATGTATTGATTAGTCCACATGAAATCAATTCATTCTCACAGTCAGTTGAACAATTCTGTTTCCCCATTGTTCCTACCTCTCAGATTGGTCTGACCTGCAGTGTAGACAGTGTAATCTGTTCTTTCACTCTTGCTACCTTCTTTCCCTGTATTCCTGGTTCCCAGAGGGTGAAAAAGGCATTAGGGAAAGAGGAGTCAACATTTGGAGTCTGTGATGCTGTTACAAGGGCTTGAATGCTGAATTTCATTTAGATTGTGTTTTTGAGCTTATGGAGACTGTCTGTTGGGGTCCTCACATTGAATGGTTTAGTGATATGGGACATACACTCTGTCTAATCACTAGAAACCCTTCTTCATTTCACCTTCCCCCGTGGTATACACTATGGTCTGTCATCACTGAATCTCCTCTCTGTGGAGGATACTTTCTTGGACAAGGTCCTTTATGAAAACGTTGGGCGAAGCTGATTTCCAGAATTTCCACTGGCACGTAGGAACTCAGTGTGCTAGAGATTGGCTAGTTGCTCACCAAAGCCATTTCCTTTTCTTTCTGGGCACAAAGCTGTTCTGCACTGCCCAGCTTTCCTTGAATTTGATATGGATGTGTGACTGAGTTCTGGCCAATGAAATGTAAGTGTAAGTGCCACTTCCAGGCCTGGCCCACTAAAACTTCTCATGACATTCCTCCATGTTCTTTTCACATCTGCCTCCTTGAGGCAGGTGAGTGCAGAGACCTTGGAAGGCACCTTTGAAAATGATGGAACCACAAGATGAAATAATCTGGATCCAATTAAAGAAGAGCTGTTTGCTCCTTTATAACTTTCATGATCAAGAAATAAATTCTGTCCAACTCAAACCTTTACACACTTCAGAGTTGATCACAGCGGCTAGCAGTACTTGAATTCACTCGTGTTCTAGCTAGTCTGCTCAGATTTAGCAAATAAAAATAAAGGGCATCAACTCAAATTTGAATTTCAGATAAACAAGGAATCATATTTAAAATCAGTATGTCCCATGCAATATTTAGGAAATGCTTACATTAAAAATTATTTGTTGTCTACCTGAAATTCAAATTTAATTGGGCGTCCTGTATTTTATGTCAACCCTAATTCTTACCACACTAAAAGGTGCACACATACGGCACTCCTAATGTTTCCCTCTCGTCATTCTACCCTCTGTGGCTGCTCCATCCAAAATCTAATTTTCAGAAATGTATAGAAGAGAATCAGTGTTTAGCTTCTACCTTCACATATGCCTTGAGACTCCAAAGGGAAATATGCCGGTCTATTCCAACAACTCTCCCACTCAGTCTTCTCCAGCGCCCTGGCAGTTTCTCCAGCTCAGCACCCATCTGTCTGGAGAATGTTGTGTGGGCCCTGCCTTCAGTAGGCTCCCCAGTCTCCATGCAGGATTCTCTTAGAGCCCAGTTAGCTTTGCTTGGGGCGGAGAGTATCACCACGTTTCTCAATAATCATGTTCCTCAACACTCAGATAAGTTCTTTCCTCTGATGAATTTGAGCTTTTTTCTTATTCAGGCTAGAAGGGGTAGTGGGGGTGAAGGGAGCAGAGGTCTGGCCAAATCTTAGTAAATGCTGTGACTGTGTGTCTAGAAGCCCCTCTTCAGAATGTGGAGAAGCTTATTGCCTGCTGCTCTTTTTGAATCTTCAGCAGGCATTGTGAGACAACAGGAAAAGTTCCATTCACTATCCAATTAAATATCCTTAGATCATCAGAAATTAGGAAAATTTGAAATGTATTTGCATGCTTTTAATATCACTTCAACAAAACAGCGTTAGACAATCAAATGTAAAATAGCATCTCTTTTGTCCAGCATAATTCTGTGTCCTTGAATCACAACTTCGATACAGTAAGGTTACAGTTGGCTCATAGCTTACCAAACTCGACCGCAACCCATACTGTGTGGTCTGTGCTTTAGTGATGTGCTTTGTATGATTCTTTCTTTGTCATTATAATATAATATTTGGCAAAATGAAATACTAAATATTAAGTTGCGGTTTTTTCCTTCACTTATTTTAAATTGTATAACGTATATTTCCCCAAAAGTTTGATTTCCTTCTAAGAAGGATATTATATTTTTTCAGTTAAAGGCAGTACAATTTAATGCACTGAAACCTGATATAATTCTTTCAGGGTTCAGAGGAAATAATGCCCCTGAAAAATGAGAGCAACATATTTTCAAATCACTTTGAACAACACGAAATAGTATTTTTTAAAAATAATATACTATATGAGAGATAAGAAACAAGCTCTAGCAAATCTGATTACAAAGTGGATAACAAGCTTAGGTCAGAGACAAACATTTATACTATTATTTTTAATTTTTCAGTATCAGCTCCTAGATCCATGGGGGAAAAATGAAATAGAAAAAGAAAGGGACTTAAATTATATGATTTTATTACATGTTATTTATATTATACAATATTCTGTTTTCTCAAACTAATTTTCTTTAGTTAGTATTGGAAATATTTGGTTTAATAAAACAATACAGTTTATTATGGGATAGATGCTAAAAGCAAAAACAGAATGTATGGTGATCTAATATCTATTTAGTAAAAAAGTAAGGAAGCCATTTGATGGAAATCAAATTTGATATTTTACATTATGAGCTTCACTCAATATTAAGGAAATATTGAAAACATCTACAAAGAAAAGATAAACAACACAGAATGTATGGAGCCTTATTCTTAACTCTAGGTAGAAAATATTAATCTAGAAGAGGAGTTGGCAGGCTTTTTCTATAAAGGTCCAGAGAGTAAATATTTTAGGCTTTGCAGGCCACATGGTCTTCATAGCGACTACTCAGCTCTGCTGTTGTAGTGAGAACGCAGTCAGAGATAATGCACCCGTGAGTAAAGAGGGTTGTGTTTCAGTAAAACTTGGTAACGACAGGCTGTTGGCTAGATTTGGCTCAAGGGCCAGAGTGTGTCCACTCCTGTTTGAGAATAAGTCCACGTTATGTTGCTGTTTCTCCCAAGCACAGAAGCTGTGTTCTGACCCTGATTCACTTCTCAGTTTACAAAAAATTTCTGATTCTGGTTCACGCCGGTGTTAATTTCCCAGCAAACCCTGCCTTCCCTTTGAAACTCATGATTGGTATGTTTAAGGCGTATTAATTTCTTCATAGCTAGGATTTTTAAAGAGAATATCCTCTAAGTCACATCTATCTAATCATTTGCCAAGCTGTTTGTGTTTTTTTTTTGGTGAGGAAGATTAGCACTGAGCTAATATCTGTTGCCAATCGTCCTCTTTTTGCTGAGGAAGATTGGCCCTGGGCTAAGGTCTGTGCCCATCTTCCTCTACTTTGTATGTGGGATGTCTGCCACAGCATGGCTTGATAAGTGGTGCGTAGGTCGGCACCTGGGATCTGAACCTGTGAACCCCAGGTCACTGAAGTGGAGCGTGCAAACTTAACCACTACGCCACGGAGCCGGCCCCTGTTTGTGGTTTTATACTGATGAAAATGTTGAGACAACAAAGTCTACTATTCAAAAGCAAATGATTCTTTCTGGAGGGGATTATACTTTTCTTAATCCATTTGATTCTATTTTTAACGTGATGTAGAGAGGATCTAATTATAGCACGTAGTTGGGTTTGGTTTTGAACAGTTGAAATTTCTCATCAAATATTTATAAATTATTTACTGCTGGTAAGAGACATTTTAATGAATTATCATACTTGTGGCTGGAGCTCTCTCTGCACAGCAGAGTACTTCCTTGAAATGACCTTCCTAATTAACTGCTACATGGGATGAATAGTATTTGACTTTAAAAATAGCCTCTTGGTGGCCATGAGTATCTGTCACTACCTTTGAATCCCAAATGTGTATGATTCCTTTTTCACTAATTCATTCAGCAGACTAATTCAGCATTCATTTGTGGAGGCCTATTATGCGTAACACATTGTCCGGCATTGGATGAGCATTGGCTACATGAGAGGGTTGAGTTGCTATTTGTGAAATCAGTAAAAAAAGAATAAGTGTTCTTGGGGGGAAGATTTTTAATTAAGATTTAGTTATTTAAAACTTTTCGTAGTTTTGTGTCCTGAGCCAATTTTAGTAATTTATGTTTTGTAAGGTATTGATTTTTTTCTCAGTTATAAAGTTCAGTGATATAAAGTTTCTTTTTATATTGCATCATTATCCTTTTCATTATTGTGAGATCTATAATGATGCCTCTCCTTTCACTAATGAGATTTGTAACTTTTTTCTCTTTTCTTTATCAGTTTAGCCTGTGGTTTTTCAATTTTATTGACTTTTTAAAGCATACAGATTTTGCTTTCATTGATTTTTCTCTATTGTCTGTTTTTCCTTTTATTGATTTTTATTCTTAACTGTAGTATTTTCTTCCTTCTTCCTTGGGATATATTTTGCTGAGTTTTTTCCTAATTTCTTAAGGTAGAAGCTAAGATAATTGATTTTGGACTGTTTTTTCCTCCTCTGACATTAGCCTTTAGACCTATAAATTTCCCTCTAAGCACCGCTTTAGGTTTCTCCTACGTATTTTTTAAACTTTTTGTTTTGAAATAATTATAGACTCACAGGAGGTTGCAAAAATAACATAAGAAATCCTGGATACCCTCCACCCACTTTCCCTCAATGGCAACATCTTATATAACTATAGTACAGTATCAAATTCAGGGAATTGGCATTGATAGATTGACATTGATATACTGTTAACTAGAACACAGGCATTATTCAACCTTCATCATAATTAAACCTGCATATTTGTGTGTGTGTGTGTGTGTGTGTGTGTGTGTGTGTATGTGTATATTCTGTGCAGTGTTGTTTCACATATAGCTGTGGGTAACCGCCACCAGAGGGGCCACGATACAAAATTGTTTTATCACCACGAAAGAACTCCGTGTGCTCCCTCTTTGTGTTCACACCTGTTCTCCATTCTACCTCCTCTCCCTGACCCTTGAAAACTGCTGATCTGTTCTCCATCGCTCTAGTTTTGTCATTTCAAGCACGTTATATAAGTGGAGTCATATAGTATGCAGCCTTTGGGGATTAGCTTTTATCCCTAAACATAATGTTCTTGAGGTACCTCCAGGTTGCTGCAGGTGTCAATAGTTCATTCGTTTGTATTGCAGAGTAGTATTCCCTTGTATGGATGAACCAGGGTTTATTGAACCATTCGCTTATTAAAGGGCATTTGGACTGTTTCCAGTACTGCTACCAAGAATAAAGCTGCTGTTAACATTCAGATAGAGGGTTTTCTGTGAACATAAAATTTTTATCTTCTGGGACAAATGCCTATGAGTACAACTTCTGGGTCATGTGGTGGTTGCAGATTTAACTAGAAACTGCCAAATGGTTTTCCAGATTGGCTGTATTATTTTACATTGCCCCTGGAATTTTATGATCATCCCACATATTTTGCTGTCTTGTGTGTTCATTTTCAGTCAGTTTAAAATATTTTCTGAAACTCTTTGTGATATCTTTTTTGCCCCATTAGTCTCTTCAAAATATGGCTTTTTATTTATAAATATTTAGGGTTTTTCTAGAGACCTCTCTGTCGATTTCTAATTTAATTTTTTATAATCAGAAAATATTTTGTATTATTTTAAACTTTTCCATGTTCCCTTGAAATTAGTTTGTATTCTTCAGTGATGGGCTGGAGTGTTCTAAAAGTTTCAATTAGGGCAGATTAATTGATGGTATTATCCAAGTCTTCTATTCTCTTACTGATTTCATGTCTACTTGATTTATCTAGTGTAGAGAGAGGAGTGTTGTCTTACTTCAGCTTTTAATTCAGTCAGTTATTGTGTGCACACACATGTAGGATTGGTATGTCTTCTTAATCGACTGATATTTTTATCATTATAAAATGTCCTTCCTTAGCTCTGGTTAGTGTTTGCATGGTTTATCTTTTTCCATTCTTTTTCTTTAAACCTACCTCTGTTTGTATATTTAAAGTGGTTTTATCGTTGACAGTATGTTGTCAGGTCTTGTTTTTACCCTGTCTTTGCCTTTTAATTGGAATGGTTTGACTGTTTCCATTTCTTGTAATTATTGATATGGTTGGGTTTAAATCTGTCTTGCTACTTGTTTTTTTATTTATCTATTCTTTGTTCCTCTTTCTTTTTTATTAGTTTTATGTTTTTTAGGATTCCATTTTATCTCCATCACTGACAACGTCATTGTATTGTCCCTATCTATTTTAGTAGGGAGGTTTGTTGTTTGTTAGTATTTTGGTGGTTACTCACCTGGTATCATTTGAATTCCTCCTGAAGCAATTCCTCTAGCATCTCTTGTTGCTTAAGTTAGCTGGTGACAAATTATTTCAGCTTTTGTTTATCTGGAAAAGTCCTTATTTCTCTTTAATTTTAAAGAAAAATTTTTGAAATAAAATTTTAGGTTGACAGTTTTTCTTTCGGCACTTAAAAATTTATGGTCCACTGTGTTTTGGCTGTGTAATTTCAGATGAGAAATCTGTGCTCAGTGCAGCTATGACATACAACTATCTACCGGGGCTTTGAAGGTAATGTGGCCGAGTAGGGGTCATGGACATTTCAGCCATATCCTCATGTAACTTAATCATGCCTTCAGTGCCTGCTGCAGCCTGATCTCACAGACAGCACTTCCATTTGAGGATGGAGTGCTGCTGTGCACACCGAATGTTCTGGTTTGGTAGGTAAGGTAGCACCTAGTTCAAAACGGACAGCCAAGGTCACATGGTCACTTGGTGCCTATGGTTAGGCATTCGGCCTCTACTAAGGCCCAGTAGCAAGCAACACACGTTTCTCCAAAGGAGAGTATTATCTGCAGTGGATCTCAGGGCTTTGCTCCCAAGTCCTAACAGTCTCTGTTCTGATTCCTTGATTGGGGCCTGCTAATGGCACCACCTAACATCTCCACATGCAGGGACACCTCACGCACCATTGGGTCTGCTGGATCATATGGCCCCAGTGGCAGAGCAGCTTACCCCGATGCCTGGACCTGTTGCAGGGCCGTCTCTTGTTCTGGGCCCTACTCGAGACAAGCAGATTTTTAGGTCACTCGGTCAACGAGCTTGAGTCATCCAGCCTAATAAGGATTCTGTTGCTTCCAAAATGCAACGAGGCCCACCAGGCATTATGCGTTTTTTGTTGGTAAGAGGGGAGGGGCCAGATTACACCACTTATCCTTCACTTTAAAAGTGATATTATAACATGCCCAGCACCACTGGGAGGTGGTGAAATTTCACTGAGGAGGGTGGCCCTGAATTTTTGTTAGGTTTATTTCCTACCTTCTGACACACAATAGTTGCTACTCTTGGCTGACTAGATGGAATCAGCATCCCCACGTGGATCCTGTCACCTGGACGGTGCAATTCCCCACTTCTTGTGAGTTACAGTTTCCCAAATACACACAGGCAGCGGCACCTTTTATTTCTTTATAGTCACTCTCCGCTCACTTTTCTGTTGGGTCTTTTGTGTTTTCTTAGCGATGTGAAGAATTTTTTTTTTAGATATAATATAAACTGATCCTTTATTGGTTCGTATCTGTTGTAGATATTTCCTCCTATTCTGCCCTTAGTGTTTTATTTTCTCTTTTTGGGTTGTTGACATATGTCAATAAATTAATTCCTAGATATCAAGCTTATATCCAGCGACCTTACTAAAATTAACCTCTTTGTTGTAATAATTGTAGATGATGGTGAATTTCCCATTCATGCAATGGTACCATCCATATCTACTGGCAGTTTGATTTCTTGTTTGTTGATCCTTATGCCTTTTATTACTTTCTACTGTGTTAATGCCCTGACTCCCCTTCCAGTAGCATGTTGAACAAATGAGTAATAAGGGCCATCTTTGTCTGGTTTTCATCCCAGGTGAAAAAGCTTTCAATAACTGTGCATTAAGTATGATGTTTGCTATAGATTCATTTTAAACAAACTTAACCAGATGAAGTTGCCTACTTTTACTATTGTGTTAAGAGTTTTTTGTTGTTGTTGTCTTGATGAGGAAGATTCGCCCTGAGCTAACATCTGCTGCTAATCTTCCTCTTCTTTGTGTATGTGAGCCGCCGCCACAGCATGGCCACGGACGAGTGGTGTAGATCCGTGCCCGGGAACCTAACCTGGGCCGACGAAGTGGAGGGTGCTGAACTTAACCACTAGGCTACCAGGGCTAGCCCAAGAGGTTTTTTTTAATGAATGAGATTGAATTTTATTAAATTATGTTTTATATTGATTCTAGATGATGATATAATTTTCTCTTTTACTTTTCTGCTAATGGGATGGTTTCTGTGATTTAATTTTGAATGCTAAATCACCCCTGAATTTTTCAGTATATCCCACTTAGTACTGATGTATTCTGTTTTCATAGATGGCTAAATTCATAGAATGATATTTTCCTTAGAATATTTATATCTATGTTTATGAAAGAGATGATCTATAAATTTATTTTCTCCTAATGATCTGGTCAAATTGTGGTATCAATTTGATGCTGGCCTCATAAAATAAAGTGAAAAATATTTCCTCTTTTCCTCCCTCTTTGGGAGATTTTGGAAAATTTAGGTGATTCTTTTTTCTTCCTTACACTTGGAATCTTTCAGTAGTCTTGGTCTGGAGTTTTCCTTGGCAAGGTTTTTGTTGTTGTTGTTGTTGTCGATTGGTTGTTTGATTTGATTTTTAAATAATTGATTCACTTTAGTCAATAGATAGAGAAGTTTTCCTGTTGTATGTTTCTGTATGTGTGTGTGTCAGTTTTGATTAGTTGTTTTTTAAAATGTGGTTCATTTTGATCTCTGATGTCAAATTTTTATCCTCAATATTTATAAAATCTGCTTAGTATCTTGTTAACATCTGTGGGACCTGTAGAGGATGCCTATGTTTTGATTCCTGATATCGGTAATTTGGTTTCTTCTTTTTCTTTTCTTTTTTCCATCTGTTTTGCGAGGGGTTTACTAATTTTATTAATATCAACAAAACAACTTTTAGCCTTGTTGACTTGCTTCCATTGTATTTTTCTATGTCATTGATTTCTGCTCTTATATTTACTGTTGCCTTATTCTCATCTTCTTCCAGTTTGATAGTTCTGTTTTTAGTTCTTGGGAAGGAAGCTAAGATTAATGATATTAGTCTTTCCTCTATTCTAATTTACTCGTTGAAGGCTATAAATTTCCCTCTAATCACTGATTTAGCTGGCACCCCATGTCTACACTGGTGTGTCGCCAAATTCTGTGCCTGTTGCTATGATAGAAGTGTGTGTAGAGTACAGTAGATACACCAAAGAAAGAGTGGTCATTTAGGTATGGACAAAGACTCCCTCAATTGTACTGTGTCTTGTCAATTGAGAAAGTGTGTTATTAAAAATTAAAGGATAATCAAAGGCCGTAAAAGTCTGAGAATCCTATATACCAGCCAAAAATATTGTGGCACCAGGAAGGGCAATGTTTGAAACAGCAGGTCATTAAGGACCAGTATAAAACTCTGTCAACATGCATAGGAGCTTAGAGCGGGAGACATGGAGACAGAATGCCTCCTGGAACTCTGAGGTTGCCATTGACTATGTTGGCAAGCTTAGTCAACATCCTTGTGCTTCAGTTTCCTCATAGGTAAAATGTTTTCTTTAAAGATTAAATGATTTGATATTTATATGTAGTCACGCAAGACTGATTTGTTAATCAGAGCCTGTTCTTCTCAAAGAGAACAGTCACTCTGGGACACAGAGGAGGAAGACTAGGCCACTATGCACAGATAAGACGGGAGGGTTCAGTTCGACGAAAATGAATGATCGGAATAGAAATAAAACAAGGATAATGAAAGGAAGCAGCAGAGACATTCTGTGTCTCCTTAGGACAGCCCAGCTCTTCAGATGGTCTCAGTCAGGCTCCTGGCGTCACCTGCGGACAGGTGTGTCGACCACGCTCGGCGAAGGTGGATGCGCAAGCCCACTCGTCCTGGGTTGGCCGGGGCGGGCAGAGGGTCGCGCATCGCCCGGCACACGGATTCCCCGGCGTGGAGCAAAGAAAGGGCACCTGCGCAGTGGCCGGGACAGGTGGGGGCGGGCTAGCTGAGGGGGAACGTCCGAGGCCAGCCCGGGGAGGGGCAGGAGAAACTCGGCCGGCAGGAGGACGGCCGGGTGCGGTCACGGGGTGGGGATGCGGGCGGGGCGGGGTCTCGGTCCGAGGACCGCGCGCTTCACCCACCACTGCAGAACGCGGCCGGCTGGGAGAGGCGAGCGTAACATCGCCCAGGCCAGGCCCGGCCAGACACGGTCCCTCCCCCACCTGTGGCACACCTCCTCCAGGGGCCGGCCCCCGCCCCGCCCCGCCCCGCCCCGGGACCCGTCTCCATCCGCCATTGTGGCCCCACCTCCGCTTACCCCCCCCCCCCCCCCGCCAGCTCCGTCACGCCCCCGCCAGTGGCCCCCGCCAGTGACCCCCGCCCGTGGCCCTGCTCCGTTCTATTTGCTGCCCGCCCGGCTTTGGGCTCCGCCCCTGCACTGATCCCGCCTACGACAAGTGACCAGTCCCAGCCCCCTCTCACGGCCTGTGACCAGCCCACCCAAGACCCCCGCCTCCTTCACGCCCCAATTTCCGGTCCCTCCACCGTCCCCAGTGGCTCCACCCCTCCCCCACTCCCTTGACGTTCATCGGTTCCTTTCCAAGTGCTTGGGGGCGGGGCCAGCGGCGTCGAGCGGCGCGGGATCGGTCAGCGGCGCAGAGGGGATGGGAGGCGTTGCGCGCAGCGCCTGGCCTTGAGCGCGATGCTCAGCTGCTGCCGGCTCAGTCGCCTCGGACTCGTTCCCCTCCCCTCGGGCTCGGTCGTCTCAGGCTCCGCTGCCGCCTCAACTGCCTCGGACTCGGGAGCCACCGACCGGATTGCCCCGTCCCCCCCCCCCCTCAGCCCCGCCCCGGCCTCCCGCCAGTCGGCCCGGGGGGTGGGGGGTGGGGGGGGCACGCCCTCTGCCGCGGGACAGGTGAGTGAGTGGTCGCGGGCGGGGCCGGGGGCGCGGCGGAGGTAAGGGACCCGGTCTGGGGTCCGGGGTCAAGCCGGGTTCTTGGGCTGGGCCTGGGATCGGGGGTCAGGGGTCGAGCTGAGGTGGGGGCTGGGTCGGGGGTCGGGGTCGCCGGCTGAGGTCAGGGGCAGGAGCTGGAGGCTTGGGCTGGGGTCTGGGGTGGAAAAGTTGTGGAAAAGTCAGCCTTTTGTTTTTTGTTCTATGAAAGCCACATGCTTTTTTCTTTGCCCGGTTTTAAGATTTTCCGTCTCGGAGCCTGTGCATGTGTTTTCTCTGGGTCCTACTCCCGGCTCACAGAACTTCTTAAATTGTGCGAGTCTGCCATCAGGGTTGGAAAATTCTCAAACGTTATTCCTTCAAATGCTGCTATTCCCCATTCTTTTTCCCTCTCTTTCTGGTCACACAGATGTGAGACTTGTTGACCGTGTCCCACGTCTCTCATGCTCTGTACTGTTTTCATTCTTTTTTATATTCTCTTCTCTCCGAACTTCAGTTTCAGATCCAAATGTCTGACAGTTTGGATATTTTCTGTTGGACCCGAGTTTCTCTAATTACGCCTTCAGTTCTGGCTGCTTTACTTTGAAGCCGTCTAATAACTTCTTAATTGCAGATATCATATTTTTCAATGATAGAATGTCCATTTGATTACTTTTCTGTAGATTTCATGAGTGTTGAAATTCATCTTTTTATCCATTTGTTTCTCTCTCTCTGTTTTTAAACGTATTAATCATTTTTCTTACGAAACTTACTGAGGAATGATTTCCGTAAAATAAATTATATCCGTTTAAGGTGTACAATTTGATGAGTTTGACAGTTGTGTACAGCCATGAGACAGCATTTCCATCACCCCCCAGAGGTTCCTTGTGTCCCTTTACAGTCCATTCCTTGCTCTGCCTCTGGGTCCCAGGAAAACACAGGCATAGTTTTTGTCATTTTAGAGTAGTCTGCATTTTGTATTAAGGTAATCGTACGCTATGTGCGCTTTTTATGTCTGGCTTCTTTCCCTCAGCATGATAATTTTGAGATTCATCCTTGTTGTGGCTGTCAGCACAATGTTGAATAGCAGTGGTGCGAGTGGACATCCGTCCTTGTCTTGTTGCTAGTCTTAGGAGGAAAGGGTTCAGTATTTCACCGTGAAGTATGAAATTAGCTGAAGGTTTTTTGTAGGTGCCGTTTATCAGGTTGAGAAAATTCCTGTCTGTTCCCAGTTGGCTGAGAATTTTTATCAGCAGTGGGTGCTGAATTTTGTCAACTGCTTTTCTGCTTCTATGGAGATGATCATCTGGTTTTTCTCTTTTATTCTGTTAATATGATTAATTACATTGAAGGAGCATCAGTTTTCATTCTTGTGATAAACCTCATTTGGTTGTGATGTTTATTCCTTTAAAATATTTCTGGATTTGATTTGAGCATGTGTTAAGGACTTTAGTGTCTAGTTGCATGAGGGATATTGTTCTGTAGATTTGTTTTCTTATGTTATCTTCATCTGGTTTTGGTGTCAAAAACCATAAAATGATCTCATAAAATGGTCTCATTTTGTAGAATCAGTATTAGTTCTTTCTTAAATAGTTGGTGGAATTGACCAGTGTAGCCCTCTGAGCTTAGTTTTTAACTAGGAATTCAATTTATGTAATAGATATGGGTCTGTGCAGGTTATCTGTTTCTTGAATGAGCTTTGGGAGTTGTCTTTCAAGGAATTTTACCAGTTCTTCTAAGTTGTTGAATTTGTTGGCTGAAGTTGTTGAGGATATTCTCTTATTATCCTTTTATTGTCTGTAGGACCTGTAGAGATAATTTCTCTTTCATTCTTAACACTGATGAGGTATGCCCTCTTTATTGATTTATTTTTTTATCTTGATCATTCTAGCTATGAGTTTATACATGTAGACAATTTGTTGCTCTTTTCAAGGAACCAGCTTTTAGCTTGGTTATTTTTCTCCGTGTCTGTTTTCGATTTTGTTGATTTCTGCTCCTGCTTATTTCTTTCCTTCAGTTTCCTTTGGGTTTGCTTTGCTCTTTTTTTTTAGCTCCTTGAAGTGGAATCACATATCTTACACATATTTTGTTAAATTTATCCCCTCAAATGTTTCATGTTTTTGTGTGCTATGATAAATGGTAGTGTTAAAAGATTTCATTTCTAGTTGTTAGCTAGTATGTAGAAATACAGTTTGGTTTTGTATATTGAATTTATATCTTCCACTTACCTAAAGTCACTTGGTAGTTTTAATAACCTTTCCCCCCATGATAGTGTCTTCTGCAAATAAAGATAGTTTTACTTACTCGTTTCCAACATGTATGCCTTTTATTTATTTTTCCCATCTGTTGTCTAGGACCTCCATGTACTATTGAATAGAAGTGGTGAGAGTGGATCTTCTTGCCTTGTTCTTTATCTTAGGGGGAAAGCATTCAGTCATACATCATTAATTATGATGTTAACCCTAGGTTTTTCATAGATCCCTTTGTCAGCTTGAGGAAATTTCCTTCTTTTTCTTGTTTCCTAAATTTTAAATTTATCACGAGTGTGTATCAAATGCTTGAGGAAATTTCCTTTTTTTTTCTTGTTTCCTGAATTTTAAATTTATCATGAATGTGCATTGAATTTTGTCAAATGCTTGAGGAAATTTCCTTCTTTTTCTTGTTTCCTGAATTTTAAATTTATCATGAATGAATGTGTGTTGAATTTTGTCTTTTAAGCTTTTCTGCATTTATTGTGAGAATCATAGGTGATTTTTCCTTTGTTTGGTTGGTATTTTGAATTGCATTTATTGACTTTTCAATGTTAAACCAACTTTGCCTTCCTAGGTTGAACCCCACTTGGTCATGATGGATTATCTTTTTTATCTGTCTATCATCTATCTTCCTATCTGTCTATCTATCTTCCTGAGTTTAAGTTGCTGTTATTTTTTAAAGGACTTTTTCATCTATGATCATGAGGGAAATTGTTCAGTAGTTTTCTTTTCTTGTAGTATCTTTGCTTGATTTTGTGATGAAATGAATGTATTGGGTAGTGTTGCCGCCAACATTTTCTGAAAGAGTTTGTGTTAGATTGTATTCTTTTTTTCTTAAATTTTTAATAGAATTCACCGAGGCCTTAAGTGTTCTTTGGGGGAAGATTTTTAATTAAGATTTAGTTATTTAAAACTTTTCGTAGTTTTGTGTCCTGAGCCAATTTTAGTAATTTATGTTTTGTAAGGTATTGATTTTTTTCTCAGTTATAAAGTTCAGTGATATAAAGTTTCTTTTTATATTGCATCATTATCCTTTTCATTATTGTGAGATCTATAATGATGCCTCTCCTTTCACTAATGAGATTTGTAACTTTTTTCTCTTTTCTTTATCAGTTTAGCCTGTGGTTTTTCAATTTTATTGACTTTTTAAAGCATACAGATTTTGCTTTCATTGATTTTTCTCTATTGTCTGTTTTTCCTTTTATTGATTTTTATTCTTAACTGTAGTATTTTCTTCCTTCTTCCTTGGGATATATTTTGCTGAGTTTTTTCCTAATTTCTTAAGGTAGAAGCTAAGATAATTGATTTTGGACTGTTTTTTCCTCCTCTGACATTAGCCTTTAGACCTATAAATTTCCCTCTAAGCACCGCTTTAGGTTTCTCCTACGTATTTTTTAAACTTTTTGTTTTGAAATAATTATAGACTCACAGGAGGTTGCAAAAATAACATAAGAAATCCTGGATACCCTCCACCCACTTTCCCTCAATGGCAACATCTTATATAACTATAGTACAGTATCAAATTCAGGGAATTGGCATTGATAGATTGACATTGATATACTGTTAACTAGAACACAGGCATTATTCAACCTTCATCATAATTAAACCTGCATATTTCTGTGTGTGTGTGTGTGTGTGTGTGTGTGTGTGTGTGTATGTGTATATTCTGTGCAGTGTTGTTTCACATATAGCTGTGGGTAACCGCCACCAGAGGGGCCACGATACAAAATTGTTTTATCACCACGAAAGAACTCCGTGTGCTCCCTCTTTGTGTTCACACCTGTTCTCCATTCTACCTCCTCTCCCTGACCCTTGAAAACTGCTGATCTGTTCTCCATCGCTCTAGTTTTGTCATTTCAAGCACGTTATATAAGTGGAGTCATATAGTATGCAGCCTTTGGGGATTAGCTTTTATCCCTAAACATAATGTTCTTGAGGTACCTCCAGGTTGCTGCAGGTGTCAATAGTTCATTCGTTTGTATTGCAGAGTAGTATTCCCTTGTATGGATGAACCAGGGTTTATTGAACCATTCGCTTATTAAAGGGCATTTGGACTGTTTCCAGTACTGCTACCAAGAATAAAGCTGCTGTTAACATTCAGATAGAGGGTTTTCTGTGAACATAAAATTTTTATCTTCTGGGACAAATGCCTATGAGTACAACTTCTGGGTCATGTGGTGGTTGCAGATTTAACTAGAAACTGCCAAATGGTTTTCCAGATTGGCTGTATTATTTTACATTGCCCCTGGAATTTTATGATCATCCCACATATTTTGCTGTCTTGTGTGTTCATTTTCAGTCAGTTTAAAATATTTTCTGAAACTCTTTGTGATATCTTTTTTGCCCCATTAGTCTCTTCAAAATATGGCTTTTTATTTATAAATATTTAGGGTTTTTCTAGAGACCTCTCTGTCGATTTCTAATTTAATTTTTTATAATCAGAAAATATTTTGTATTATTTTAAACTTTTCCATGTTCCCTTGAAATTAGTTTGTATTCTTCAGTGATGGGCTGGAGTGTTCTAAAAGTTTCAATTAGGGCAGATTAATTGATGGTATTATCCAAGTCTTCTATTCTCTTACTGATTTCATGTCTACTTGATTTATCTAGTGTAGAGAGAGGAGTGTTGTCTTACTTCAGCTTTTAATTCAGTCAGTTATTGTGTGCACACACATGTAGGATTGGTATGTCTTCTTAATCGACTGATATTTTTATCATTATAAAATGTCCTTCCTTAGCTCTGGTTAGTGTTTGCATGGTTTATCTTTTTCCATTCTTTTTCTTTAAACCTACCTCTGTTTGTATATTTAAAGTGGTTTTATCGTTGACAGTATGTTGTCAGGTCTTGTTTTTACCCTGTCTTTGCCTTTTAATTGGAATGGTTTGACTGTTTCCATTTCTTGTAATTATTGATATGGTTGGGTTTAAATCTGTCTTGCTACTTGTTTTTTTATTTATCTATTCTTTGTTCCTCTTTCTTTTTTATTAGTTTTATGTTTTTTAGGATTCCATTTTATCTCCATCACTGACAACGTCATTGTATTGTCCCTATCTATTTTAGTAGGGAGGTTTGTTGTTTGTTAGTATTTTGGTGGTTACTCACCTGGTATCATTTGAATTCCTCCTGAAGCAATTCCTCTAGCATCTCTTGTTGCTTAAGTTAGCTGGTGACAAATTATTTCAGCTTTTGTTTATCTGGAAAAGTCCTTATTTCTCTTTAATTTTAAAGAAAAATTTTTGAAATAAAATTTTAGGTTGACAGTTTTTCTTTCGGCACTTAAAAATTTATGGTCCACTGTGTTTTGGCTGTGTAATTTCAGATGAGAAATCTGTGCTCAGTGCAGCTATGACATACAACTATCTACCGGGGCTTTGAAGGTAATGTGGCCGAGTAGGGGTCATGGACATTTCAGCCATATCCTCATGTAACTTAATCATGCCTTCAGTGCCTGCTGCAGCCTGATCTCACAGACAGCACTTCCATTTGAGGATGGAGTGCTGCTGTGCACACCGAATGTTCTGGTTTGGTAGGTAAGGTAGCACCTAGTTCAAAACGGACAGCCAAGGTCACATGGTCACTTGGTGCCTATGGTTAGGCATTCGGCCTCTACTAAGGCCCAGTAGCAAGCAACACACGTTTCTCCAAAGGAGAGTATTATCTGCAGTGGATCTCAGGGCTTTGCTCCCAAGTCCTAACAGTCTCTGTTCTGATTCCTTGATTGGGGCCTGCTAATGGCACCACCTAACATCTCCACATGCAGGGACACCTCACGCACCATTGGGTCTGCTGGATCATATGGCCCCAGTGGCAGAGCAGCTTACCCCGATGCCTGGACCTGTTGCAGGGCCGTCTCTTGTTCTGGGCCCTACTCGAGACAAGCAGATTTTTAGGTCACTCGGTCAACGAGCTTGAGTCATCCAGCCTAATAAGGATTCTGTTGCTTCCAAAATGCAACGAGGCCCACCAGGCATTATGCGTTTTTTGTTGGTAAGAGGGGAGGGGCCAGATTACACCACTTATCCTTCACTTTAAAAGTGATATTATAACATGCCCAGCACCACTGGGAGGTGGTGAAATTTCACTGAGGAGGGTGGCCCTGAATTTTTGTTAGGTTTATTTCCTACCTTCTGACACACAATAGTTGCTACTCTTGGCTGACTAGATGGAATCAGCATCCCCACGTGGATCCTGTCACCTGGACGGTGCAATTCCCCACTTCTTGTGAGTTACAGTTTCCCAAATACACACAGGCAGCGGCACCTTTTATTTCTTTATAGTCACTCTCCGCTCACTTTTCTGTTGGGTCTTTTGTGTTTTCTTAGCGATGTGAAGAATTTTTTTTTTAGATATAATATAAACTGATCCTTTATTGGTTCGTATCTGTTGTAGATATTTCCTCCTATTCTGCCCTTAGTGTTTTATTTTCTCTTTTTGGGTTGTTGACATATGTCAATAAATTAATTCCTAGATATCAAGCTTATATCCAGCGACCTTACTAAAATTAACCTCTTTGTTGTAATAATTGTAGATGATGGTGAATTTCCCATTCATGCAATGGTACCATCCATATCTACTGGCAGTTTGATTTCTTGTTTGTTGATCCTTATGCCTTTTATTACTTTCTACTGTGTTAATGCCCTGACTCCCCTTCCAGTAGCATGTTGAACAAATGAGTAATAAGGGCCATCTTTGTCTGGTTTTCATCCCAGGTGAAAAAGCTTTCAATAACTGTGCATTAAGTATGATGTTTGCTATAGATTCATTTTAAACAAACTTAACCAGATGAAGTTGCCTACTTTTACTATTGTGTTAAGAGTTTTTTGTTGTTGTTGTCTTGATGAGGAAGATTCGCCCTGAGCTAACATCTGCTGCTAATCTTCCTCTTCTTTGTGTATGTGAGCCGCCGCCACAGCATGGCCACGGACGAGTGGTGTAGATCCGTGCCCGGGAACCTAACCTGGGCCGACGAAGTGGAGGGTGCTGAACTTAACCACTAGGCTACCAGGGCTAGCCCAAGAGGTTTTTTTTAATGAATGAGATTGAATTTTATTAAATTATGTTTTATATTGATTCTAGATGATGATATAATTTTCTCTTTTACTTTTCTGCTAATGGGATGGTTTCTGTGATTTAATTTTGAATGCTAAATCACCCCTGAATTTTTCAGTATATCCCACTTAGTACTGATGTATTCTGTTTTCATAGATGGCTAAATTCATAGAATGATATTTTCCTTAGAATATTTATATCTATGTTTATGAAAGAGATGATCTATAAATTTATTTTCTCCTAATGATCTGGTCAAATTGTGGTATCAATTTGATGCTGGCCTCATAAAATAAAGTGAAAAATATTTCCTCTTTTCCTCCCTCTTTGGGAGATTTTGGAAAATTTAGGTGATTCTTTTTTCTTCCTTACACTTGGAATCTTTCAGTAGTCTTGGTCTGGAGTTTTCCTTGGCAAGGTTTTTGTTGTTGTTGTTGTTGTCGATTGGTTGTTTGATTTGATTTTTAAATAATTGATTCACTTTAGTCAATAGATAGAGAAGTTTTCCTGTTGTATGTTTCTGTATGTGTGTGTGTCAGTTTTGATTAGTTGTTTTTTAAAATGTGGTTCATTTTGATCTCTGATGTCAAATTTTTATCCTCAATATTTATAAAATCTGCTTAGTATCTTGTTAACATCTGTGGGACCTGTAGAGGATGCCTATGTTTTGATTCCTGATATCGGTAATTTGGTTTCTTCTTTTTCTTTTCTTTTTTCCATCTGTTTTGCGAGGGGTTTACTAATTTTATTAATATCAACAAAACAACTTTTAGCCTTGTTGACTTGCTTCCATTGTATTTTTCTATGTCATTGATTTCTGCTCTTATATTTACTGTTGCCTTATTCTCATCTTCTTCCAGTTTGATAGTTCTGTTTTTAGTTCTTGGGAAGGAAGCTAAGATTAATGATATTAGTCTTTCCTCTATTCTAATTTACTCGTTGAAGGCTATAAATTTCCCTCTAATCACTGATTTAGCTGGCACCCCATGTCTACACTGGTGTGTCGCCAAATTCTGTGCCTGTTGCTATGATAGAAGTGTGTGTAGAGTACAGTAGATACACCAAAGAAAGAGTGGTCATTTAGGTATGGACAAAGACTCCCTCAATTGTACTGTGTCTTGTCAATTGAGAAAGTGTGTTATTAAAAATTAAAGGATAATCAAAGGCCGTAAAAGTCTGAGAATCCTATATACCAGCCAAAAATATTGTGGCACCAGGAAGGGCAATGTTTGAAACAGCAGGTCATTAAGGACCAGTATAAAACTCTGTCAACATGCATAGGAGCTTAGAGCGGGAGACATGGAGACAGAATGCCTCCTGGAACTCTGAGGTTGCCATTGACTATGTTGGCAAGCTTAGTCAACATCCTTGTGCTTCAGTTTCCTCATAGGTAAAATGTTTTCTTTAAAGATTAAATGATTTGATATTTATATGTAGTCACGCAAGACTGATTTGTTAATCAGAGCCTGTTCTTCTCAAAGAGAACAGTCACTCTGGGACACAGAGGAGGAAGACTAGGCCACTATGCACAGATAAGACGGGAGGGTTCAGTTCGACGAAAATGAATGATCGGAATAGAAATAAAACAAGGATAATGAAAGGAAGCAGCAGAGACATTCTGTGTCTCCTTAGGACAGCCCAGCTCTTCAGATGGTCTCAGTCAGGCTCCTGGCGTCACCTGCGGACAGGTGTGTCGACCACGCTCGGCGAAGGTGGATGCGCAAGCCCACTCGTCCTGGGTTGGCCGGGGCGGGCAGAGGGTCGCGCATCGCCCGGCACACGGATTCCCCGGCGTGGAGCAAAGAAAGGGCACCTGCGCAGTGGCCGGGACAGGTGGGGGCGGGCTAGCTGAGGGGGAACGTCCGAGGCCAGCCCGGGGAGGGGCAGGAGAAACTCGGCCGGCAGGAGGACGGCCGGGTGCGGTCACGGGGTGGGGATGCGGGCGGGGCGGGGTCTCGGTCCGAGGACCGCGCGCTTCACCCACCACTGCAGAACGCGGCCGGCTGGGAGAGGCGAGCGTAACATCGCCCAGGCCAGGCCCGGCCAGACACGGTCCCTCCCCCACCTGTGGCACACCTCCTCCAGGGGCCGGCCCCCGCCCCGCCCCGCCCCGCCCCGCCCCGGGACCCGTCTCCATCCGCCATTGTGGCCCCACCTCCGCTTACCCCCCCCCCCCCCCCGCCAGCTCCGTCACGCCCCCGCCAGTGACCCCCGCCCGTGGCCCTGCTCCGTTCTATTTGCTGCCCGCCCGGCTTTGGGCTCCGCCCCTGCACTGATCCCGCCTACGACAAGTGACCAGTCCCAGCCCCCTCTCACGGCCTGTGACCAGCCCACCCAAGACCCCCGCCTCCTTCACGCCCCAATTTCCGGTCCCTCCACCGTCCCCGGTGGCTCCACCCCTCCCCCACTCCCTTGACGTTCATCGGTTCCTTTCCAAGTGCTTGGGGGCGGGGCCAGCGGCGTCGAGCGGCGCGGGATCGGTCAGCGGCGCAGAGGGGATGGGAGGCGTTGCGCGCAGCGCCTGGCCTTGAGCGCGATGCTCAGCTGCTGCCGGCTCAGTCGCCTCGGACTCGTTCCCCTCCCCTCGGGCTCGGTCGTCTCAGGCTCCGCTGCCGCCTCAACTGCCTCGGACTCGGGAGCCACCGACCGGATTGCCCCGTCCCCCCCCCCCCTCAGCCCCGCCCCGGCCTCCCGCCAGTCGGCCCGGGGGGTGGGGGGTGGGGGGGGCACGCCCTCTGCCGCGGGACAGGTGAGTGAGTGGTCGCGGGCGGGGCCGGGGGCGCGGCGGAGGTAAGGGACCCGGTCTGGGGTCCGGGGTCAAGCCGGGTTCTTGGGCTGGGCCTGGGATCGGGGGTCAGGGGTCGAGCTGAGGTGGGGGCTGGGTCGGGGGTCGGGGTCGCCGGCTGAGGTCAGGGGCAGGAGCTGGAGGCTTGGGCTGGGGTCTGGGGTGGAAAAGTTGTGGAAAAGTCAGCCTTTTGTTTTTTGTTCTATGAAAGCCACATGCTTTTTTCTTTGCCCGGTTTTAAGATTTTCCGTCTCGGAGCCTGTGCATGTGTTTTCTCTGGGTCCTACTCCCGGCTCACAGAACTTCTTAAATTGTGCGAGTCTGCCATCAGGGTTGGAAAATTCTCAAACGTTATTCCTTCAAATGCTGCTATTCCCCATTCTTTTTCCCTCTCTTTCTGGTCACACAGATGTGAGACTTGTTGACCGTGTCCCACGTCTCTCATGCTCTGTACTGTTTTCATTCTTTTTTATATTCTCTTCTCTCCGAACTTCAGTTTCAGATCCAAATGTCTGACAGTTTGGATATTTTCTGTTGGACCCGAGTTTCTCTAATTACGCCTTCAGTTCTGGCTGCTTTACTTTGAAGCCGTCTAATAACTTCTTAATTGCAGATATCATATTTTTCAATGATAGAATGTCCATTTGATTACTTTTCTGTAGATTTCATGAGTGTTGAAATTCATCTTTTTATCCATTTGTTTCTCTCTCTCTGTTTTTAAACGTATTAATCATTTTTCTTACGAAACTTACTGAGGAATGATTTCCGTAAAATAAATTATATCCGTTTAAGGTGTACAATTTGATGAGTTTGACAGTTGTGTACAGCCATGAGACAGCATTTCCATCACCCCCCAGAGGTTCCTTGTGTCCCTTTACAGTCCATTCCTTGCTCTGCCTCTGGGTCCCAGGAAAACACAGGCATAGTTTTTGTCATTTTAGAGTAGTCTGCATTTTGTATTAAGGTAATCGTACGCTATGTGCGCTTTTTATGTCTGGCTTCTTTCCCTCAGCATGATAATTTTGAGATTCATCCTTGTTGTGGCTGTCAGCACAATGTTGAATAGCAGTGGTGCGAGTGGACATCCGTCCTTGTCTTGTTGCTAGTCTTAGGAGGAAAGGGTTCAGTATTTCACCGTGAAGTATGAAATTAGCTGAAGGTTTTTTGTAGGTGCCGTTTATCAGGTTGAGAAAATTCCTGTCTGTTCCCAGTTGGCTGAGAATTTTTATCAGCAGTGGGTGCTGAATTTTGTCAACTGCTTTTCTGCTTCTATGGAGATGATCATCTGGTTTTTCTCTTTTATTCTGTTAATATGATTAATTACATTGAAGGAGCATCAGTTTTCATTCTTGTGATAAACCTCATTTGGTTGTGATGTTTATTCCTTTAAAATATTTCTGGATTTGATTTGAGCATGTGTTAAGGACTTTAGTGTCTAGTTGCATGAGGGATATTGTTCTGTAGATTTGTTTTCTTATGTTATCTTCATCTGGTTTTGGTGTCAAAAACCATAAAATGATCTCATAAAATGGTCTCATTTTGTAGAATCAGTATTAGTTCTTTCTTAAATAGTTGGTGGAATTGACCAGTGTAGCCCTCTGAGCTTAGTTTTTAACTAGGAATTCAATTTATGTAATAGATATGGGTCTGTGCAGGTTATCTGTTTCTTGAATGAGCTTTGGGAGTTGTCTTTCAAGGAATTTTACCAGTTCTTCTAAGTTGTTGAATTTGTTGGCTGAAGTTGTTGAGGATATTCTCTTATTATCCTTTTATTGTCTGTAGGACCTGTAGAGATAATTTCTCTTTCATTCTTAACACTGATGAGGTATGCCCTCTTTATTGATTTATTTTTTTATCTTGATCATTCTAGCTATGAGTTTATACATGTAGACAATTTGTTGCTCTTTTCAAGGAACCAGCTTTTAGCTTGGTTATTTTTCTCCGTGTCTGTTTTCGATTTTGTTGATTTCTGCTCCTGCTTATTTCTTTCCTTCAGTTTCCTTTGGGTTTGCTTTGCTCTTTTTTTTTAGCTCCTTGAAGTGGAATCACATATCTTACACATATTTTGTTAAATTTATCCCCTCAAATGTTTCATGTTTTTGTGTGCTATGATAAATGGTAGTGTTAAAAGATTTCATTTCTAGTTGTTAGCTAGTATGTAGAAATACAGTTTGGTTTTGTATATTGAATTTATATCTTCCACTTACCTAAAGTCACTTGGTAGTTTTAATAACCTTTCCCCCCATGATAGTGTCTTCTGCAAATAAAGATAGTTTTACTTACTCGTTTCCAACATGTATGCCTTTTATTTATTTTTCCCATCTGTTGTCTAGGACCTCCATGTACTATTGAATAGAAGTGGTGAGAGTGGATCTTCTTGCCTTGTTCTTTATCTTAGGGGGAAAGCATTCAGTCATACATCATTAATTATGATGTTAACCCTAGGTTTTTCATAGATCCCTTTGTCAGCTTGAGGAAATTTCCTTCTTTTTCTTGTTTCCTAAATTTTAAATTTATCACGAGTGTGTATCAAATGCTTGAGGAAATTTCCTTTTTTTTTCTTGTTTCCTGAATTTTAAATTTATCATGAATGTGCATTGAATTTTGTCAAATGCTTGAGGAAATTTCCTTCTTTTTCTTGTTTCCTGAATTTTAAATTTATCATGAATGAATGTGTGTTGAATTTTGTCTTTTAAGCTTTTCTGCATTTATTGTGAGAATCATAGGTGATTTTTCCTTTGTTTGGTTGGTATTTTGAATTGCATTTATTGACTTTTCAATGTTAAACCAACTTTGCCTTCCTAGGTTGAACCCCACTTGGTCATGATGGATTATCTTTTTTATCTGTCTATCATCTATCTTCCTATCTGTCTATCTATCTTCCTGAGTTTAAGTTGCTGTTATTTTTTAAAGGACTTTTTCATCTATGATCATGAGGGAAATTGTTCAGTAGTTTTCTTTTCTTGTAGTATCTTTGCTTGATTTTGTGATGAAATGAATGTATTGGGTAGTGTTGCCGCCAACATTTTCTGAAAGAGTTTGTGTTAGATTGTATTCTTTTTTTCTTAAATTTTTAATAGAATTCACCGAGGCCTTAAGTGTTCTTTGGGGGAAGATTTTTAATTAAGATTTAGTTATTTAAAACTTTTCGTAGTTTTGTGTCCTGAGCCAATTTTAGTAATTTATGTTTTGTAAGGTATTGATTTTTTTCTCAGTTATAAAGTTCAGTGATATAAAGTTTCTTTTTATATTGCATCATTATCCTTTTCATTATTGTGAGATCTATAATGATGCCTCTCCTTTCACTAATGAGATTTGTAACTTTTTTCTCTTTTCTTTATCAGTTTAGCCTGTGGTTTTTCAATTTTATTGACTTTTTAAAGCATACAGATTTTGCTTTCATTGATTTTTCTCTATTGTCTGTTTTTCCTTTTATTGATTTTTATTCTTAACTGTAGTATTTTCTTCCTTCTTCCTTGGGATATATTTTGCTGAGTTTTTTCCTAATTTCTTAAGGTAGAAGCTAAGATAATTGATTTTGGACTGTTTTTTCCTCCTCTGACATTAGCCTTTAGACCTATAAATTTCCCTCTAAGCACCGCTTTAGGTTTCTCCTACGTATTTTTTAAACTTTTTGTTTTGAAATAATTATAGACTCACAGGAGGTTGCAAAAATAACATAAGAAATCCTGGATACCCTCCACCCACTTTCCCTCAATGGCAACATCTTATATAACTATAGTACAGTATCAAATTCAGGGAATTGGCATTGATAGATTGACATTGATATACTGTTAACTAGAACACAGGCATTATTCAACCTTCATCATAATTAAACCTGCATATTTCTGTGTGTGTGTGTGTGTGTGTGTGTGTGTGTGTATATTCTGTGCAGTGTTGTTTCACATATAGCTGTGGGTAACCGCCACCAGAGGGGCCACGATACAAAATTGTTTTATCACCACGAAAGAACTCCGTGTGCTCCCTCTTTGTGTTCACACCTGTTCTCCATTCTACCTCCTCTCCCTGACCCTTGAAAACTGCTGATCTGTTCTCCATCGCTCTAGTTTTGTCATTTCAAGCACGTTATATAAGTGGAGTCATATAGTATGCAGCCTTTGGGGATTAGCTTTTATCCCTAAACATAATGTTCTTGAGGTACCTCCAGGTTGCTGCAGGTGTCAATAGTTCATTCGTTTGTATTGCAGAGTAGTATTCCCTTGTATGGATGAACCAGAGTTTATTGAACCATTCGCTTATTAAAGGGCATTTGGACTGTTTCCAGTACTGCTACCAAGAATAAAGCTGCTGTTAACATTCAGATAGAGGGTTTTCTGTGAACATAAAATTTTTATCTTCTGGGACAAATGCCTATGAGTACAACTTCTGGGTCATGTGGTGGTTGCAGATTTAACTAGAAACTGCCAAATGGTTTTCCAGATTGGCTGTATTATTTTACATTGCCCCTGGAATTTTATGATCATCCCACATATTTTGCTGTCTTGTGTGTTCATTTTCAGTCAGTTTAAAATATTTTCTGAAACTCTTTGTGATATCTTTTTTGCCCCATTAGTCTCTTCAAAATATGGCTTTTTATTTATAAATATTTAGGGTTTTTCTAGAGACCTCTCTGTCGATTTCTAATTTAATTTTTTATAATCAGAAAATATTTTGTATTATTTTAAACTTTTCCATGTTCCCTTGAAATTAGTTTGTATTCTTCAGTGATGGGCTGGAGTGTTCTAAAAGTTTCAATTAGGGCAGATTAATTGATGGTATTATCCAAGTCTTCTATTCTCTTACTGATTTCATGTCTACTTGATTTATCTAGTGTAGAGAGAGGAGTGTTGTCTTACTTCAGCTTTTAATTCAGTCAGTTATTGTGTGCACACACATGTAGGATTGGTATGTCTTCTTAATCGACTGATATTTTTATCATTATAAAATGTCCTTCCTTAGCTCTGGTTAGTGTTTGCATGGTTTATCTTTTTCCATTCTTTTTCTTTAAACCTACCTCTGTTTGTATATTTAAAGTGGTTTTATCGTTGACAGTATGTTGTCAGGTCTTGTTTTTACCCTGTCTTTGCCTTTTAATTGGAATGGTTTGACTGTTTCCATTTCTTGTAATTATTGATATGGTTGGGTTTAAATCTGTCTTGCTACTTGTTTTTTTATTTATCTATTCTTTGTTCCTCTTTCTTTTTTATTAGTTTTATGTTTTTTAGGATTCCATTTTATCTCCATCACTGACAACGTCATTGTATTGTCCCTATCTATTTTAGTAGGGAGGTTTGTTGTTTGTTAGTATTTTGGTGGTTACTCACCTGGTATCATTTGAATTCCTCCTGAAGCAATTCCTCTAGCATCTCTTGTTGCTTAAGTTAGCTGGTGACAAATTATTTCAGCTTTTGTTTATCTGGAAAAGTCCTTATTTCTCTTTAATTTTAAAGAAAAATTTTTGAAATAAAATTTTAGGTTGACAGTTTTTCTTTCGGCACTTAAAAATTTATGGTCCACTGTGTTTTGGCTGTGTAATTTCAGATGAGAAATCTGTGCTCAGTGCAGCTATGACATACAACTATCTACCGGGGCTTTGAAGGTAATGTGGCCGAGTAGGGGTCATGGACATTTCAGCCATATCCTCATGTAACTTAATCATGCCTTCAGTGCCTGCTGCAGCCTGATCTCACAGACAGCACTTCCATTTGAGGATGGAGTGCTGCTGTGCACACCGAATGTTCTGGTTTGGTAGGTAAGGTAGCACCTAGTTCAAAACGGACAGCCAAGGTCACATGGTCACTTGGTGCCTATGGTTAGGCATTCGGCCTCTACTAAGGCCCAGTAGCAAGCAACACACGTTTCTCCAAAGGAGAGTATTATCTGCAGTGGATCTCAGGGCTTTGCTCCCAAGTCCTAACAGTCTCTGTTCTGATTCCTTGATTGGGGCCTGCTAATGGCACCACCTAACATCTCCACATGCAGGGACACCTCACGCACCATTGGGTCTGCTGGATCATATGGCCCCAGTGGCAGAGCAGCTTACCCCGATGCCTGGACCTGTTGCAGGGCCGTCTCTTGTTCTGGGCCCTACTCGAGACAAGCAGATTTTTAGGTCACTCGGTCAACGAGCTTGAGTCATCCAGCCTAATAAGGATTCTGTTGCTTCCAAAATGCAACGAGGCCCACCAGGCATTATGCGTTTTTTGTTGGTAAGAGGGGAGGGGCCAGATTACACCACTTATCCTTCACTTTAAAAGTGATATTATAACATGCCCAGCACCACTGGGAGGTGGTGAAATTTCACTGAGGAGGGTGGCCCTGAATTTTTGTTAGGTTTATTTCCTACCTTCTGACACACAATAGTTGCTACTCTTGGCTGACTAGATGGAATCAGCATCCCCACGTGGATCCTGTCACCTGGACGGTGCAATTCCCCACTTCTTGTGAGTTACAGTTTCCCAAATACACACAGGCAGCGGCACCTTTTATTTCTTTATAGTCACTCTCCGCTCACTTTTCTGTTGGGTCTTTTGTGTTTTCTTAGCGATGTGAAGAATTTTTTTTTTAGATATAATATAAACTGATCCTTTATTGGTTCGTATCTGTTGTAGATATTTCCTCCTATTCTGCCCTTAGTGTTTTATTTTCTCTTTTTGGGTTGTTGACATATGTCAATAAATTAATTCCTAGATATCAAGCTTATATCCAGCGACCTTACTAAAATTAACCTCTTTGTTGTAATAATTGTAGATGATGGTGAATTTCCCATTCATGCAATGGTACCATCCATATCTACTGGCAGTTTGATTTCTTGTTTGTTGATCCTTATGCCTTTTATTACTTTCTACTGTGTTAATGCCCTGACTCCCCTTCCAGTAGCATGTTGAACAAATGAGTAATAAGGGCCATCTTTGTCTGGTTTTCATCCCAGGTGAAAAAGCTTTCAATAACTGTGCATTAAGTATGATGTTTGCTATAGATTCATTTTAAACAAACTTAACCAGATGAAGTTGCCTACTTTTACTATTGTGTTAAGAGTTTTTTGTTGTTGTTGTCTTGATGAGGAAGATTCGCCCTGAGCTAACATCTGCTGCTAATCTTCCTCTTCTTTGTGTATGTGAGCCGCCGCCACAGCATGGCCACGGACGAGTGGTGTAGATCCGTGCCCGGGAACCTAACCTGGGCCGACGAAGTGGAGGGTGCTGAACTTAACCACTAGGCTACCAGGGCTAGCCCAAGAGGTTTTTTTTAATGAATGAGATTGAATTTTATTAAATTATGTTTTATATTGATTCTAGATGATGATATAATTTTCTCTTTTACTTTTCTGCTAATGGGATGGTTTCTGTGATTTAATTTTGAATGCTAAATCACCCCTGAATTTTTCAGTATATCCCACTTAGTACTGATGTATTCTGTTTTCATAGATGGCTAAATTCATAGAATGATATTTTCCTTAGAATATTTATATCTATGTTTATGAAAGAGATGATCTATAAATTTATTTTCTCCTAATGATCTGGTCAAATTGTGGTATCAATTTGATGCTGGCCTCATAAAATAAAGTGAAAAATATTTCCTCTTTTCCTCCCTCTTTGGGAGATTTTGGAAAATTTAGGTGATTCTTTTTTCTTCCTTACACTTGGAATCTTTCAGTAGTCTTGGTCTGGAGTTTTCCTTGGCAAGGTTTTTGTTGTTGTTGTTGTTGTCGATTGGTTGTTTGATTTGATTTTTAAATAATTGATTCACTTTAGTCAATAGATAGAGAAGTTTTCCTGTTGTATGTTTCTGTATGTGTGTGTGTCAGTTTTGATTAGTTGTTTTTTAAAATGTGGTTCATTTTGATCTCTGATGTCAAATTTTTATCCTCAATATTTATAAAATCTGCTTAGTATCTTGTTAACATCTGTGGGACCTGTAGAGGATGCCTATGTTTTGATTCCTGATATCGGTAATTTGGTTTCTTCTTTTTCTTTTCTTTTTTCCATCTGTTTTGCGAGGGGTTTACTAATTTTATTAATATCAACAAAACAACTTTTAGCCTTGTTGACTTGCTTCCATTGTATTTTTCTATGTCATTGATTTCTGCTCTTATATTTACTGTTGCCTTATTCTCATCTTCTTCCAGTTTGATAGTTCTGTTTTTAGTTCTTGGGAAGGAAGCTAAGATTAATGATATTAGTCTTTCCTCTATTCTAATTTACTCGTTGAAGGCTATAAATTTCCCTCTAATCACTGATTTAGCTGGCACCCCATGTCTACACTGGTGTGTCGCCAAATTCTGTGCCTGTTGCTATGATAGAAGTGTGTGTAGAGTACAGTAGATACACCAAAGAAAGAGTGGTCATTTAGGTATGGACAAAGACTCCCTCAATTGTACTGTGTCTTGTCAATTGAGAAAGTGTGTTATTAAAAATTAAAGGATAATCAAAGGCCGTAAAAGTCTGAGAATCCTATATACCAGCCAAAAATATTGTGGCACCAGGAAGGGCAATGTTTGAAACAGCAGGTCATTAAGGACCAGTATAAAACTCTGTCAACATGCATAGGAGCTTAGAGCGGGAGACATGGAGACAGAATGCCTCCTGGAACTCTGAGGTTGCCATTGACTATGTTGGCAAGCTTAGTCAACATCCTTGTGCTTCAGTTTCCTCATAGGTAAAATGTTTTCTTTAAAGATTAAATGATTTGATATTTATATGTAGTCACGCAAGACTGATTTGTTAATCAGAGCCTGTTCTTCTCAAAGAGAACAGTCACTCTGGGACACAGAGGAGGAAGACTAGGCCACTATGCACAGATAAGACGGGAGGGTTCAGTTCGACGAAAATGAATGATCGGAATAGAAATAAAACAAGGATAATGAAAGGAAGCAGCAGAGACATTCTGTGTCTCCTTAGGACAGCCCAGCTCTTCAGATGGTCTCAGTCAGGCTCCTGGCGTCACCTGCGGACAGGTGTGTCGACCACGCTCGGCGAAGGTGGATGCGCAAGCCCACTCGTCCTGGGTTGGCCGGGGCGGGCAGAGGGTCGCGCATCGCCCGGCACACGGATTCCCCGGCGTGGAGCAAAGAAAGGGCACCTGCGCAGTGGCCGGGACAGGTGGGGGCGGGCTAGCTGAGGGGGAACGTCCGAGGCCAGCCCGGGGAGGGGCAGGAGAAACTCGGCCGGCAGGAGGACGGCCGGGTGCGGTCACGGGGTGGGGATGCGGGCGGGGCGGGGTCTCGGTCCGAGGACCGCGCGCTTCACCCACCACTGCAGAACGCGGCCGGCTGGGAGAGGCGAGCGTAACATCGCCCAGGCCAGGCCCGGCCAGACACGGTCCCTCCCCCACCTGTGGCACACCTCCTCCAGGGGCCGGCCCCCGCCCCGCCCCGCCCCGCCCCGCCCCGGGACCCGTCTCCATCCGCCATTGTGGCCCCACCTCCGCTTACCCCCCCCCCCCCCCCGCCAGCTCCGTCACGCCCCCGCCAGTGACCCCCGCCCGTGGCCCTGCTCCGTTCTATTTGCTGCCCGCCCGGCTTTGGGCTCCGCCCCTGCACTGATCCCGCCTACGACAAGTGACCAGTCCCAGCCCCCTCTCACGGCCTGTGACCAGCCCACCCAAGACCCCCGCCTCCTTCACGCCCCAATTTCCGGTCCCTCCACCGTCCCCAGTGGCTCCACCCCTCCCCCACTCCCTTGACGTTCATCGGTTCCTTTCCAAGTGCTTGGGGGCGGGGCCAGCGGCGTCGAGCGGCGCGGGATCGGTCAGCGGCGCAGAGGGGATGGGAGGCGTTGCGCGCAGCGCCTGGCCTTGAGCGCGATGCTCAGCTGCTGCCGGCTCAGTCGCCTCGGACTCGTTCCCCTCCCCTCGGGCTCGGTCGTCTCAGGCTCCGCTGCCGCCTCAACTGCCTCGGACTCGGGAGCCACCGACCGGATTGCCCCGTCCCCCCCCCCCTCAGCCCCGCCCCGGCCTCCCGCCAGTCGGCCCGGGGGGTGGGGGGTGGGGGGGGCACGCCCTCTGCCGCGGGACAGGTGAGTGAGTGGTCGCGGGCGGGGCCGGGGGCGCGGCGGAGGTAAGGGACCCGGTCTGGGGTCCGGGGTCAAGCCGGGTTCTTGGGCTGGGCCTGGGATCGGGGGTCAGGGGTCGAGCTGAGGTGGGGGCTGGGTCGGGGGTCGGGGTCGCCGGCTGAGGTCAGGGGCAGGAGCTGGAGGCTTGGGCTGGGGTCTGGGGTGGAAAAGTTGTGGAAAAGTCAGCCTTTTGTTTTTTGTTCTATGAAAGCCACATGCTTTTTTCTTTGCCCGGTTTTAAGATTTTCCGTCTCGGAGCCTGTGCATGTGTTTTCTCTGGGTCCTACTCCCGGCTCACAGAACTTCTTAAATTGTGCGAGTCTGCCATCAGGGTTGGAAAATTCTCAAACGTTATTCCTTCAAATGCTGCTATTCCCCATTCTTTTTCCCTCTCTTTCTGGTCACACAGATGTGAGACTTGTTGACCGTGTCCCACGTCTCTCATGCTCTGTACTGTTTTCATTCTTTTTTATATTCTCTTCTCTCCGAACTTCAGTTTCAGATCCAAATGTCTGACAGTTTGGATATTTTCTGTTGGACCCGAGTTTCTCTAATTACGCCTTCAGTTCTGGCTGCTTTACTTTGAAGCCGTCTAATAACTTCTTAATTGCAGATATCATATTTTTCAATGATAGAATGTCCATTTGATTATTTTTCTGTAGATTTCATGAGTGTTGAAATTCATCTTTTTATCCATTTGTTTCTCTCTCTCTGTTTTTAAACGTATTAATCATTTTTCTTACGAAACTTACTGAGGAATGATTTCCGTAAAATAAATTATATCCGTTTAAGGTGTACAATTTGATGAGTTTGACAGTTGTGTACAGCCATGAGACAGCATTTCCATCACCCCCCAGAGGTTCCTTGTGTCCCTTTACAGTCCATTCCTTGCTCTGCCTCTGGGTCCCAGGAAAACACAGGCATAGTTTTTGTCATTTTAGAGTAGTCTGCATTTTGTATTAAGGTAATCGTACGCTATGTGCTCTTTTTATGTCTGGCTTCTTTCCCTCAGCATGATAATTTTGAGATTCATCCTTGTTGTGGCTGTCAGCACAATGTTGAATAGCAGTGGTGCGAGTGGACATCCGTCCTTGTCTTGTTGCTAGTCTTAGGAGGAAAGGGTTCAGTATTTCACCGTGAAGTATGAAATTAGCTGAAGGTTTTTTGTAGGTGCCGTTTATCAGGTTGAGAAAATTCCTGTCTGTTCCCAGTTGGCTGAGAATTTTTATCAGCAGTGGGTGCTGAATTTTGTCAACTGCTTTTCTGCTTCTATGGAGATGATCATCTGGTTTTTCTCTTTTATTCTGTTAATATGATTAATTACATTGAAGGAGCATCAGTTTTCATTCTTGTGATAAACCTCATTTGGTTGTGATGTTTATTCCTTTAAAATATTTCTGGATTTGATTTGAGCATGTGTTAAGGACTTTAGTGTCTAGTTGCATGAGGGATATTGTTCTGTAGATTTGTTTTCTTATGTTATCTTCATCTGGTTTTGGTGTCAAAAACCATAAAATGATCTCATAAAATGGTCTCATTTTGTAGAATCAGTATTAGTTCTTTCTTAAATAGTTGGTGGAATTGACCAGTGTAGCCCTCTGAGCTTAGTTTTTAACTAGGAATTCAATTTATGTAATAGATATGGGTCTGTGCAGGTTATCTGTTTCTTGAATGAGCTTTGGGAGTTGTCTTTCAAGGAATTTTACCAGTTCTTCTAAGTTGTTGAATTTGTTGGCTGAAGTTGTTGAGGATATTCTCTTATTATCCTTTTATTGTCTGTAGGACCTGTAGAGATAATTTCTCTTTCATTCTTAACACTGATGAGGTATGCCCTCTTTATTGATTTATTTTTTTATCTTGATCATTCTAGCTATGAGTTTATACATGTAGACAATTTGTTGCTCTTTTCAAGGAACCAGCTTTTAGCTTGGTTATTTTTCTCCGTGTCTGTTTTCGATTTTGTTGATTTCTGCTCCTGCTTATTTCTTTCCTTCAGTTTCCTTTGGGTTTGCTTTGCTCTTTTTTTTTAGCTCCTTGAAGTGGAATCACATATCTTACACATATTTTGTTAAATTTATCCCCTCAAATGTTTCATGTTTTTGTGTGCTATGATAAATGGTAGTGTTAAAAGATTTCATTTCTAGTTGTTAGCTAGTATGTAGAAATACAGTTTGGTTTTGTATATTGAATTTATATCTTCCACTTACCTAAAGTCACTTGGTAGTTTTAATAACCTTTCCCCCCATGATAGTGTCTTCTGCAAATAAAGATAGTTTTACTTACTCGTTTCCAACATGTATGCCTTTTATTTATTTTTCCCATCTGTTGTCTAGGACCTCCATGTACTATTGAATAGAAGTGGTGAGAGTGGATCTTCTTGCCTTGTTCTTTATCTTAGGGGGAAAGCATTCAGTCATACATCATTAATTATGATGTTAACCCTAGGTTTTTCATAGATCCCTTTGTCAGCTTGAGGAAATTTCCTTCTTTTTCTTGTTTCCTAAATTTTAAATTTATCACGAGTGTGTATCAAATGCTTGAGGAAATTTCCTTTTTTTTTCTTGTTTCCTGAATTTTAAATTTATCATGAATGTGCATTGAATTTTGTCAAATGCTTGAGGAAATTTCCTTCTTTTTCTTGTTTCCTGAATTTTAAATTTATCATGAATGAATGTGTGTTGAATTTTGTCTTTTAAGCTTTTCTGCATTTATTGTGAGAATCATAGGTGATTTTTCCTTTGTTTGGTTGGTATTTTGAATTGCATTTATTGACTTTTCAATGTTAAACCAACTTTGCCTTCCTAGGTTGAACCCCACTTGGTCATGATGGATTATCTTTTTTATCTGTCTATCATCTATCTTCCTATCTGTCTATCTATCTTCCTGAGTTTAAGTTGCTGTTATTTTTTAAAGGACTTTTTCATCTATGATCATGAGGGAAATTGTTCAGTAGTTTTCTTTTCTTGTAGTATCTTTGCTTGATTTTGTGATGAAATGAATGTATTGGGTAGTGTTGCCGCCAACATTTTCTGAAAGAGTTTGTGTTAGATTGTATTCTTTTTTTCTTAAATTTTTAATAGAATTCACCGAGGCCTTAAGTGTTCTTTGGGGGAAGATTTTTAATTAAGATTTAGTTATTTAAAACTTTTCGTAGTTTTGTGTCCTGAGCCAATTTTAGTAATTTATGTTTTGTAAGGTATTGATTTTTTTCTCAGTTATAAAGTTCAGTGATATAAAGTTTCTTTTTATATTGCATCATTATCCTTTTCATTATTGTGAGATCTATAATGATGCCTCTCCTTTCACTAATGAGATTTGTAACTTTTTTCTCTTTTCTTTATCAGTTTAGCCTGTGGTTTTTCAATTTTATTGACTTTTTAAAGCATACAGATTTTGCTTTCATTGATTTTTCTCTATTGTCTGTTTTTCCTTTTATTGATTTTTATTCTTAACTGTAGTATTTTCTTCCTTCTTCCTTGGGATATATTTTGCTGAGTTTTTTCCTAATTTCTTAAGGTAGAAGCTAAGATAATTGATTTTGGACTGTTTTTTCCTCCTCTGACATTAGCCTTTAGACCTATAAATTTCCCTCTAAGCACCGCTTTAGGTTTCTCCTACGTATTTTTTAAACTTTTTGTTTTGAAATAATTATAGACTCACAGGAGGTTGCAAAAATAACATAAGAAATCCTGGATACCCTCCACCCACTTTCCCTCAATGGCAACATCTTATATAACTATAGTACAGTATCAAATTCAGGGAATTGGCATTGATAGATTGACATTGATATACTGTTAACTAGAACACAGGCATTATTCAACCTTCATCATAATTAAACCTGCATATTTCTGTGTGTGTGTGTGTGTGTGTGTGTGTGTGTATATTCTGTGCAGTGTTGTTTCACATATAGCTGTGGGTAACCGCCACCAGAGGGGCCACGATACAAAATTGTTTTATCACCACGAAAGAACTCCGTGTGCTCCCTCTTTGTGTTCACACCTGTTCTCCATTCTACCTCCTCTCCCTGACCCTTGAAAACTGCTGATCTGTTCTCCATCGCTCTAGTTTTGTCATTTCAAGCACGTTATATAAGTGGAGTCATATAGTATGCAGCCTTTGGGGATTAGCTTTTATCCCTAAACATAATGTTCTTGAGGTACCTCCAGGTTGCTGCAGGTGTCAATAGTTCATTCGTTTGTATTGCAGAGTAGTATTCCCTTGTATGGATGAACCAGAGTTTATTGAACCATTCGCTTATTAAAGGGCATTTGGACTGTTTCCAGTACTGCTACCAAGAATAAAGCTGCTGTTAACATTCAGATAGAGGGTTTTCTGTGAACATAAAATTTTTATCTTCTGGGACAAATGCCTATGAGTACAACTTCTGGGTCATGTGGTGGTTGCAGATTTAACTAGAAACTGCCAAATGGTTTTCCAGATTGGCTGTATTATTTTACATTGCCCCTGGAATTTTATGATCATCCCACATATTTTGCTGTCTTGTGTGTTCATTTTCAGTCAGTTTAAAATATTTTCTGAAACTCTTTGTGATATCTTTTTTGCCCCATTAGTCTCTTCAAAATATGGCTTTTTATTTATAAATATTTAGGGTTTTTCTAGAGACCTCTCTGTCGATTTCTAATTTAATTTTTTATAATCAGAAAATATTTTGTATTATTTTAAACTTTTCCATGTTCCCTTGAAATTAGTTTGTATTCTTCAGTGATGGGCTGGAGTGTTCTAAAAGTTTCAATTAGGGCAGATTAATTGATGGTATTATCCAAGTCTTCTATTCTCTTACTGATTTCATGTCTACTTGATTTATCTAGTGTAGAGAGAGGAGTGTTGTCTTACTTCAGCTTTTAATTCAGTCAGTTATTGTGTGCACACACATGTAGGATTGGTATGTCTTCTTAATCGACTGATATTTTTATCATTATAAAATGTCCTTCCTTAGCTCTGGTTAGTGTTTGCATGGTTTATCTTTTTCCATTCTTTTTCTTTAAACCTACCTCTGTTTGTATATTTAAAGTGGTTTTATCGTTGACAGTATGTTGTCAGGTCTTGTTTTTACCCTGTCTTTGCCTTTTAATTGGAATGGTTTGACTGTTTCCATTTCTTGTAATTATTGATATGGTTGGGTTTAAATCTGTCTTGCTACTTGTTTTTTTATTTATCTATTCTTTGTTCCTCTTTCTTTTTTATTAGTTTTATGTTTTTTAGGATTCCATTTTATCTCCATCACTGACAACGTCATTGTATTGTCCCTATCTATTTTAGTAGGGAGGTTTGTTGTTTGTTAGTATTTTGGTGGTTACTCACCTGGTATCATTTGAATTCCTCCTGAAGCAATTCCTCTAGCATCTCTTGTTGCTTAAGTTAGCTGGTGACAAATTATTTCAGCTTTTGTTTATCTGGAAAAGTCCTTATTTCTCTTTAATTTTAAAGAAAAATTTTTGAAATAAAATTTTAGGTTGACAGTTTTTCTTTCGGCACTTAAAAATTTATGGTCCACTGTGTTTTGACTGTGTAATTTCAGATGAGAAATCTGTGCTCAGTGCAGCTATGACATACAACTATCTACCGGGGCTTTTGGGGGAAAAAGAGAAAAAAAAAAAAAGAGGAGGAGGATTGGCAATAGCTGTTAGCTCAGGGCCAGTCTTCCTCAGCAAAAGGAAGAGGATTGTCATGGATGTTAGCTCAGGGCTGATCTTCCTCACAAAAAAAAAAAAAAAGAAATCTGGGCTCGTTCTTACATTTCTTTATCTGTACTTAAGGTTTTCTTCTCCCTCTTTGGTGATTCAGTATGGTTTTGTGTTTACCTTTTTTGTGTTTCATTAAGCTTCTTCAAACTATGGATTATTGTTTTTATCAAATTTGGCATATTTCCTGCCACTGTTTCTTTAAATATATATTCCATCACCTTCCTCTCCTCTTCTTCTGGAACTTCTGGGCATGTTCCACTACTTGATATTGTCCCACAGGTCACTGAGCCTTGTTTTCCCAGTCTTCATCTCTCTGTGTTTCCATTTGGATATTTCTGTTTTTGTGTTGCCCAGTTCCTTTCCTTCTGTGCATTTAATCAGCTGTTAATCTCATTCACTGAATTTTTCATTTGCAACGTATATGTATTTATTTCACCTCTAGAAGTTCCATCTTCCTCTTTTTTTTATATCTTCTGTTTGTCTCCTGCTGTATTCATGTTGTGTTTTAAATACTTGTGCACGTTTATAATAGTTGTCTTAAAATCCTTATTTGGACAGTTCATCGTCTCTGCCTTTCAGGGTCTGTTCCTATTGACTACTTTTTCCCCTGTTTTTGGTCATATTTTCTTGCTTCTTTGTGGGTCTGGTAACTTTTAGTTGGGTGGTAGACATTGTGACTATTACAGTAAGTGTCTGGTTTTTGTCATTTATTTATTTTTTTTAAAGATTTTATTTATTATTTATTTTTTTCCCCCCAAAGCCCCGGTAGATAGTTGTATGTCACAGCTGCACATCCTTCTAGTTGCTATATGTGGGACGTGGCCTCAGCATGGCCGGAGAAGTGGTGCGTCGGTGCGCGCCCGGGATCTGAACCCGGGCCGCCAGCAGCGGAGCGCGAGCACTTAAGCGCTAAGCCACGGGGCCGGCCCTGTCATTTATTTTTAAAAGAGTGTTGGACTTTGTTTTTTCAGGAAGATAAGTTACTTGTGGATCTGCTTGGTATTTTTCAAGCTTTTCAGATTTTTAGGTTATGTGTAGAGCATCATTACTCTAGGGCTAATTTAGCCCCACTCTTGAGGTACAACCCTTTTGCTGTCTCTATTTATTGCCTTGGTAATTCAACTGGAACTCTCCCCTCTGACTGATCAAAACTCTCAAGTCTCCCAGCCCTCTGTTGAGCAGTGGAAGTTGTTCAACTTCAAACTACCTGGTCACTTTTTGCCTCACCTCATTGAGTTTCATATGTTGCTTAGAATTTGGCAACAGATGAAAGGGACCCCTGTGCAGATTTTTGGAGCTCTTTTTATGTAGCTCTCTTCTCTTCTCTTCAGACCCTTCCCACATATCTCCTCTTTATAATCTCCAACTGCTTCAGCCTCCCTGAGCTCTGATGTATTTCACCCACTCAGTAGTCGGGTGTTCTGCTTGGGTTCCCTCTCCTTGTGATGCTGTCTGGAAAATGCTTTCACTAAGAAAGAGCAATAATAATCTTGTGCGGCCTGTTGTTCAAGGTCTGAAATTGGTTGTTTCATATACGTTTTTTTTCCAGTTTTCTAGGTCACAGCAAGAGGGTATTGTACCCTTGTTTCTTCATCGTGGACAGAAGCAAAAGACTCCTCTCTTTGTTTTTTTAAATTTCTTGTGATTTTTTAAAAATTGTGGTAAAATACACATGCCATAGCATTTACAATCTTTGCCATTTTTAAGTGTACAGTTCAGTGATATTAAGTGCATTCATGTTGTTGTGCAACCATCGCCGCCATCCATCTTTAGAACTCTTTTCATCTTGAAAAGCCGACACTCTGTATCCATTAAACAGTAATTCTCCATTCTCCCCTAACACCCAACCCCTGGAAACCACTATTGTACTTTCTGTTCTATGAATTTGCCTACTCTAGGTACTTCACATAAGTGGAATCATACGGGGTTTGTCCTTTAGTGACTGGCTTATTTCACTGCCTTTTTTTTTTTTTTAAATATATCATTTGGTCTTTGCTTGTAGTGTTAGAATGACGGTTTGCAATACTCAGAATGTTTAAGCCAATGAGCTGATATGGTGGAGTGGGAAGGATTTACATTGGTATTTTTTGTTTATTTTCTTGGTTGGGGGGATAGACTTTTGTGTGTTTTTATTCCATAGCTTGACGTGTATTTAACCTCCTGTAAGACACTTTATATATGTTAGTGATGGAGTCTTAATCTATAGCACTGCCCACTCATTTTCTTTTGGCTTAAAAGACATTGTATGTTCACTGAAATTAGTAATTTTCCATCTCTCTTAGGTCTTTACCTGCCAGTGATGCCATCAGAACTGCCAAAGATTCATACTTCTACAGGCCCTTATTTTTAAACAGCTTGCACATGAAGAGCTTCATTGATTCTCATGCTAGTCCTTTCCTGTTCTGATTTCCCATTCAGGATAGAATTTGCCATTCCTTTGTGGTATTTCGTATGTTTGTCTATGATCTCCTCCTCAAATCCGATATACTTATTATGTTTATGTCTCTCCTTATAAGTCCTATTCCATTTATATCTCCTTATTTGCTGTGTCTAACCCAAAGTAGGTCCTCAGTAAAGATTAATTTAAGGAAGAAAAGTATCATTATACTTAATTATAGGTGAAGTGAGTGAATCACCTGAATCTCAGGTCTACATTTATTGTCTCTAATTCCTTTGCATTTCTTGAACCACTGCATCTGAATTTTCTCTGTTAAACCACAAAAACAGCTTTGTCAGAATCACCAAAGGCCTCTTTGGCTTTGCTAAATCCAGTGATCAATTCTCAGTCTTCATATTACTTGCCCTGTCAGCTGCATCTGAATCCAGGTCATTGCTTTCTCCTCAGGACTCTTTCTTTACTTGGCTTCTAGGACACCTCTATCCTAGCTATTCTCCTAGCTCTCTGACTGCTTCTTCTCAATCTCTCTTGGCTGGCTCCTTCCCATATGCCAATCCTTGTTGGAGAGCCCAGGGCTACATCCTTGGTACTGTTCTCTTTCTACCTCATTCTCTCAGTGATCTCACCTGGTTTCATGGCTTTAAATACCACCTGTGTCCTGATGAATCTTAAATATATCTTTGTAGCCTGAACCCCATCCCCTGAACTCCAGGATTATATTCATCTGCCTGCCTAACGCTGCCATGTGGCTGTGTGATGGACATCTCTCATTTCACATTTGAACGAACAACTCAATTATCATTCTTTTTCCCTGACTACTCCTTCCTCAGCTTTCTTTAATTTAGTTGATGGCAACTCCATTCTTCTACTCCTCAGGCTAAAACCCTGGGAATCATCTTTGACTCCTTTCTTGTTCTCAGAGCCCATATCTAATATATTCACAATTCGGTCTGCACTTTCTTCACAGTATATATTCAGGATCTAACGACTTCTTACCACCTCCACTGCTATCACCCTGGCCCTAAGCTACCATTATATTTCACCTGGATCATTTCATTAGCCTTCTAACAGATCTTGCTTCAGCTTCTGCTCAGTTACAGGTGATTATTCCCACAGTATTTAGAATGATCTTTTTTTTTTATTTTGTGAGGAAGATCAGCCCTGAGCTAACATCCGATGCCAATCCTCCCCTTTTTTTTTTGCTGAGGAAGATTGGTCCTGAGCTAACATCCGTGCCCATCTTCCTCTGCTTTATACGGGACGCCACCACAGCATGGCTTGAGAAGCAGTGCGTCAGTGCACGTCCAGGATCCAAACCTGCGAACCCCGGGCTGCCGAAGCAGAGTGCACGCACGTAACTGCTTGCACCACCAGGCCAGCCCTAGAATGATCTTTCTAAAAGTGTGGGTTAACATCTACTTCTGGGAAAAAATATTCCTTCCACTAAGCACAGCAAAAGATCCTGGACATTATATATAAGATAAACGTAGACTCTGGAAGATGGTGAGAAGGCAGACCAGCTAGGGACCTTGGGACCCAGGGAATGACATGGCAGTGAATTCCTTGAGTGTTCTTTTTGCCTTACATATCACAGACTTGAACCTGAGAAGCTGGCAACCCATAAATACCAATGGGTGCAGGACAAAAAAATGCAGCAGAAGCCTCCTCTCTCTAGCCAAAGGACAGGAAAGAGACAGCCTAGCAAGACAGAAAACTTTTGGACAATAACTGTTCTACTCCAGACAAAGAGCACAGAATTTTTTAGCCATTTTTTCTTCAAGTACCTTTTCAGTTCAGCTCTTGTTCTCCTCTTCTTCTGGGACTCTGATGACATGATTGTTAGCTCTTTTGCCATACTGCCACAGATTTCTGAGCCTCTGTTCTTTTTTTTTGACTATTCTCTCTCTGTTGTTTAGAATGTGTACTTTTTATTGTTCTATCTTCCGTTTCACTGATTATTTCCTCTGACCCCTCCTGTCCGCTATGGAGCCATCCATTGAGTTTTTATTTTAGTTACTGTATTTTCCAGAAGATAGATGAGGCGAGTTCATTTTATAAAGTTAGTTTTAACCTGGTATTAAAGCCAGAAAAAGACATTAAACCACCAGCCTTCATGACTATATATGCAGAAATCCTTAGCAAAATATTAGCAAACAGATTTCAGCGATATGTACAAAGAACTGTGTGCTGTGACCAAGTAGAGTTTATTTCAGGGATGCAAGCCTGGTTTCAATATCTGAAGATCAATTAGTGTAATACACCATATGAACAGGATAAAGAAGAAAAATCCGAATGATCATATCATTTGATGTGACGAAGCATGTGACAAAATCTAGCATCTGATTAAAACTCAGAAAATTAGGAATAGAGGAGAAGTTACTCAACTTGATAAACAGCATCTACAAAAACCTACAGCTAACAGTATGCTTCATAATGAAAGACTGAGTGAGTTTTTTTTCAGATGAGCAATAGGACAAGGATGCATGTTCTTATTCCACATGGTGTTGGAAGTTCTAGCCTGTGCAATAAGACAAGAAAAGGCTTCCAGATCAGAAAGGATAGAATAAAATTGTCCTTATCTGCAGATGACATTTTTATCAATGTAGACAATCCCAAGGAATCTACAAAAAAAAACACACCACAAACTCCTAGAATACGTGAGTTCAGCAAGGTTGCATCATACAAGATAAACACACAAAAATGACTTTTATTTTTTATACTATCAATGAACATGTGGATCTCAAAATTAAAAATGCAGTCTAATCCATGAAAAATAAATACGTAAGTATAAATCTAACAAGACATTTGTAGAACTTATGGTGAAAACTATAAAACCCTGATGAAAGAAATAAAAGTATATCTAAATAAATGAAGAGACATACCATTTTCATGTGTTGGAAAATTCAACATAGTAAAGATGTCACTTCTCCCCAAATTATTATGCAGGCTTAATGTAATTTCTATTAAAATCATAGCAAAAATCTTTGTAGATACACATACAAGTTCATTCTAAAATACAGAAAACAAAGGAACTAGAATAACTAAAACAGTTTTGAAAAAGAAGAATAAAGTGAGAGGAATCAGTCTGCCCATTTTCAAGACTTATTTTATAGCCACAGTAACGAGACTATGTGGTATTGTTGGAAAGAGAGACACAGAGATCAGTGAAACAGTCTAGGGAACCCAGTATAGAAAATAGTATAGAGAACCACAGAAATGTGCCCAAATGATTTTTGAGCAATTATTTTCTCAAAGAATTTTGAGAATTGCAAAGGCAATTCAGTGGAGGAATGATAGGCTTTCCAACAAATGGTGCTGGAGCAATCAGACATCTGTAAGCAAAAAATGAACCTCAATCTAAATCTCACGGCTTGTAAAGAAATTAACTCAGAATGGATCACAAGCTCAAAGCTCAAATCTAAAATGCAAAACTATAAGACTCAGAAAAAAAGGAGAAATTTTTGCAGTTTAGGGAAGGGCTGGGCAAAGAGTTCTTGGACTTGACACCAAACGTCATCCATAAGAGGAAAATTGATCAGTGGGACTTCATCAAAATTAAAAACTTTTTCTCTGCAAAAGAACCTCCCAAGAGGATGAAAAGACAAGCTACACACTGGGAGTAATGTTTGCAAATCACCTATCTGAGGAAAGACTGGTAATGGAATATATGAAGAACTATTAAAACTCAACAGTAAAAAATTAATTCAACTAGAAACTGGACAAAAGACGTCAAAAGACATTTCACCAAAGAGGAGATACAAGTGGCAGATAAGCACATGAAATGATGTTAAACATCATTAGTCATTCAGGAAAGGCAAATTAAAACCACATGAGAGATCACTACACACCTGTCAGAATGGCTGAGGTAAAAGAAGAATGATAATAGCAAATGATGGTGAGGATGTGGAGGAACTAGTTTTCCCCTCCATTGCTGGTGGGAGTGGAAAATGGCACAGCTACTCTGGAAAACAGTTTGGCATGGTCTTATCAAACCAAACTTGTAACTGCCACTCAACCAGCAAACTCAACTAGTAGGCATTTATCCCAGAGAAATGAAAACTGTGTTCACACAAAAACCTATTCACAGGTGTTCGTAGTACGTTTATTTGAAATAGCCAAAAACTAGAAACAATCCAGATGTTCTTCAGTGGATGAATGGTTAACACACAAACTGGGGCCCATCCATGCCATGGAATACTACTCAGTCATACAAAGGACTGAACTACTGGTACATACAGCAACCCAGATGAATCCCCAGAGAATTATGCTGAGTGAAAACAGCCAGTCCCAAAAGGTTACGCACTATATGTTTCCATTTGTATATAACATTCTTGAAATGAGAAAATTATAGAAAGGAGGACAGATTAGTGGTTGCCAGGGGTTAAAGAGGACCTAGGGGTGGGAGGGATGTGGTTGTAGCTATAAAAGAGAAATGTGAGGGATCCTTGTGGGTATGGAAATATTCTGATTCTTGACTGTATCAATGTCAATGTCTTGGTTGTGATATTGTGCTATAGTTTTGTAAGATGTTACCATTGGGGGAAACTGGGTTAAGGATACATAGATTATTTCTGTATTATTTCTACCACTGCATGTGAATCCACAATAATCTTGAAATCTAAAGTTTAATTAAAAAATATACGTTAGATCATGCCATCCCTCTGTTCCTCCTCTGCTCCTCCTCATGTCCCTCATAGTATAAGGCACAGTGATTCTGAGCTTCACATGACCTGGCCTCTGCCTGCTCTTGGTCTCACTTCCTGCCACTCACCCCTGCTGAGTTTGTTTAACCCCATTGGCATCCTTGCTGTTCCTCAAACACCAAGCACATAGTCCAAACTGAAACTCATTCTATTTCCTTTTTTACTTTGGCTTCCAGGAAACTCAGATTTTGAGACCAGCAATGTTTAAATTCAAGTTTATGAAGCCCCTATCAAGTGCCAGGCCCTGTGCTAGGTGCTTGGGTGATGTCAGTGAACAGGAAAGGTGGAGATCCCTGCCCTGAGGAACCTTATATTCTGTCAGAGGGAGATAGGGACAGGAACAGGAATGGTAATAAAGGGGCCACTGGCATGTTGGGATTGAGGATAGGGCAGGGGAGGGGAGGTTGCAGTGCTGGCCATGGGAGGCCAGGGCTGCCCTCATTGAGCAGATGACATCTGAGGACAGGCTTGGAGCAGGTGAGGGAGTTAGTGGGTATCTGGGGAAGAGCATCCCAGGGAAGGGGACAGCAGGAGAGGCTAGTGTGGTGGAGCAGAGAGGAGGGCTGAGGAGATGGTGGCTGAGAGCTGATGGCAGCTGGGCCAAGAGGCAGTGGTGGGCGGGGAGAGGGTGGGCAGGTCTGGTCAAGCCTTGTAAGCAGTGGGAGAATTTGGCTTCTACTCTGTGGGAAATAAGGAGCCATTGCAGGGTTTTGAGCAGAGCAGTGACATGAATGGACTTCGGCTCTAACTGGACAACTCCGCCTGCTCTTTCGGGGGGCAAGGACGTAAGAAGGAGCCCATTAGGTGGTCATTCCATTAACTCAGGAAAGGTGCGATGGTGATGTGCACCAGGCTAGTGGGGATGTGAAGTGGCTGGATTCTGCATACGGCTGGATGGTAGACCTCACGGTAGCTCACAAACATAGACGTGTGAGGTGAAAAGGGAGGGGTGCTATGGGTGATTTTTGGCCGGGTAGTCTGGAAAGGTGGCATGCAGTGGTCCGGGGTGGGGAAGCCCTCAGGTCCCCAGGTTGAGAGGGGTGAAAGGCCTGAACTTCTGGTTTGGACATGTCACGTTGGAGGTAGAAACAGGTACTGCATGTGACTCGGGGTTTGGGAGAGGGGACTAGGACATGGAGATAGAGGTTTGGGACTGCTGTGCATTTTGTTGGATGAATGGGCTTTCTTTTTTTTCTATTTTTTAAAAAATTTTATTTATCACTATTTTTTTTATGGGCAAGAGTCACCCTGAGGTAACATCTGTTGCCAATCTTCCTCCCTCTCTTTTTTCTTTTTTCCCTCCCCAAAGCCCCAGTACATAGTTGTATGTTCTAGTTGTAGGTCCTTCTGGTTCTTCTATGTGAGCCACCACCACAGCATGGCTACTGATAGACGAGTGGTGTGGTTGCATGCCCGGGAAGCGAACATGGGCCACTGAAGCGCAGCACGCTGAACTTGAATCACTTGAACCATCAGGGCTGGCTCTGGATGGGGTTTCTGAAAGGGGCTACAGTGAGAGACAAGGACCTAGGACTGAGTCTGGGCCCTCTGATGTGAAGAGGTTGAAGAGAAGACCGTCTTTCTTGGAGCAACTGAGAAGAGCAGCTGATCAGGTGGCAGAAAGCCCAGGGAGTACTGTGTGGGTGGGGTAATGGGTGTCAGACGTGGGGGACGCTCAAGGGAACACTGGCAGCAGGACTGGGCAGTGTAGACTGGCTGGGGCTCGGAAAAGGGCAGGCAAAGCCTGACTGGAGTGAGAGGAGAAGACAGCAATGACAGTTCACATGTTTTCCTGCAAAAAAGAATAAGGGCATGTGGTGGTGGCTGGTGGAGGAAGTGAGACCAAGAGCAGGAATTTTGAACATGCAAGACGTACTCGCTTATGTGCATTGTGGTCAGTGATCTTGCTGTGAACCAGAGGCTGCAGCGGCCCCTCCTGTCCCCGTCCATCCACACTTCCTTCAACACAGGCACCCAGAGGGGCTTCAAGGGAGAGTGTCTGCAACCAATGAGGTAATCGGATATGGGAAGAAGGTAAACATGGAGACATAAAACACTGTCTAAAGGAAGGGCAGTCGTATTTGAAGTAATTTGAAGATTGACAGGAAATTCATAAAGGGAATATGGAGTTCCATGTACAACAGCAGGAGATTGCCTTATGCATAGCTTCCTGACCTCTGGAAGAACAGAATTTGCTGCTGGCAGAGTGCCAAAACATGAAAATGTAAAAGGAATTGAATAGTCTCTCCTAAATCAATTTTGTGAGCCAAATGACCTACAGAGGGATGTGACGTAGTGCAGTTATGTGACACAGAGCGCCCCTGTCTGCTGAATACATTATGCCAATTGATTCTGGAGATAACCAAATACTGCTTTCCATTGGTTTCTGGGAGCCTGATTAAGGCTCCTTAGACAGCCTCCATGGAGGCTGTCTCAGGGAAGCGTGCCTCTTGTTGTGGCTTTGGTGAGCTGATTGTAGAGTCTGTCAGTGGGGTCACCTGGGCCGGGTGTGGAGGAAGGCCTATGCAGGTGCTTCTCATTAGCACCTGGTTTTTGCTGTCTGTACAGCATGATTCTGGACTTTCTTCCTGAGTGTGAATCATTCTCGTGTGTAATGTGTTCTGGTGTCCTTCTCATGAACAGCCAAGTGCCATGGTTAACTTTGGAGAAGATGGTTATGTTGGTCCCTGGGGCAGAGCAGGGATGTTGCTATTTGCACTCAGTCCCAGGAATGTCTTCGACTTGTGGGTCACCTTGGCAAGCGCCTCTGTGCAAGAGTCTTGGGCTTTCCTGTGACAGCACAGTTAGCCCAGCACAGAGGGGCGGCAGACTGGCGGCACAGTGGGTAGGTGACCCGCCAGGGCGAGAACAGGCAGGGCTCCTCCCCAGCCGAGGTGTCACACAGAGACTTGTGTTGCCCGTCCTGAGCTCACACGGCTGGACAGTCCCCTTGTGCACACAGAGACAAGAGCTCCTCACTGCTCCTTAGGGAGCTTGGCAGTTAGTGGCTGTGTTTTTTCTTGAGATTCTTAGGATGACTGAGCACGTTTCCACTTGGTTTCACCATTTCAAGGCATTTCAGATCTTTCCTTGGCTGTGAGGTTGGCAGCAAAAGTGCCCACCAGTGTGGACCCACACTGGGAACATCTGGTCACCTATGGTTGCCACAAGCCAGGAATAGGCAAATGTTTTTTGTAAAGGTCCAGATAGTAAATATTTTCCGTATATGGGCCACATGTGGTCTCTGTCTTATATTCTTTTTTTTTTCCCTCAACCTTTTAAAGTCACAAAAACCATTTTTAGCTCATAGGCTATACAAAAACGGACAGTGGGCCGTGGTTTACTAACCCCTGCCATAAGCCCAGAAGGCAGAGATAAATGTTCGCTTGGCCTTAGGTTCACTAATTTGGTCCACCTAGAGGTGGGAGAGGCATAGACAGTGTCTACTGTTTGGACAGACCATTGCTTTTGTATGTGTGCATTTATATCATCATGAGCATCAGTCTTGGAAAGGACCTTCCATCTGTCTTAGAGACCCTCCCACATTCAGGACACCCAGTCACTGAGTAGTCACTTGCACCATTACATTAGCAGTGTTGTGTTTTAGAAACACCCACCTCATTACTGCAAAAATACCAGTTGTAATGAATTTCAGCAGCTCCTTTCTCCTGGAGCAGTGCTTCTCCACCCTAACTGCACATGAGAGTCCCCTTGGGGGCTTTTGCAAAACAACAGTGCTCAGGTGTCCAAATGGGTAAAGTCAGACCTTGTAAAGTCAGACCTCGTAGCATCTAGGAGATGGGTTTCTTCATTCTGTTGTGCACTGCCTGGATGCCCAGTTCACAGTGATGCCACTGACTATATGTCCCTCCTTGTCCCACCCAGTGTGAAGATGAGTCAACTGGGAATTTAAATGAGGCCTTCAGGGTGTGTGCCCTCTAGGCAGGCATGATGGAGAAGCTGATAGAATCCATGGTACCAGCCTTCCAAGGTAGAAACATCTCCAACAATACTACGTTCATGTTCAACTACTCGACCTTCAACACATCCCACCAGGTCCTGGACCAGCTCTTTACTAGGTGAGTGCCTGCGCTGCCCCAGCACAGTGGTGACTCTGCCCACTGCCAGCTGTGTGTCTTGGGAATGTCACTGCCTCTCTCTGTGTCTCAGTTTGCAGTCAACAGTGCCTGTTTACTTTCATTAAGTATTTCTTGAATGAGTGAATGAATGAATGAATGAATGAATCAATCAATCAAAGTGTGACTCATCACTAGAGGGCCTAAGTAGGCAACTCAGAACCCTTCACATTTTGGTTGGAAAAATTGACATGTAAAAGTAGCCATTCCAGGGCCAGCCCCGGTGGCCTAGTGGTTGAGTTCAGGACGCTCCACTTTGGTGGCCTGGGTTCGGTTCCCGGGCACGAACCTACAACGCTCTGTTAGCGGCCGTGCTGTGCTGGCAGGCCACATACTAAAAAATGGAGGAAGACTGGCACAGATGTTAGCTCAGGGCAGATCTTCCTCAGCAAAATAAGTGAATCATAAATAAGTAACCGTTCCTTTGGGTGCAATTGCTGCATGTTCTCTTCCTGCCTCCCGTTGGATGACACACTGCCACGGGTCATCAACATGGGCCTCCAGAAAGCGCTGCTTTTCCCTCCAGAGCCTCCATCTGTTCTACTGCTACTGAGAAGACCCATCCTTCCTCACAGCCCCATCTGTTTAAGCCATGAAACCAGCCCCCCATCTTGCACCTGTCACATGCATGTCTGCCAACTTGTAGATGGCACCCAGCCAGTGGGATGAGGCAGTCAGGGTCTTGTTTAGAAACACCTGTTTCACCACACTGGGTGTGGTGAAACTCTCCTGAGTTTCTGCTTTACACAGCCAGAGAACTCACCACTCTCCTGAGTTCCTGCTTTACACAGCCAGAGACCTAGGGGCAAGCAGTGGGGGATTATCTGGCTGCCTCTTCTCCCAGGTTAGGGAGACACTGCTGGTGCTGGGTGCTGGCTGAGTTCTGTCTCTAGGTTGGGCTCCATGTCGGTCACCAGTCAAGGCACTGTTCTCCAATCTGGACCCCAGTGTGGTGAAACAGGTGTTTCTAAACAAGACCCTGACTGCCTCAGGAGTTGGAAACAGAAGCAATAACAGTAACAACAGTGAACATCTATCGAGTATCTCTAAGAAGTGACTTACACATTCCTTCACCATCACCATGGTGGAAGATGTTATTATAATTATCTCATGTTAAAGACAAAGGAACTGAAGCTTGGAAATATTCAGAGTCAGCACTGTGTCCCATGATCCCCCTATTCCCCAGTGTAGATGTCCTAGTTCCTCCACCCATCCCGCAGAGACCTGGGTTCAAACCCATGGGCAATTCTTGGCCTGTTCACTTCACTTTTCTGATCCTCAGTTTTCCCATCTAAACAATGGGGATGATCATTGTATCTACCTCACGGAGGCTGCTGTGAGATTTAAATGATATGATCATGCATGAAAGTGCTCAGCAGGGTGCTTGGCCGTGGTCAGTGTTATTATTGGGCTGATATTCGTTGCAAGTGTCCAGAAGAGGAGAAGGAGGTGGGTGCTGGGGGTTGGTGGCCCCATGAGGTTAATGCTTTTCCCACCCCCTGAAACCCATGGAAGGAGATGGTAGGATTCGCTGGCAGGGATATGGGAGAGAGTGGGCCAAGTGTCAGTGACTTTTAGATGAAGGATTTGACACGGGAGCTCAGAGCCACCAGCTTCCAGCTCAGGCAGTGCTTCCAGTCTTCTCAACTTACCTCAAGCCGGTGACCGGCAGGAGCGGAATATGTCTCATAGCTGGCTGCCTCTGTAGAGCTTGGTGACCTAGAATAAAGGGTAAGGAGAGTGGGTGAGATGGAGGTCTCTTGGGGCTGAGGAGGGCCACTGGAGCCGGTGAAAGAACACAGGCCTTGGAGCAAGGGAGACCTGAGTTCAAATCCTGGCTCTGCCCCTAATTCACTGTGCGACCTTAGGCACACCACTCCCCTTTCTGTTATATATAGCAACATTTTTCTTACTATAATATGTGGTTTAATTAATAAATTTAGATTGTTTCATGGACTATATTTCTTCTCCTTCAGAGGAAATATGGAAACATCAAAAAGAGTTAATTCAAACCAAGACAACAGGGTTATTACATAAAACCATAAACTCTTTTCTTTGTTTTAATGATTTATGTAAAATAATATGTAAAGGATCTGGGACTATTTTAAGATTTTTTTTTTTAAATTTTTGTTTATTGCAGTAACAGTGGTTTATAACATTGTATAAATTTCAGGTGTACATCATTATACTTCTATTTCTGCATAGATTACATCATGTTCACCACCCAAATACTACTTACAACCCATCACCCCACACATGTGCCGAATTATCCCTTTCACCCTCTTCCCTCCCTGCTTCCCCTCTGGTAACCACCAATCCAATCTCTATCTCTATGTGTTTGTTTGTTGTTGTTATTATCTACTACTTAATGAGGGAGATCATACGGTATTTGACCTTCTGCCTCTGACTTATTTCACTTTGCGTAATACCCTCGGTGTCCATCCATGTTGTCACAAATGGCTGGATTTCATCGTTTCTTATTGCTGAGTAGTATTCCATTGTGTATATATACCACATCTGCTTTATCCATTCGTCCCTTGATGGGCACTTAGGTTGCTTCCAAGTCTTAGCTATTGTGAATAATGCTGCAGTGAACACAGGGGTGCATGTATCTTTATGCATTGATGTCTTCAAGTTCTTTGGATAAATACCCAGCAGTGGAATAGCTGGATCATATGGTAGTTCTATCCTTGCTTTTTTGAGGAATCTCCATTCTGTTTTCCATAGTGGCTGCACCAGTTTGCACTCCCAGCAGCAGTGTATGAGAGTTCCCTTCTCTCCACATCCTCTCCAACACTTGTTGTTTCCTGTCTTGTTAATTATAGCCATTCTGATGGGCGTGAGGTGATAATCTCATTGTAGTTTTGATTTGCATTTCCCTGATGGTTAATGATGTTGAACATCTTTTCGTGTGCCTGTTGGCCATCTGTATATCTTCTTTGGAGAAGTGTCTCTTCAGGTCTTTTGCCCGTTTTTTAATTGGGTTGTTAGTTTTTTTGTTGTTGAGATGCATCAGTTCTTTATCTATTTTGGAGATTAACCCCTTATCAGATGTGTGGTTTGCAAATATCTTCTCCCACTTGTTAGGTTGTCTTTTCGTTTTGTTGATGATTTCCTTTGCTGTGCAGAAGCTTTTTAGTTTGATGTAGTCCCATTTGTTTATTTTTTCTATTGTTTCTCTTGCCCGGTCAGACATGGTGCTTGAAAATATGTTGCTAAGACTGATTTCCGAGAGCGTACTGCCTATGTTTTCTTCTAGAAGTTTCATAGTTTCAGGTCTTACATTCAAGTCTTTAATCCATTTTGAGTTAATTTTTGTGTATGGTGTAAGGTAAGGGTCTACTTTCATTTTTTTGCATGCGGCTGTCCAGTTTTCCCAACACCATTTGTTGAAGAGACTTTCTTTTCTCCATTGTATGTTCTTGGCTCCTTTGTTGAAGATTAGCTGTCCATAGATGTGTGGGTTTATTTCTGGGCTTTCGATTCTATTCCATTGATCTGTGTATCTGTTTTTGTGCCAGTACCATGCTGTTTTGGTTACTATAGCTTTGTAGTATATTTTGAAATCAGGGAGTGTGATACCTCCAGCTTTGTTCTTTTTTCTCAGGATTCCTTTAGCTATTCAGGGTCTTTTGTTGTTCCATATAAATTTTAGGATTCTTTGTTCTATTTCTGTGAAAAATGTTGTTAGAACTTTGATAGGGATTGCATTGAATCTATAGATTGCTTTAGGAAGTAAAGACATCTTAACTATGTTAATTCTTCCAATCCAAGAGCGTGGAATATCTTTCCATTTCTTTGTGTCTTCTTCACTTTCTTTCAACAATGTTTTATAGTTTTCGGTGTACAGATCTTTCACCTCTTTGACTAAGTTTATTCCTAGGTATTTTATTCTTTTTGTTGCAATTGTAAATGGGATTGTATTCTTAATTTCTCTTTCTGCTACTTCATTGTTGGTGTATAGAAATGCAACTGATTTTTGTATGTTGATTAAGATTTTGTTTTTGTTTGGCTTTTCAGATGGTATAGGATAGTAATTGGGAGACGGAATTTTAGGTTTTGGTACATTTGCTAGTTTGACAATTTAGAATCTACTTTAAAGCTAAATAAAAGGCGCCATGGTGTAGTGACTAACTGCGGTTATCCAGGTGCTGGGATGTCAGCCTGCCTTCATTCTAATCTCTAAGTGGCTGTACACAAAGGAATTATCCTCTTCAAAAGTTTACTTTCTTCCTATATTAAATATGGGTAATAGCGTATCTACGTCATGTTAGTTGTGACATTTAAATGGCATAATTAATATAAACACTTAAAAGAATCTCTAGCACAAGATAAATGCTCAATATATGCCAACAATGATTCTGAAATGGAACCTTAGGGGATCTCCTAATTCTGTGCATATCCTTGCTTCAGTGAGAGGATGCTGTTAGCAGGGATATTCTTCTAAACTGTGAAGGAATATTTCACCCGTATAGTGCAATTTAAGGCAGTGCTTCTCAAATTTTGTTGTATCTGCATGACCTGGAGATCTTGTTCAAATGTAGATTCTGATTTTGTAGTTCCGGGTAAAGACTGCGATTCTGCATTTCTAACGTGTTTCCAGATGCTGCTGATGTTGCAGGTCCATAGGCATTTTAAGGCATATTGGGAATGACCCACCCATCCCTTTGTATCTTCCCCAATCTGTCTATCAGAATGATGGAAATTCTGCCATTTCAGATTCATTACTTTTGAACTGTTTCTTCATTTATCCAAATCTGAAATAGAAATACCACTGGTAGATCTGAGAATCACTTCCTACCTCTCTCTCTCGTATCAGCCAAATGGAAAGAAAAAGGAAGTTTTGATGGGGTTGATTTTCAACATGTGCACTTATTTTGAAAGAAAAGTGGTCCCTAGTAGGGGACTATATAATATAGCCAGTTGTCTTTGAATGGCTTCAGAAAGAAAGAGGAAGTTGCATAGAGAAAAAGAAGGTAGAAATTAATTAAATCAAACTATAAAACTTTGTCTGACTTTCTGTTTTCCTCATGCAAGGTCAAGAGGACAGATACTGTATTAACTTCTATTCCTGCCATTACTACAATTTATCAAATCTAACCGGCTTAAAACAACACCCATTTACTGTCTCACATTTCTGTAGGTCAGAAGTCCGAAGAAGCATGACTGGACTCTCTGCTCAGGGTCTCTCCAGCGTTGCACTTTCAGCTGGGGCTTGGAGTCCACCTCCAAACTCACTGATTGTTGGCAGAATTCATTTCTTTCTCATGCTTTCCATGTGGTCCTCTTTACCTTCAAATAAGCAATTGGCTATCAAGTCCTTCCCATACCTTTAATCTCTCATTTGCTTTCTGCTTCTAGTGAGGGAAAAATCTCTACTTTTAAGGGCCCATGAAATTTGATTAGGTCCACTGGATAATCCATAATCTCTCTATTTTATGATCAGCTGATTAGTAATTTTAATTACATCTCTAAAGTCTCTTGCCATGTCACATAACATACTTATGGGATTCATGGGAGTAACACCGGTGGACAAAGTTCACAGGACTACCACAGGTTCTGTATTTTTTTTTGAGAGAAAGCATGGACGAACTAGAATGAATGCACTGATTTATGTTCTAATCTTAGTTTAACTGCATGCTGATCCATTCGTATGAGACATATAAGTACTCCAAGTTTTTCCTTCACACATTTGAAAAAAGATTTTGTTTGAAAAAAACACCAAAAACTTGGCTTGATTTATTAATGCTGTACAAAATCAAATTTGTAGAGAAACTTTATATTATTTCACATTCCTCCTAATGCCTATTGCAGAATTTTACAAACATCATTCACTAAATAAATTATTGAATTGCTGCTACATCTGAAGGCCATAAAAGGTCAACAACATAGTAGATAACATTTGTTTGGAACTTTATATCAGTCTTATAATTAAAAATTTAGATGAGATCTACTCTTTCCAGTAACTGTCTTTTGCAAGTGACAAGGGCATTTCTTGGAGGCATTAAATATTTTTAGTTGTTTGTAACAATTAGTCAACACTGTGATGAACTAGCGCTCTTGAGAAAGATAACTCAGTAACAAAACGTCAAGTTGGAAGACAACTGTTAACAGACTTACAGTCCACTCACGTATTATTCACTTTACTTAGGTCAGCTCACTGTGATACAATATCTGTGACCCGAGGAAGAACAGAGGAGTTTAGACAAAAACCAAGTATTTTCTAAAATAAAAAATAAAATTTCACTATAGTTTTGATTATAATACACAGAAGATAATGGCAACATAAACTGTGTTTTTTTTTTTTTTTGTTTTTTTTGTGAGGAGACCAGCCCTGTGCTAACATCTGCCAATCCTCCTCTTTTTCTGCTGAGGAAGACTGACCCTGGGCTAACATCTGTGCTCATCTTCCTCCACTTTATATGGGACACCGCCACAGCATGGCTTGCCAAGCAGTGTCGGTGTGCGCCCAAAATCTGAACCTGCGAACCCCGGGCCGCTGCAGCGGAGCACGCGCACTTAACCTCTTGTGCCACTGGGCCAGCCCCTTTTTTTTTTTTGTGAGAAAGACCAGCCCTGAGCTAACATCTGATGCCAATCCTTCTTTTTGCTGAGGAAGATTGGCCCTGGGCTAACATCTGTGCCCGTCTTCCTCTACTTTATATGTGACGCTGCCACAGCCTGGCTTGACAAGCGGTGCGTTGGTGCGCGCCCGGGATGGGAACCTGCGAACCCTGGGCCGCTGAAGTGGAGTGCGCCCACGTAACCGCTGCACCACTGGGCCGGCCCCCATAAACCATGTTTTTTAAAGAAAAAAGTTATGCTGAACCCAACAACAGGGCATAATTTCCTTTTTTATTTAGTTCTAGTCTTCCTATAATTCCATGCACATTTTTCAGTTAGAATCACAATATACATAGAATCATATATTTACTTGTCTTCACCAAGTGTTACTTGGCAAACACTTTTCCATTTTTCTACATGACCCTATTCTGATAGTTGGCTGAGTAAGAGTCTATCAATTTCATAAACATGAATTCCTTAACTATTCTTCTATTGTTGGACAGTGAGATGACTATGTTTTTAGTAATACAAATAAGGCTGAATTTTTTGACATGGTCATTTCTTTTTTAAAATGATAATTTGTAGAAATTAGATTATTTTGTAATGGGATTAAACATTTAGAAAGAAATTGGACAACTATTTTGAGAAAGATCCCTGAGAATTTTTTTCAGAGGATTTATTGGATACATATCCTTTGTGGATGTATGTGGAAAGTTTTGTCTGAAAAGATAAGGCCACCCACAGCAAAGGTTTGTTTTAGTGCTCCATCTGTTTGGTATGTACTGTGTAGATTAGAAAAAAGTTCTGACCACAGTGAGACAGAATGTTTAGTAATACTTCTATCATAGTCTTCAATTTCTCCCTGAGTTATGCCTAACATATTCTGTCTCTCCTTATGCCTAACAAGATTGTGAACTTTGCAGACACCTTCCGGAAATGGAATCTACTTCTTAAAAGTTAATGAAGATTAATAAACACATCGCATTCATGTGCTCCTTACATACCAGATAGCGGTTGGGATGTAGCAAGTGTGGAGAGGCACAGGGCATGTGGACGAACTAGGCTTGCTGTCTAATTCTCTGTGATGAAAGCACGCGTCCCTGAATGGGGGTGTTTGCTTGTGTGCGTGAAAGACAGTTTCAAATACTGTTATACAAAAGTTTTATCTGCATAAAAATCTGTATTCACGATGTAAGGTTGGCATAACTGATTTAATGATGTACTCTTTACTTTAATTCCACTTTATAAGTTGACTTAATTTTTCATTTGTTTCATAATTTAACAACAGAGAGTAATTAATTTGAAAGGTAGAATGTGATATTTCGTTCAACTCAAAAATGACCCAAACCTATATTTTCATCAGTGCACTGAAGTTGTTTTTTATTATGTTTTTCTTTTCTAAACTAATTGTACTGGTTTTCTGTATTATTGCATTAGGAATTAATTATGTGTCATCTTGGAATAGTCTGTTGTTATTTTTAGTATTATTAATATTGTTAACTCATAATTTATGTTTCAGTACTCTTAATGAAAAACTAGAGCATATAAAAATTAAGCCCATGTCTGCTAGCAATTAAAGATCTACTTAACATTTTTGAGACTCCAGAAAATAGTTTTAATAGATGTTCACTAAGCTTCCTTCTAGTTTTAAAATCGTGACATCTGTAAATGCCTTTGACTTATTTTTCAACATGACTGTAAATTTCTTGGTGGCAGAGACTGTAAATTAAATGCCAGTGCCCAGCAAAGTGTCTTATATACAGTAAGTGCCCAAGAAGTGATAGTTGATATAGTCAGGGAATTAACAAATTGTTAGAGCAGAGCTTTTATGTAGACGTTATCAACTTTGTCACTTTTCATTCTGCTTCGGTTTCAAACCACTTTCTCTTCTATTGGCAAATGATTTTTAGACCAATGATTTCCTGATTGCTTGTCAATAATTTGGTCAGGCTTAGAGAAGAAAGTCGATGAGCTTTTTTCCCACTCTACCTCATTTTAAATATTCCATTTTCATATAAACATACAATATGAATGTCAGGTTTTTGTTCAGATAGTTCAGCCAGAACACATTTTCTTCAGGCAGTTTAGAAATTCCCTGTGCTCCTGAGAAAATTTGATACCAGAGTTGACTCTTTCTCTCTGTTACACGTTGGTGTACCCTTCTACCCTTCTATAAACATCTTCTATCTCACTGGCTTTTATTGTAGTTTCTACATTTGTAGAAGCTTGGGAAATGGGCATGTTTTATCAAAGCTCAGTGCTTGATTGCTGTTCTTTAACTTGTGTTTCCTAATGTGGATCATTTTTCAGGGATTAGTCTAATCTCATAGAAATATGAGGATAGAAGTCTTAAGTGCCATAAAATATATATAGATGTTTCTTCCTTGAGACAATTTTGAACTAAATTTAAGCCCTATTTTAATACCTAAATATTAATATATTAATATTTCACTGACAATGTGCTGTCTCGTTTCTCCTCTCACCTGAGCACTTGCTTTATCTCTTCACCATCTCCACCATCTCCTCCCCTTCATCTTGATCCCAATCGTGGGCATGTCATATAAGACCAAAGTATGGTCTCTTGATCTCCTGTTTTACTTCCTGTGAGAGATAATCTTCTCTCATGCTTTCAGACTTTCATTTATAGAAATAATTTCTGAATGTGCTGCTACTAATAATTAACCTTAAGTCTTACTTTCACTTGTGATGATAGGAAATCTTTAATGCAGGATCTTTGTCACCTCAGATTCATAATATCAAAAATGAAATTATCATTTTCCTTCACAAATGGAATTCTTCTTACATAATTTTGGTAAATGCTGTAGCTAATCTTTTTAGACTTTATGCTTTCCTTTTATTTAAATGTATTCAGTTCTCTGATGCCTGGTAAATAACTGGGAAGTGTGTTTGTTAATGATATCTCTTAAGATGTGAGATGGCAGTGAAGAAAGTTCAAGGCTATCACATATATAAAAAATCCCAAGTATTTTAAAAGGATTATAACTAGGCTTAATTTCCTCACTTCAGGTCACACTTTACTGTAGGTTTCTCACTCTTTCACGGTACGTATATTCTTTGCTTGCCTGTATCCGACATCGGTATACACACACACACATCACTGAGTAAATATATCCAAGGATTACTTTTGAAAAAGCTTTTTAGGTATTTTATGATTGAAAAACTTTGTAAACCACAGAGCCACAGCCCTGACACATAGTAAACCCTCCATGATATATATAGATTGATCAGTTGTTTGTGAATTTAATTTAGCTCTTTAGATTACATGAACGTGCAATTAGAAATCTAACATTGGTTATCAAAATATCTGAATTTTATATCAGGTTTTATTAGTATGCTTTAGAACCTAGATTTTATTTCTTGAAAGGACAGTCTAGAACTTCTCTACACCTGAGAAGATTTTCTTTCTTTTGGACAGAATAATGTGTTATGTAACATGTTAAAACAGTTGTTTTCTAGTTTATTTTCCAATATAAAATGGAAATCTGAATATGACATCATAAAAATATAGACCTCGAGGAGTGAATGTAGTAGATAGATTTCATCACCAGCATATAGGACGTAATCATATATATCTACAGTATCTTGTCACTGACAAATGTGTTTTAGGGACCTCCTAACAATAAAATAATTCTATTAAATTTATTTTTTATAAATATCTCATTGATCTTTTATTCAACAAATATTCTTTGCCTACTCTGTGTCAAGTTGTGTGCTAGACTGAGCACAGAGAGATACAGAGGCCCCCCCCCCCCTTCAAGATGCTGTCAGTCTAATAGAATGAAATAAATATGAACATAAATCATTACATGTAGGAGCTAAAGGAACTATGACCTAGATGTAATAGTAAAACAAACAGTGGATTGGTCTGGGGGAGGGAGTTACATATTACATAATAGTCTTATACCAATTTTATAATTTCTTAATTAAACTATAATATAGAGGGAAATCTGCCATTTCAAAGAGGAATGTTTTTCATTTCATTTCAGATTGAGCATATTAGGTAATACATAAACTGTGAGGGAGAAGTTTCCAAAAATTACTTAAAGATATTTTGGGTTTAAATAGCCAATGCCTGACATCAAGTTTAATTGAATATTAGACAAGTGGAGTGCTATTGCTTTGTATGTGCAGGATAAAGGCCATTTCGGTACTTCAAAGTGTACCAAATAATTATTGAGTATTTAGTATGTTCAAGCAGTGGTAAGTAGTACACATAATTAATTTAAATCTCATGATAACTTTGTAATGTGCTGACTGTTATTATACCAGCTTTAAATCAAAGGCATTTGAAGGTTAGAGAAGTTAAACAACATACTTGCAGTCATTCAACTGTTGAATTTCCTTCCAGGAGACAAAGCTCATTCTTTGTTTTTCCATACTGAAATTTACTCGTTGTGCGGTAGTGCTTTATTCAGTAACACATGGACAGACACTGCTATCCACAACAAATTTTAATGTTACGCATCTCCGTGAGTGTGATTAAAGGGATCTTCTTCATTTAAATCAAATATATTTAGAGAATAGGGGTACCATCTTCCATCTTAGGGAAAAAAATGGAAATAATTTCTCTGTGTTATGATTTTGGAAAGTCTTAATATTTTTTATGTCTTCAGAATTCACAACATATAGTGAGGGGTAAAAAGTTGGACTTACTTCCCTTTCCAATTGTGAATGAATTTGTTTTTCTCCATTATCTCTGGTAAGTGAGGTAGATGGTGATTCAGGATAGAAACACGATCTCTTCTCCTGCACAGTGAAAAAATACGGTCTCCATTTCAGACTGACCATGTTGCAGAGAAGATCCACCCAGCATGAGACTAGAGAGAAGAGAAATCCTGAATCAACTGTGGCTGAGTGATCTTAGGTTCCAGCTTACACTCAAGCATTTTGTACTTAAGTTGATTTATCTTAAGGATTAATGTTAAGTAACATAAGAATTCCTGCAGACTCTGATTATGATTTCATTAGAGTAAAATTTCTACAATTGGTGGTTCTAATACCAAAATAAAATGTACATGTGCCATGGGGCCGGCCCCGTGGCATAGCAGTTAAGTGCCCGCGCCCCGCTGCTGGCGGCCCAGGTTCAGATCCCGGGCGTGCACCGACGCACCACTTGTCAGGCCATGCTGAGGCGGCGTCCCACATAAAGTGGAGGAAGATGGGCACGGATGTTAGCTCAGAGCCGTTCTTCCTCAGCAAAAAGAGGAGGATTGACATGGATGTTAGCTCAGGGCTGATCTTCCTCACAAAAAAAAATAATAAATAAAATAAAATAAAATGTACATTTGCCATATACAGTCAGTTTACCTTAAGAAATGTCTTGACAAGATTTTCTCCAACCAACTTGACGAGATGAACCTAAGGTCTGGCCCTGTATCAATGCCTCGTTAGACCTCAGTATACAGTCCAGAACAGCAGTGGGATTGAGGATGGAAACGGTGGCTCTGAGAGGCAAGTTAGATCTGTCTCTTGGTTGAAGTTTTTCCCAGCCTGTGTAGCTGCTCTGCTACTAATTAAGACTTTGATTTGGGGCACATCCCATAGTCTCCCTGACCTTCTGCTTCCTCACTACCTAATGGGAGGTATAACATTTGGGCCACTTCACTCTTTCAGCCGTTTATTCCATATATTTATATTGAATACCAACTAGACACAGGGTCTGTACTTCTTACCACATAATGTGATCTCTCCAGATAAAAAGGGGTTGGGGAGAAGAGTTTCATGCTTTATGTTTGGGATTTTTGAACACGACTATGGATAATATGATTTCAGTAACAGCCAGATGTGGTCAGTGCCTCCAAATTATTATTCTGCTTCTCTGTGCATTTCCTAAAACTCAGAGAATGTTTCCAGGCACATCAGCCTTGATATGGAGATCAACACTGATGCTCCACTCAGGAGACCTTTATAACACCCAGGTCTGGGACACCTTACTGTCACTTGGCTTCCATATCCAGAACGGCCCCCACAACAATTCCACCCCATTCATTTATCATCCCAGTCCTTGAACGGGTGTCAGGTCACTACTGTGATGATCTGACCAAAATTCCAGGCACAGTTTGAGCTTTCTCTACATACAGCACCCCTTACCCAGTGCTGTCACCCTTGCCCATCACCCTCTGGACATTGTTAGGGACAGCTCTGGGTATAGAAGAATGTCAGTCATGTCTTAGAAATCAGTGATCTTCAAGGATGTGGCTGTGGACTTCACCAGGAAAAGTGGGCCCTGCTGGACACATCCCAGAGAAAGGCTGTACAGAGATGTGATGCTGAAGAACATCAGTCGCCTGGTCTGTGTGTGTGTTAGTCAGGGTTCTCCAGAGAAATGGAACCAATAGGTTGTGTATAGATGTATATAAGAAGAGATATAGTATAGGAATTGGCTTACATGGTTATTAAGACTGAGAAGTCACACAATCTGCCATCTGCAAGCTGGAGAACCAGGAAACTGAGTCACATGATTCATTTTATTTTATTTTTTCCAGGTCTATTGAGAGTGTAAGGTGTAGAATCTAATGATTGAGAGTGTGAGGTGTAGAATCTAATGATTTGATACATGTATGTATTCCAAAATGTTTACCTCAATAGCATTAGTTAACACATCTTCCACGTCATGTAATTGCTATTTTGTTGTTGTTATGGTGAGAACATTCAAGCTCTACCCTCATAGTGTACTGAAGTGCCTGACGTTAATTGCCAAGACTTCCGTTGGAACTGTTTCCATATCCCATAAATGTATTGCCAGCTATATGACACACCTACTTGTAAAACAACTAGATAAGAAACCAGGCCACCCTACCCTTGAAGTTACCCTATTAGAAAGCCCTTAGTAACCTAGATATCTGACTGCTTGAGTTACCCTGCTTTTCCTTTCCCATGGCTTAATTTTGGCTGCTATGTTTTAAATTTGCCAATAAATGGTGAACCCATGATAACCTAACACCCCAACCTTCAGACCCAAGAGAGGCAGAGCCCCAGGTCCCTGCTCCTCCCTCTCTCCTTTCCTGAGACTTGGCTGTGTCACCCTCGGGAGTGCTGTGTACCCTCCAGAACCTGTGAGTAATAAATCTTGGTCTTCGAGGTTCCCTGATGGTTTTTGGCTTATGTGCATGTTGCAATCGTAATAGGAACCACAAGGGCCAGACTAGCCACAACATCGACTCTGGTCAGGGAAATGTCTGTGAGGGCTCCCACACGTAGTAAGGTCTCAGTCAAGTTATTCAGGCATTCCTAGCTGATAGCATCACTATGAATAGGCTGAGACCACCACAACACATAGCTCACATTCAAGTATAAAATACAGTGTTGATAATGCTAGTCACCATGCTGTGTATTAGATCCCCAGAACTTATTCTTCTTACAACTGAAAGTTTGTACCCTTTGACCAACATCTCCCCATTTCCCTTACCCCTCGGGCCCTGGCAACCACCATTCTGCTCTCTGTTTCTATGAGCTCAGTGTTTTTAGATTAGTATTTGACTTTCTGTATCTGACTTATTTCACTTAACATAATGTCCCTAGGGTTCATCCATTTTGTCACAAATTGCAGGATTTCCTTCTTTTTTATGGCTGAATAATTTTCCATTATATATATATGCACACACACATATACACACGCACGTGTATGATCACATTTTCTTTATCAGTTCATCCATCTATGGATACTTTGGTTGTTTCCATGTTTTGGGCGTTGTGAGTAATGAGCAAGGAACATGGAAGTGTAGATAACTCTTCAAGATAATGATTTTGTCTCCTCCGTATATGTATAGCCAGAAGTGCAACATCTGGATCATATGGGAGTTCCACTTTAATTTTTTGAGGAACCTGCACACTGTTTTCCGTAGTGGCTGCGCCAGTTTACATTCTCATCAACAGTGCACCAGAGTTCCCTTTTCTCCACATCCTTATTAGCATTTGTTATCTCTTATTTATTTTGATAATAGCCATTCTAACTGTTGTGAGATAATATCTCAGTGTGATTTTGGTTTGCATTTCCCTGATGATTAGTGATGTTGACCAACTTTTCGTGTACTTGTTGGCCATTTGTATGTCTTTTTTGGAAAAACTTGTCTATTAAGGTCCTCTGCCCATTTTTTTAATTGGATGTTTTGTTTGTTTTTGCTGTTGAGTTACATGAGTTCCTTCTTATTTTGCATATTAATCCCATATCAAATATGTGTTTTGCAAATATTTTCTCCCTTTCTGTGGGTTCCCTTTTCATATTGTTGATTATTTCTTTTGCTGTGCAGAAAGAAGCTTGTTAGATTGATGTAGTCCCACTTGTTGATTTTTGCTTTTGTTGATTGTGCTTTTGGTGTCATATCCAAAAAAATTGTTGCCAAACAGATATCAAGGGTCTTTTCCCCTGTGTTTTCTTATAGTAGTTTTATGGTTTCAAGTCTTAATGTTAAATCCATAAACCATTTTGAGTTAATTTTTGTTGATGGAGTAAGGTAGGGGTCCAATTTCATTCCTTTGCAAGTGAATATGTACTTTCCCCAACACCATTTGTTGACTAGACTATCCTTTCCCCATTGAGTATTCTTGGCTCCCTTGTCAAATATTAGTGTATATGCATGGGTTTATTTCTGGGCACTTGATTCTGTTCCATTGGTGTATGTGTCTGGATTTATGCCAGTACCATACTGTTTTTATTATTACAGTTTGTGTAATAATTTGATTCAGGAAGTACAGTGCCTCCGGCTTTGTTCCTCTTTCTCAATATTGCTTTGGCTATTTGGGCTCTCGTGTGGTCTATAAAAATCTTATGTTTTTTTTCTATTTATGTAAAAAATGCCATTAGAGATGGCTTTGGATAGTACAGACATTTTAACAATATTAATTCTTCTGATCCATGATCACAGGATATCTTTCCATTTATTTATGTCTTCTTCAATTCTTCCATCAGTGTTTTATAGTTTTCAGTATACAGATCTTTTATTACTTTGGTTAAATTTATTCCTAAGTCATTTATTGTTTTTGTTGCTATTGTAAATGGGGATTTTTAAGAATTTATTTTTCAAATAGTTTATTATTAGTGTATAGAAATACAACTAAGATTTCTATGTTTATTTTGTATCCTGTACCTTTACTAAATTTGTTTATTAGTTCTAACAGTTTTTTGGTGGCGTCTTTAGGATTTTCTACATAGAAGATTGTGTCATCTGCAAACAGAGACAATTTTACTTCTACTTTCTGATTTAGATGTCTTATTTCTCTTCCTTGCCTCATTGCTCTGGCTAGGACTTCCAGTAGTAAGTTGAACAGAAGTGGTGAAAGTGGGCACTCTTGTCTTTTTCCTGATCTTTGAGGATAAGCTTTCAACCATTCTCTGTTGAGTATGATGGTAGCTGTGGGCTTGTCCTATATGCCCTTTATTATGTTGACGTTTATTTCATCTATACCCAAATCGTTAAGAGTTTTTATCAGGAAAGAATGTTGAGTTTTGTCAAATGGTTTTTCTACATATGGAGAGGATCATTCAATTTGTATCTTTATTCTATTAATGTTGCGTATTATGTTTATTGATATGCGTAAGTTGAACCATCTTTGTATCTTAGGGGTATTATCCCTACTTGATCGTGATGTATAATCCTTTTAATGTGCTGCTGAATTTGGTTTGCTAATATGAGAATTTAGCATCTGTATTGATCAGGAATATTGACCTGTAGTTTTCTTTTCTTGCAGTGTCCTTATCTTGCTTTGGTATTAGCATCATGTTGGCCTGGTAAAATGAGTTTGGGAATGTTTCCTCCTCTTTAATTGTTTGGAAGGGTTTGAGAAGAATTGGCATTGATTCTTCTTTAAATGTTTGGTAGAATTCACCCTGAAGTCATCTGGTCTTGGGCTTTTCTTTGTTGGGAGGTTTTTTTTGATGACTGTTTCAATCTCCTTACTCCTTAATGGTCTCTTCAGATTTTTTTATTTCTTCATGATTAAGTCTTAGTAGATTGTGTGTTTCTAGGAATTTATATATTTCCTCTAGGTTGTCCACTTTGTTGGACTATAATCGTTTGTAATAGTCTCTTATGATCCTTTATATTTCTGTTTTTGAAACTCTCTGTGAATTTTTCAGTCAATCCTCGTGTACTTCAGCTCCAGAATTTCTGTTGAGTTCTTTTTATGATTTCTCTGTTTTGAACTTCTTATTTTGTTCCTGTATTCTCTTTCCATTTTACTTGGTTGTCTGTGTTCTCTTCTAGCTCACTGAGCTTTGTTCAGACTGTTATTTTCAATTTTTTTTGTTGGCAGTCAATAGATCTGCATTTCCTTTGGGTCAGATACTGGTGCTTTATTTTGTTCCTTGGTACTGTCATGTTTCCTTGATTATTCTTGATGCTTGTGGCATTTTGTTGGTGACTGTGCATTTGAAGAAGTAGGCACCTCTTTCTGTCTTTACATACGGGCTGCAGCATGTATGAAGGGAAATCCCTTCACCAATCAGTTTATGTAGAGATTCTGGATGGGCATTCTGGTGGTGGGTATGAACAGGATTGCTGCTAGAGTCCTTGAGCAGGCTTCTTTGGTACCTAGGTCAGCAGGTGGGCAGGCCATGCACCTGGGTTCCCAGGGGCCAGTCTGGTACCTGGGTTCACAAAAGCAGGTCTGGAACCTGGGTCCACTGGAGCAGGTGTGGCACCTAAGTCCGTAGTGGTTGGTCTGGGGCCTGGGTCTATTTGGGTGGACCTGGGTGTTGAGTTAGCAAGAACTGACTAGGCACCAGGGACCACTGGGGTGCGTCTGGTGACTGGGTTTGCGAAGGCAGCCTGGCTTCTGGGTCCAGGAGCCAACCTGGTGCTAGTGTGAAACTTGAGCCTGAGTTCACAGGAGCTCACCTGGTGCTGGGGTGTGCCTGACACCTGGGTTCACAGGGATGGTCCTGGACCTGAGTTTGTGGTGCGTGGCATGGTGCCGGTGTCCATTGCGGACAGGCCTGGATCCTAGGTTCATGGAGGCAGACCTGATGGGTGGGAATGTAATATTGGGTCTGAAGCCTGGACCCAAGCGGGCAGCCATGGATCCTGGGTTCCTAAGGTCAGCTTTGTGCAGAGACGGGCCTGGAGCCAGAGTACATGTGGAGAGTCATAGAGCCTGGATGTATGAGGCCAGCCTGATGTTGGGTTCTACTGGGGCAGGCCGGGACCTTGTGTCCACTGGAGTAGGCCAGGAGCCTTGTTCTACTGGAACCTGGGGCTGCAGGGGCCATATTTCACTGGGTGGGGTGCCAGAGCATAAGACTGCAGGAGCAAGTCTGGAGCCTGGGTCCACAGGTGCCAGTCTAGAGCCTGGGGCTGCAGGTGCTAGCCTGGAGACTGGGTCTACAGAGCCGGGCCAGGCACTGGGCCAGACCAGAGCCTGGGAATGCAAAGTCTATCTTGGTGCTGGGTTGAACATAGGGGCTGGGTCTACAGGTGCCTGGGGCTGTGGGGACAGGCTTGGCTCTGGGGTTCACTGGGGGGGGGCAGGTACTGGGGTCTGGTGAAGTTGGGTGCTCACTTCATTCTCCTCTCCCAACAGGGAGAGTATGTTCCCTAGGCTGGAGTGCTCAGGCTCGGGGGGGAGTGGGCAGGGTAATGTAAAACTGTTCTTTCTACTCTCTTGAATGAGTCTTTCCTTGTTTCTGTGGTCCGCCAAGGTGCTTTAATCACTCACCTGGAATCTTTGGCTCTTGTGAAGATATTTTCATGAGTGGATCATTATTCGAATTGAAGTTTCCACAACGGGATAAGTGGTGGAAGAGCTTATTCCACCATTTTGCTGACATCAGGCTAGGAATTGAGCCTTCAGTTAAAACTAATGCCGAGAAATAAGGGACAAAATAGAAACCTGCAATATAGACAGGGAAGGAAAGGCCATTGAGTACAAAAAGAAAAGGGTATAGTGCCGTGTGATGGATTGTAAGATAGGTGATAGAAGTATTTCAAGAAGAGAGGGACGAACTGTGTCAAATGCAACAAATACTATAAATTTTGAGATAACTCTTAAGGTGAGGGAAATATACTAAAAATGAAATATTGTGATCATTGTAGAATTCTGTAGAATTATAAAAATCATTGAATTATACACTTATAGGTGAATCTTAGGATATATAAGATATACTTCAATGTATTGCATAGCTATGAAAGTGTGGTTTCCTTTCAGAGTCAGGAGGCAGGACAAAGAGGCCGAGACGTCACTCCGGCCTCCAGGGCGTCACACGTTGCCATTTGTGGATGCGTCGTGAGGCTCCTCCTCAGAACCAGGGCTGCTCAAGGAAGAGCTCACTTCCTAACGTGCGGAAGAATACTTGCCACAGTGGCTTGAAATGGGCCTTTCGAGGTGACATTTCAGTGACATTTTCCCCTTCCTGAAGACGCATGTAATTTTGTACATTCCAACCGGGGATAGAACTGTACCTGGTGAAGAAAACACATCTTTGAAGGCGCTAACCTCGAAAGCTCCCTAGATGTCAGTGACCGAGGGAGGAGGGGGTTCTTCTGACCTCCGTCTTGCCTTTGAGAGAGGAGCGGCGTGTTTCCACTTTTGTGAACTTCCGGGAACCCCGCTGCCACCCCGATCCCTGGTTTGGCTGGGAAGGTGGGAGGTGGCGAAGCAAACATCCCGTCACCAGAGAATCCCGTCGAAGGCCGCGCTTGGAAAATGAGTCTGCAAAGAAACAGTTCACGCCACGCGTGGAGCCCTTGACCATCGTGTCGTGAACGTGCACAGAGCCCAGAGGTGGGCAGGGGTGGACGGGGACGAGCGACTCCTTCTCCACTTGGGCCCTACTGACCACCTGCAGCTCTAGGGCCCCCAAAGGGCCCCCGCTCAGTGGGGCTCCTGTGCCATGCCACGGTGCACCCCACTTCCGTGGGCACCTCTTATTAAATGTGTGCCCAGATGGTCCCTGAGGATGGGGCCCCGCCTGTTGTCCCCACCTAGAAGTCCAGCCCCGGGAGGCGGGCTGCGGTCCTGCGCTGGACTGAATGTCCACTGTCTGGAACAGGGACTGCGGCTTTGGCGGCTCACAGGTCAGATTTACAGGAGGAAGGGAAGGGCCTGGCTGCCCGCAGTGCCAGCTCCTGGTGCTCTGTCACCCCACACTCACACAGCAGTGCCCTCCCCTCCTCCGTGCCGTGCTTCCTGCTGTCGCCTCCCTCAGGCTGCAGGGGCCTCTCTTCCCACCTGCCTCCAACCTTCAAGTCCTCCCTGTCCTCCAAGGCCTCGTCCAGATGCCACTCCCTCTGGACAAGCCGCCCCCTGCCGCCCCCCCCGCCCCCACGCCACCGCCACCCCGCCCTCCCCGCCTAATTACCCCATCACGTGCCCCCTCCTCACTGACTGTTTCCAGGAGGCCCACCACCACCACACACACCCTTTATCGAGTAGTGTAGCTTTAGAGGCAGTCCCGAAGATGGTAGTACCGTACCTTCCTCTCACTATGTTCTGCTTCAATACTGGGGAGGCGTGTTGAGTCTGCCGCTGGGATCTTCACTAGGATTGTCTTGACTCTGTAGATCCTGTTGGGAAGAGCTGACATCTGCTGAACAATACCGAGTCAACCTATGAAGAAACATGGAGGAAGTCTGCATTGCTGTTGGTCTTCTGTGATTTCTTCTGTCAGCGTGTTGTAGACCTCCTCACATCGATCTTGTGCGTAAGTGTTTAGATTTACACCTGTGTGTGTCATTTTTGATGCTGATATCAATGATGTGTTTGTAACTTTAAATTCGAGGTGTTCACCGTTAGTATAGAAGAGAGTTGAGAATCATTTTCAAGCCCATTCATTAGCACGGTGATTAAGTCTTCCACAACCTGTGATGAGGCTCTGTTCTGCCTCGGGCTGTCTCTTCAGGCCTGGGATCCCTGGTCAGGAAGGTAGAGCCAGATCCAGTCCCCTGGGTGTTCACGGCACTCTTGATCCTACCGTCCCCCGGGGAGTGGAGGGTTTTGTGGGCTGTAAGCAGCGAAGAACCGCCACCGCCCCACTCTCCCCAGTTTGTTGCTGCGTCCCCGCTGTCCCCATCCGCGAGAACGCTTGGTGCCGCTGTTCGCAAACCAGTCGGCTAAACGACTTTTCACATCTGATCCCGTGATCGTCTGTTTTCTTTGCACTCCAGACGAAACCTAAAATCTGCAGATTTAGTTTCACATACACAATACTGCTACCACCTTGTATGGGCAGAACTTTCCGTGGACTCTACCCCCCCTTCTGCTCTGGGGAGACTTTGGCCAGGAGGGCCAATGGCCCTGGGAGGCCACCGTCAAGCTGTTCCCTTCTGTGAAGGAATTTCCGACCCGGCGACATGATGCAGGGAGCTCAGCCTCCAGGCGTCCTCTATGGGGAATGTGGATCTGAGAATTTCTGCCTGTTCTTCCAAGGGGATACGTAGGGAAGGGGAATTCATGCGACCCACGGTGGACATGTCCTGTGGTTTGCCTCCGACGACAAAGGGAGAGGCAAGCCCTGGCTGAGCTCCCTTCCTGTGACAGCCAGGGAGAGCCAACGCTACGGAGAGATGGCACAGCCTCGGAACAAATGCATGGCTGGGAGTGTACAGCCGAGTCAAGGGAAGGAGCACAGGCCTGTGAGACCAGAGCCAGCCTTGGGTCCTGCTCCAAATCCCAGAGAGGTGATCTGCAGTGTCCTGGAAAGGGAGGAGCTGGCTCGATCTCGGTGGTTCTTCTTTTATGATCGGAGTTTCGTGGGTGCAGGGGAATGTGCTGGAGTGGACCCCACATCCCCGGCTCTGCCTTGAGCATGAGGAAGAGCCATGGGGCTCTTATCCCCCAGTTCTGTGCCGGGGAAAGAAAGAGGCTTCCAGAAAATTCCCAAGGACTGAACTTGACTGTGAGCTCCCCGTGAGGCTGGGCCTGGAGGGAGCAGAAGCAGATACTGATAAGCCTTCCAGAACCGTGACTTCCCGCACAGGTCACACGCACATCCGTGGACACACACCATTCCTCACAACCACAGGGCAGACGCACGAGGTCAGGCGATTACCCTTCTCATGGGCTCCCCTCCCACAGCATCCGTTACGGGAAGTTGCATGACTGGGAGATACATTTAAGTACTCGTATATATCTTTAGCTGCTCTTCTGCTCTTTACTGTTACGTCTTCTCAAGCCGAGGAATATTTCCCGAGGCGACCTTGAAGAAATTAATTGGAAATCTGAAGACTAAGGAGGGACTGCGCTACGATGACGTGTATGTCCACATGCAGATCTGGAAAAAGTCGCAGGCTTAGTACAATCCACTAAAGTAGACTTTTGGTGCTCACGTAACTCAGTCATGCTTTTCTCTGCCTTCACACTGCACGTGTCATGATGGGGACTGGATAGGTCCTGTGATAGGTATTGGAGACTAAGCGGTGACACTGACAGGGAGACGCTTGAGCAGAGACCTGAAGGGAAGGAGGGAGACCAGCACGTGGGTCTCACAGGACAGGGATTCAAGGCAGAGAGAAGAGGAAACGTCAAGCCCTGGGGCAGGAGCATCTTGGCGCACTCGTGGAGCAGGAAGGAGGCCTGCGAGGCTGGGGCAGAGCGCGTGAGGGCCCAGCTGTGCAGTTCGACCGGGGAGGTAAGCGGGGGTCAGATCCCGTAGGGCTCCTGGGGCATGGGTGTGTTTGACTTGCACTCTGATGAGTGGAAAGCTGCTGGGGGCGTTAACTGAGGACGGACCTGACTGGATCCTCTGGAGCTGGGTGGAGAACCGACTGCACGGCTGAGGGCAGGAGAAGGAGCTTGGTTAGGAGCAGCCACGCTCATGTTGTCAAAAGGTGAAGGCGACTCTGAACAGGTAGGGTAGCGGGAGGCAAGGAATGGCCGGATGAGGGCATTACTCTGATGCTGGGAATGAAGGCTTTGCCGATGGGGTGGAGGTGAAGAGGAGAGAGGGGAGAGGTCAAGAAAGACCACAAAGCTGGGGCCTGAACCCCCGTCGGGGTGGAGTTGCCCACGTGGAAAAGAGGGAGAGCGGGTTCAGGGGAGAATTGGAGTATGGTGTGGGCTCGTTCGATGTCCACATGGGGACGTCACGGAGGCAGCTGGGTGGGTGTGAGTCCGGACTGGATGGCAAGGTGTGGAAAGGATAAATAAACGTGGAAGTCACGACAGCACAGATGTCATTGAAGTCCGGAGACTGGCTAAGGTCAGCAAGGGCTCAAAAGCGGTCCAGGATCTACGTCCTGGGTCAACACTGATGCTGAGAGGTTTGGGAGAAACACAGACGTCAGCGATGGAGACAGAGAAGGAAAGGCTACTGAGGTCAGAGAAACACGCCAGCCGACGACAAGACAATCCTCGAAAGAGTAGAATGGACCGAACCGGCAACGAAGTGATGGAAGCATTTCAAGGAGAAGGGACCGACTGTGTCGAATGCAGCCAAGAGAGTCAAGGGTGAGTGATGGACTTTTCCTACAATGGCACTGTGATAGTTACACAACTCTGCACTTGTACAGAGAAAAATCAGTGAATTGGCGTATTTCGGTGTGTGAATTGATGACACTAAATTGTGCCTCAAGAAAACGGTTTCAAAATAAAAGGGCATTTAGCGTGTATCTACCCAGCATTTCTGCTCCCGGGTATTCTTCCCCCAAGGTAAATGAAACTACGTGCTTATAAGGCAGACGTATACGTGAATTTTCACAGCATCTCTGTTCATAACATACCACGCTTGAACTAACGCAGAAGTACATTATTATGTGAAGGGCTGGACATTTTGGGATATATTTACATGAGGTCAAAATACTCAGCCTTCAAAGGAGGGCGTACTGCTTATTCAAAGAAAAATATATAGATCTCAAAAAACATTGCTTTGAGCAAAACAGACAGACATCGAACTGTAGGCCGTGATTTACTTCCTTTTCATGAAGTTCTGCCACGACCCAACTGAAGGATGTCAACAGAAATGAAAACAGAGGCTGCGCATGTCGAGGGTGGTTGGGTCTCAATTGAAACGTTGCAGAGGGCTGTTTTCTGTAGTCATGGGAATGATTCATATAGGGGAGGGGGTTTGGACACTCTAGGGGTTCGTGAAGTGTCGAAGATTTGTCAAGTCATGCAGCTAATGTTGACACGTTTCGCTCTATTTTCATTTGATTTGACTAAAAAGCGAAAAGAAAGAGGGAAATCAGAAGGAACACTGAACCGTCATGGAGCTACGCATAGTTTATTTCCAGATCTCCCCCCAGCCCCACCATGTAAGTGACCTTTCCAGACTGTCAGTTGCCGGTCGGGTTCCAGGCGGAATGTCGGGAGCCGACATTTGTTGTGGCTGGTGTTGCCACGGTGACTGGGCAGAGCCCTGTGGTGGGTCAGTGCCATGGAGGGGCTGCCGTCCTCTGTGGAGCTGGGCTTTGGGCCGATCCTCGGCAAGCTGGGCGAGGTGGTGGTGGCGCTGCTGCCCGATGGCCTGAGTCCACGCCTCACTTGCCACAGCCTCCAGTGGGAGACAGTGATGCGCCCACCTGTCGTCGGTTTACTGGTGGGTCTCTTATTTCTCTTCAGACTTGTTCAGTCTGTTAGAAGTCGACGTTACGTGAGACGTGAAAAGCGGCTGGCAGAAGCAGTGGCTGCAGCGATTGAGGAGAAATGCCAGCTCATTGACAAGCTCAGCGCTGCTCAAGAGGAGTATATGGGGATCGACTCGTCTTCAGAGAACGCCAGGCTAGAGAGAGAGTCGCTAAATATACCCGGCCTCACAGACGCTTCCCGAAAGGTGACGAGGACCAACTCAGTGCTGATGGAGGAATTAACTGGCCTGGTTCGAGAACTGAAGGCAGAGAGAGCCAAACGGTCGAAAGAAGAAGGAGAGATGGCCGAGATGCTAAAAGCGCTCGCGTCCATAGACGCGGTCGTGAGATCCAGCACGTCACGAGGAGCTTTGCCAAAGCTGCCCGGAGGCCGAGAGCCAAGCCCTGCTGGTCCCTTCCCCGGCGGTGGGCCTGGGTCTTAAAGCGGGGCTGTTCTCTCCCCCTCCACGCAGGCCTCCCAAGCCGCCTGGCTGCCTCCAGCCAGCTGGACCTCCATCGGAGCGTTCCTGAGGCCAGTGGATGCAGGGGAGCCCCTTCGCTGGGCTGGAGATCCTGTACCTTCGCCTGCTGGACACCGCAGACGGCTCCTTCGCGGTCAGTTCCTCCAAATCGACAGACTTTTGGAATTCCTAGAGCACACCAAGAAAAGTGGGACTTTGTTTCACTTCACGGACTGTTTGGATTATCCCTCGTTAGTAGTGAAGAAGAGACTGATCTTTTCCTTAAATTGAACCTTCATCAAACTACCTTTCTCTAGACGATATTGTGTAAATATTATGTATATATTAAACTTCAGTGAATTATTAACGGTGTCTGTCTCAGTGTTGCATTGAAAGTTGTAAATGTGCGCCATGTAGCAGTCAAGACTTTTAGCAATCGACAGCAGTCTTGTTTCAGAGTAGTATTCCCAACAGTCGCGACTCACAAGTCGAAGGAGCTTTCTTGGACTAAGTGTGTAGTGGTTAGAAAAAGAAAAAGCTGATCGATCTCTTTGGGGATCAAGTTAGATTGCCTGGTTAGAGAGAGGTTTGCCTTCTTTTGTGACTTGATTCTAATGTGGCAACGGCTAAACAATTTTCAAGAAACAAATGATAAACTACGTGGAGGTTTGTCCTTGCACTACACGAAGGCCGAGGGAGAGTTTACTGATGAAGAGGAAATCACCTTTGACATCTGGGGGGAACCTCCTCGTTGCTGCCCTCGGCCCCCTCTACTCACCAGCTAACGCTCCACACTGGAAAGCTGAGGGAAGTCTCAGGGGTTTCTCTCCCATGTGACGAAGTGAGGGTCTCGATCATTCCTAGTTTCACTCACAGATAATGTCCCCCAGTTAGGCAACGAGCACCAGCTGCGGATGACTCTAGTGGCAGGAAAGCAGCAAGTGGCAGTTGGAGCAAATAGGAGGGGTCACATGAGACAAATGGCAGAGACAGCATCAGCAGCACAGAAAGGATTTCTCCTCTTAAGTCGAGAGAAAGCAACAAACCAAAAACCTGTGCTTGCCTTGGCAACAGAGCAATGAAGACTAGAATGCGAGAGCCTGCCCTTGTGTTGCTGACATTTTAGGAAGGACAGGCAGGTGCTAAAGAATCAAATTGAGTAGAAGACATGGCATATTAGGTGATAACGAATGTTCTGGAGAAGAATAAACAAGGCAGGGTAAGGGGTGATGGGTGTGGGAATGGGGGGCACACTTGCCTAGACACACACTCTCGGTGGGAGTGGTCACCTGAGCACTGAGGAGCCCTGGAGGAGAGCTCTGTAGGCAGGGGGGGCAGAACGGGCCATGGCTCTGAAGGCGGCATGAGCACGGTGAGTGTGAGAAGCGACCAGGAGCCAGAGTGGCCCGAGTGCAGTGAGTGAAGCCAGAGAGAAGGGGGTCAAGGCCATCAGGGGTCAGAAGGTGGAGGGAGTCGAATCCACCGTAAAGAGTTTGGTTTCCCTTTCAGAGGACAGAAGCTGCCATGGGGAAGAGGAGAACAGAGGGAAACCTGTGGGAGAGCATGGCAGGGACTCGAGGCTGAGGATGGTGAAGGCTGCCCCCGGGCAGCGGTGGAGGTGGAGACGGAGAGATGGGGTGGGATCCGGGACCTGTCCTGCAGGCAGAGACCGTGAGACGTGCTGATGCCTGTGGGTGTGAGAAAAGAGAGGCGTCGGCATGGGGACGGGAGCCCCAGGTGAGGGGTGGTGTCCTTCAGCGAGATGGGGGGAATGGCAGAGGAGTGCCTTTGGACGGGAAATCAGAGTGGGTCTCTGTGAGAGTTAGGTTTCAGGGCCCCTCAGCCAGCAGAGTAGAAATACCGAATGTTCGGAGGAGACAGGTGTCTGCGCTCAGAGGAGCGTTCACGGCTGCAGATAGAAGTACGCAGGGGCATCGGGGAGGGAAGTTCCCGTAGCAGAGACGATGTCCAAGGGCCGAGAAGATGCCACAGGGTAGACTCCATGGGCCTGTTTGCGGCGAGAGCCCATCTTACAGATGCAGAAGCTGAGGCCCAGAGAAGTGAAGTGAATATTTACCTCTTCCTTTCTCTGGAGTGGAAGGGTCAGTAATCAGCCCAGGCCTGCCTCTGGTGTCCTGGGCTTGGAGGCCTCACAGATGAAAACAGTAGAGAACAGAAGCCAGGTGTCCCATGGGAGCCAGGTGACCAGGGGAGCACAGGAAGCCTCAAGCAGCTGTCTTGAAGGTCCACTGAGCCTGAATCCATTTGTGGGGTTGGGGGTGGTGGGGGCGGGTCGAGGGGGCTGGGAGGCCCTAAAAGATGGTGTGTGTAGCTGGCGTGGGTTTTATGGTGGCATTTCTAGGGGACAGAGATGAAGCTGGCCTCTCTTCTTTCCTCTTGATACTTCTCCTGTCCCCATTTCTTTCTTTGTTTTTGGCAGGGAGGGCCCGGGGGTGATGCCAGTTCTCAGGTTTTAGGGCAGCTCCTCGCTCTGGAAGCGGGGTTGCCTTTTAGAGCCAGGAGGAAGGGCCGAGAGGCCCAGACGTCGCTCCGGGCTCGAGGGCCTCACACGTTGCCATTTGTGGATGCGTCGTGAGGCTCCTCCTCAGAACCAGGGCTGCTCAAGGAAGAGCTCACTTCCTAACACGCGGAAGAATACTTGCCACAGTGGCTTGAAATGGGCCTCTCGAGGTGACATTTCGGTGACTTTTTCCCCTTCCTGAAGACGCATATAATTTTTACATTCCAAACGGGTATAGAACTGTACCTGGTGAAGAAAACAGATCTTTGAAGGCGCTAACCTCGAAAGCTCCCTAGGTGTCAGTGACCGAGGGAGGAGGGGGTTCTTCTCACCTCCGTCTTGCCTTTGAGAGAGGAGCGGCGTGTTTCCACTTTTGTGAACTTCCGGGAACCCCGCTGCCACCCCGATCCCTGGTTTGGCTGGGAAGGTGGGAGGTGGCGAGGCAAACATCCCGTCACCAGCGAATCCCGTCGAAGGCCGCGCTTGGAAAATGAGTCTGCAAAGAAACAGTTCACGCCACGCGTGGAGCCCTTGACCATGGTGTGGCGAACGTGCTCAGAGCCCAGAGGTGGGCAGGGGTGGACGGGGACGAGCGACTCCTTCTCCACTTGGGCCCTCCTGACCACCTGCAGCTCTAGGGGAACCCCCCCAAAGGGCCCCCGCTCAGTGCGGCTCCTGTGCCATGCCACGGTGCACCCCACTTCCGTGGGCACCTCTTATTAAATGTGTGCCCAGATGGTCCCTGAGGATGGGGCCCCGCCTGTTGTCCCCACCTAGAAGTCCAGCCCCGGGAGGCAGGCTGCGGTCCTGCGCTGGACTGAATGTCCACTGTCTGGAACGGGGACTGCGGCTTTGGCGGCTCACAGGTCAGATTTACAGGAGGAAGGGAAGGGCCTGGCTGCCCGCAGTGCCAGCTCCTGGTGCTCTGTCACCCCACACTCACACAGCAGTGCCCTCCCCTCCTCCGTGCCGTGCTTCCTGCTGTCGCCTCCCTCAGGCTGCAGGGGCCTCTCTTCCCACCTGCCTCCAACCTTCAAGTCCTCCCTGTCCTTCAAGGCCTCGTCCAGATGCCACTCCCTCTGGACAAGCCGCCCCCTGCCGCCCCCCCCCGCCCCCCCGCCACCGCCACCGCCACCCCGCCCTCCCCGCCTCCTAATTACCCCATCACGTGCCCCCTCCTCACTGACTGTTTCCAGGAGGCCCACCACCACCACACACACCCTTTATCGAGTAGTGTAGCTTTAGAGGCAGTCCCGAAGATGGTAGTACCGTACCTTCCTCTCACTATGTTCTGCTTCAATACTGGGGAGGCGTGTTGAGTCTGCCGCTGGGATCTTCACTAGGATTGTCTTGACTCTGTAGATCCTGTTGGGAAGAGCTGACATCTGCTGAACAATACCGAGTCAACCTATGAAGAAACATGGAGGAAGTCTGCATTGCTGTTGGTCTTCTGTGATTTCTTCTGTCAGCGTGTTGTAGACCTCCTCACATCGATCTTGTGCGTAAGTGTTTAGATTTACACCTGTGTATGTCATTTTTGATGCTGATATCAATGATGTGTTTGTAACTTTAAATTCGAGGTGTTCACCGTTAGTATAGAAGAGAGTTGAGAATCATTTTCAAGCCCATTCATTAGCACGGTGATTAAGTCTTCCACAACCTGTGATGAGGCTCTGTTCTGCCTCGGGCTGTCTCTTCAGGCCTGGGATCCCTGGTCAGGAAGGTAGAGCCAGATCCAGTCCCCTGGGTGTTCACGGCACTCTTGATCCTACCGTCCCCCGGGGAGTGGAGGGTTTTGTGGGCTGTAAGCAGCGAAGAACCGCCACCGCCCCACTCTCCCCAGTTTGTTGCTGCGTCCCCGCTGTCCCCATCCGCGAGAACGCTTGGTGCCGCTGTTCGCAAACCAGTCGGCTAAACGACTTTTCACATCTGATCCCGTGATCGTCTGTTTTCTTTGCACTCCAGACGAAACCTAAAATCTGCAGATTTAGTTTCACATACACAATACTGCTACCACCTTGTATGGGCAGAACTTTCCGTGGACTCTACCCCCCCTTCTGCTCTGGGGAGACTTTGGCCAGGAGGGCCAATGGCCCTGGGAGGCCACCGTCAAGCTGTTCCCTTCTGTGAAGGAATTTCCGACCCGGCGACATGATGCAGGGAGCTCAGCCTCCAGGCGTCCTCTATGGGGAATGTGGATCTGAGAATTTCTGCCTGTTCTTCCAAGGGGATACGCAGGGAAGGGGAATTCATGCGACCCACAGTGGACATGTCCTGTGGTTTGCCTCCGACGACAAAGGGAGAGGCAAGCCCTGGCTGAGCTCCCTTCCTGTGACAGCCAGGGAGAGCCAACGCTACGGAGAGATGGCACAGCCTCGGAACAAATGCATGGCTGGGAGTGTACAGCCGAGTCAAGGGAAGGAGCACAGGCCTGTGAGACCAGAGCCAGCCTTGGGTCCTGCTCCAAATCCCAGAGAGGTGATCTGCAGTGTCCTGGAAAGGGAGGAGCTGGCTCGATCTCGGTGGTTCTTCTTTTATGATCGGAGTTTCGTGGGTGCAGGGGAATGTGCTGGAGTGGACCCCACATCCCCGGCTCTGCCTTGAGCATGAGGAAGAGCCATGGGGCTCTTATCCCCCAGTTCTGTGCCGGGGAAAGAAAGAGGCTTCCAGAAAATTCCCAAGGACTGAACTTGACTGTGAGCTCCCCGTGAGGCTGGGCCTGGAGGGAGCAGAAGCAGATACTGATAAGCCTTCCAGAACCGTGACTTCCCGCACAGGTCACACGCACATCCGTGGACACACACCATTCCTCACAACCACAGGGCAGACGCACGAGGTCAGGCGATTACCCTTCTCATGGGCTCCCCTCCCACAGCATCCGTTACGAGAAGTTGCATGACTGGGAGATACATTTAAGTACTCGTATATATCTTTAGCTGCTCTTCTGCTCTTTACTGTTACGTCTTCTCAAGCCGAGGAATATTTCCCGAGACGACCTTGAAGAAATTAATTGGAAATCTGAAGACTAAGGAGGGACTGCGCTACGATGACGTGTATGTCCACATGCAGATCTGGAAAAAGTCGCAGGCTTAGTACAATCCACTAAAGTAGACTTTTGGTGCTCACGTAACTCAGTCATGCTTTTCTCTGCCTTCACACTGCACGTGTCATGATGGGGACTGGATAGGTCCTGTGATAGGTATTGGAGACTAAGCGGTGACACTGACAGGGAGACGCTTGAGCAGAGACCTGAAGGGAAGGAGGGAGACCAGCACGTGGGTCTCACAGGACAGGGATTCAAGGCGGAGAGAAGAGGAAACGTCAAGCCCTGGGGCAGGAGCATCTTGGCGCACTCGTGGAGCAGGAAGGAGGCCTGCGAGGCTGGGGCAGAGCGCGTGAGGGCCCAGCTGTGCAGTTCGACCGGGGAGGTAAGCGGGGGTCAGATCCCGTAGGGCTCCTGGGGCATGGGTGTGTTTGACTTGCACTCTGATGAGTGGAAAGCTGCTGGGGGCGTGAGCTGAGGACGGACCTGACTGGATCCTCTGGAGCTGGGTGGAGAACCGACTGCACGGCTGAGGGCAGGAGAAGGAGCTTGGTTAGGAGCAGCCACGCTCATGTTGTCAAAAGGTGAAGGCGACTCTGAACAGGTAGGGTAGCGGGAGGCAAGGAATGGCCGGATGAGGGCATTACTCTGATGCTGGGAATGAAGGCTTTGCCGATGGGGTGGAGGTGAAGAGGAGAGAGGGGAGAGGTCAAGAAAGACCACAAAGCTGGGGCCTGAACCCCCGTCGGGGTGGAGTTGCCCACGTGGAAAAGAGGGAGAGCGGGTTCAGGGGAGAATTGGAGTATGGTGTGGGCTCGTTCGATGTCCACATGGGGACGTCACGGAGGCAGCTGGGTGGGTGTGAGTCCGGACTGGATGGCAAGGTGTGGAAAGGATAAATAAACGTGGAAGTCACGACAGCACAGATGTCATTGAAGTCCGGAGACTGGCTAAGGTCAGCAAGGGCTCAAAAGCGGTCCAGGATCTACGTCCTGGGTCAACACTGATGCTGAGAGGTTTGGGAGAAACACAGACGTCAGCGATGGAGACAGAGAAGGAAAGGCTACTGAGGTCAGAGAAACACGCCAGCCGACGACAAGACAATCCTCGAAAGAGTAGAATGGACCGAACCGGCAACGAAGTGATGGAAGCATTTCAAGGAGAAGGGACCGACTGTGTCGAATGCAGCCAAGAGAGTCAAGGGTGAGTGATGGACTTTTCCTACAACGGCACTGTGATAGTTACACAACTCTGCACTTGTACAGAGAAAAATCAGTGAATTGGCGTATTTCGGTGTGTGAATTGATGACACTAAATTGTGCCTCAAGAAAACGGTTTCAAAATAAAAGGGCATTTAGCGTGTATCTACCCAGCATTTCTGCTCCCGGGTATTCTTCCCCCAAGGTAAATGAAACTACGTGCTTATAAGGCAGACGTATACGTGAATTTTCACAGCATCTCTGTTCATAACATACCACGCTTGAACTAACGCAGAAGTACATTATTATGTGAAGGGCTGGACATTTTGGGATATATTTACATGAGGTCAAAATACTCAGCCTTCAAAGGAGGGCGTACTGCTTATTCAAAGAAAAATATATAGATCTCAAAAAACATTGCTTTGAGCAAAACAGACAGACATCGAACTGTAGGCCGTGATTTACTTCCTTTTCATGAAGTTCTGCCACGACCCAACTGAAGGATGTCAACAGAAATGAAAACAGAGGCTGCGCATGTCGAGGGTGGTTGGGTCTCAATTGAAACGTTGCAGAGGGCTGTTTTCTGTAGTCATGGGAATGATTCATATAGGGGAGGGGGTTTGGACACTCTAGGGGTTCGTGAAGTGTCGAAGATTTGTCAAGTCATGCAGCTAATGTTGACACGTTTCGCTCTATTTTCATTTGATTTGACTAAAAAGCGAAAAGAAAGAGGGAAATCAGAAGGAACACTGAACCGTCATGGAGCTACGCATAGTTTATTTCCAGATCTCCCCCCAGCCCCACCATGTAAGTGACCTTTCCAGACTGTCAGTTGCCGGTCGGGTTCCAGGCGGAATGTCGGGAGCCGACATTTGTTGTGGCTGGTGTTGCCACGGTGACTGGGCAGAGCCCTGTGGTGGGTCAGTGCCATGGAGGGGCTGCCGTCCTCTGTGGAGCTGGGCTTTGGGCCGATCCTCGGCAAGCTGGGCGAGGTGGTGGTGGCGCTGCTGCCCGATGGCCTGAGTCCACGCCTCACTTGCCACAGCCTCCAGTGGGAGACAGTGATGCGCCCACCTGTCGTCGGTTTACTGGTGGGTCTCTTATTTCTCTTCAGACTTGTTCAGTCTGTTAGAAGTCGACGTTACGTGAGACGTGAAAAGCGGCTGGCAGAAGCAGTGGCTGCAGCGATTGAGGAGAAATGCCAGCTCATTGACAAGCTCAGCGCTGCTCAAGAGGAGTATATGGGGATCGACTCGTCTTCAGAGAACGCCAGGCTAGAGAGAGAGTCGCTAAATATACCCGGCCTCACAGACGCTTCCCGAAAGGTGACGAGGACCAACTCAGTGCTGATGGAGGAATTAACTGGCCTGGTTCGAGAACTGAAGGCAGAGAGAGCCAAACGGTCGAAAGAAGAAGGAGAGATGGCCGAGATGCTAAAAGCGCTCGCGTCCATAGACGCGGTCGTGAGATCCAGCACGTCACGAGGAGCTTTGCCAAAGCTGCCCGGAGGCCGAGAGCCAAGCCCTGCTGGTCCCTTCCCCGGCGGTGGGCCTGGGTCTTAAAGCGGGGCTGTTCTCTCCCCCTCCACGCAGGCCTCCCAAGCCGCCTGGCTGCCTCCAGCCAGCTGGACCTCCATCGGAGCGTTCCTGAGGCCAGTGGATGCAGGGGAGCCCCTTCGCTGGGCTGGAGATCCTGTACCTTCGCCTGCTGGACACCGCAGACGGCTCCTTCGCGGTCAGTTCCTCCAAATCGACAGACTTTTGGAATTCCTAGAGCACACCAAGAAAAGTGGGACTTTGTTTCACTTCACGGACTGTTTGGATTATCCCTCGTTAGTAGTGAAGAAGAGACTGATCTTTTCCTTAAATTGAACCTTCATCAAACTACCTTTCTCTAGACGATATTGTGTAAATATTATGTATATATTAAACTTCAGTGAATTATTAACGGTGTCTGTCTCAGTGTTGCATTGAAAGTTGTAAATGTGCGCCATGTAGCAGTCAAGACTTTTAGCAATCGACAGCAGTCTTGTTTCAGAGTAGTATTCCCAACAGTCGCGACTCACAAGTCGAAGGAGCTTTCTTGGACTAAGTGTGTAGTGGTTAGAAAAAGAAAAAGCTGATCGATCTCTTTGGGGATCAAGTTAGATTGCCTGGTTAGAGAGAGGTTTGCCTTCTTTTGTGACTTGATTCTAATGTGGCAACGGCTAAACAATTTTCAAGAAACAAATGATAAACTACGTGGAGGTTTGTCCTTGCACTACACGAAGGCCGAGGGAGAGTTTACTGATGAAGAGGAAATCACCTTTGACATCTGGGGGGAACCTCCTCGTTGCTGCCCTCGGCCCCCTCTACTCACCAGCTAACGCTCCACACTGGAAAGCTGAGGGAAGTCTCAGGGGTTTCTCTCCCATGTGACGAAGTGAGGGTCTCGATCATTCCTAGTTTCACTCACAGATAATGTCCCCCAGTTAGGCAACGAGCACCAGCTGCGGATGACTCTAGTGGCAGGAAAGCAGCAAGTGGCAGTTGGAGCAAATAGGAGGGGTCACATGAGACAAATGGCAGAGACAGCATCAGCAGCACAGAAAGGATTTCTCCTCTTAAGTCGAGAGAAAGCAACAAACCAAAAACCTGTGCTTGCCTTGGCAACAGAGCAATGAAGACTAGAATGCGAGAGCCTGCCCTTGTGTTGCTGACATTTTAGGAAGGACAGGCAGGTGCTAAAGAATCAAATTGAGTAGAAGACATGGCATATTAGGTGATAACGAATGTTCTGGAGAAGAATAAACAAGGCAGGGTAAGGGGTGATGGGTGTGGGAATGGGGGGCACACTTGCCTAGACACACACTCTCGGTGGGAGTGGTCACCTGAGCACTGAGGAGCCCTGGAGGAGAGCTCTGTAGGCAGGGGGGGCAGAACGGGCCATGGCTCTGAAGGCGGCATGAGCACGGTGAGTGTGAGAAGCGACCAGGAGCCAGAGTGGCCCGAGTGCAGTGAGTGAAGCCAGAGAGAAGGGGGTCAAGGCCATCAGGGGTCAGAAGGTGGAGGGAGTCGAATCCACCGTAAAGAGTTTGGTTTCCCTTTCAGAGGACAGAAGCTGCCATGGGGAAGAGGAGAACAGAGGGAAACCTGTGGGAGAGCATGGCAGGGACTCGAGGCTGAGGATGGTGAAGGCTGCCCCCGGGCAGCGGTGGAGGTGGAGACGGAGAGATGGGGTGGGATCCGGGACCTGTCCTGCAGGCAGAGACCGTGAGACGTGCTGATGCCTGTGGGTGTGAGAAAAGAGAGGCGTCGGCATGGGGACGGGAGCCCCAGGTGAGGGGTGGTGTCCTTCAGCGAGATGGGGGGAATGGCAGAGGAGTGCCTTTGGACGGGAGATCAGAGTGGGTCTCTGTGAGAGTTAGGTTTCAGGGCCCCTCAGCCAGCAGAGTAGAAATACCGAATGTTCGGAGGAGACAGGTGTCTGCGCTCAGAGGAGCGTTCACGGCTGCAGATAGAAGTACGCAGGGGCATCGGGGAGGGAAGTTCCCGTAGCAGAGACGATGTCCAAGGGCCGAGAAGATGCCACAGGGTAGACTCCATGGGCCTGTTTGCGGCGAGAGCCCATCTTACAGATGCAGAAGCTGAGGCCCAGAGAAGTGAAGTGAATATTTACCTCTTCCTTTCTCTGGAGTGGAAGGGTCAGTAATCAGCCCAGGCCTGCCTCTGGTGTCCTGGGCTTGGAGGCCTCACAGATGAAAACAGTAGAGAACAGAAGCCAGGTGTCCCATGGGAGCCAGGTGACCAGGGGAGCACAGGAAGCCTCAAGCAGCTGTCTTGAAGGTCCACTGAGCCTGAATCCATTTGTGGGGTTGGGGGTGGTGGGGGCGGGTCGAGGGGGCTGGGAGGCCCTAAAAGATGGTGTGTGTAGCTGGCGTGGGTTTTATGGTGGCATTTCTAGGGGACAGAGATGAAGCTGGCCTCTCTTCTTTCCTCTTGATACTTCTCCTGTCCCCATTTCTTTCTTTGTTTTTGGCAGGGAGGGCCCGGGGGTGATGCCAGTTCTCAGGTTTTAGGGCAGCTCCTCGCTCTGGAAGCGGGGTTGCCTTTTAGAGCCAGGAGGAAGGGCCGAGAGGCCCAGACGTCGCTCCGGGCTCGAGGGCCTCACACGTTGCCATTTGTGGATGCGTCGTGAGGCTCCTCCTCAGAACCAGGGCTGCTCAAGGAAGAGCTCACTTCCTAACACGCGGAAGAATACTTGCCACAGTGGCTTGAAATGGGCCTCTCGAGGTGACATTTCGGTGACTTTTTCCCCTTCCTGAAGACGCATATAATTTTTACATTCCAAACGGGTATAGAACTGTACCTGGTGAAGAAAACAGATCTTTGAAGGCGCTAACCTCGAAAGCTCCCTAGGTGTCAGTGACCGAGGGAGGAGGGGGTTCTTCTCACCTCCGTCTTGCCTTTGAGAGAGGAGCGGCGTGTTTCCACTTTTGTGAACTTCCGGGAACCCCGCTGCCACCCCGATCCCTGGTTTGGCTGGGAAGGTGGGAGGTGGCGAGGCAAACATCCCGTCACCAGCGAATCCCGTCGAAGGCCGCGCTTGGAAAATGAGTCTGCAAAGAAACAGTTCACGCCACGCGTGGAGCCCTTGACCATGGTGTGGCGAACGTGCTCAGAGCCCAGAGGTGGGCAGGGGTGGACGGGGACGAGCGACTCCTTCTCCACTTGGGCCCTCCTGACCACCTGCAGCTCTAGGGGAACCCCCCCAAAGGGCCCCCGCTCAGTGCGGCTCCTGTGCCATGCCACGGTGCACCCCACTTCCGTGGGCACCTCTTATTAAATGTGTGCCCAGATGGTCCCTGAGGATGGGGCCCCGCCTGTTGTCCCCACCTAGAAGTCCAGCCCCGGGAGGCAGGCTGCGGTCCTGCGCTGGACTGAATGTCCACTGTCTGGAACGGGGACTGCGGCTTTGGCGGCTCACAGGTCAGATTTACAGGAGGAAGGGAAGGGCCTGGCTGCCCGCAGTGCCAGCTCCTGGTGCTCTGTCACCCCACACTCACACAGCAGTGCCCTCCCCTCCTCCGTGCCGTGCTTCCTGCTGTCGCCTCCCTCAGGCTGCAGGGGCCTCTCTTCCCACCTGCCTCCAACCTTCAAGTCCTCCCTGTCCTTCAAGGCCTCGTCCAGATGCCACTCCCTCTGGACAAGTCGCCCCCTGCCGCCCCCCCCCGCCCCCCCCCCCGCCACCGCCACCGCCACCGCCACCCCCGCCCTCCCCGCCTCCTAATTACCCCATCACGTGCCCCCTCCTCACTGACTGTTTCCAGGAGGCCCACCACCACCACACACACCCTTTATCGAGTAGTGTAGCTTTAGAGGCAGTCCCGAAGATGGTAGTACCGTACCTTCCTCTCACTATGTTCTGCTTCAATACTGGGGAGGCGTGTTGAGTCTGCCGCTGGGATCTTCACTAGGATTGTCTTGACTCTGTAGATCCTGTTGGGAAGAGCTGACATCTGCTGAACAATACCGAGTCAACCTATGAAGAAACATGGAGGAAGTCTGCATTGCTGTTGGTCTTCTGTGATTTCTTCTGTCAGCGTGTTGTAGACCTCCTCACATCGATCTTGTGCGTAAGTGTTTAGATTTACACCTGTGTGTGTCATTTTTGATGCTGATATCAATGATGTGTTTGTAACTTTAAATTCGAGGTGTTCACCGTTAGTATAGAAGAGAGTTGAGAATCATTTTCAAGCCCATTCATTAGCACGGTGATTAAGTCTTCCACAACCTGTGATGAGGCTCTGTTCTGCCTCGGGCTGTCTCTTCAGGCCTGGGATCCCTGGTCAGGAAGGTAGAGCCAGATCCAGTCCCCTGGGTGTTCACGGCACTCTTGATCCTACCGTCCCCCGGGGAGTGGAGGGTTTTGTGGGCTGTAAGCAGCGAAGAACCGCCACCGCCCCACTCTCCCCAGTTTGTTGCTGCGTCCCCGCTGTCCCCATCCGCGAGAACGCTTGGTGCCGCTGTTCGCAAACCAGTCGGCTAAACGACTTTTCACATCTGATCCCGTGATCGTCTGTTTTCTTTGCACTCCAGACGAAACCTAAAATCTGCAGATTTAGTTTCACATACACAATACTGCTACCACCTTGTATGGGCAGAACTTTCCGTGGACTCTACCCCCCCTTCTGCTCTGGGGAGACTTTGGCCAGGAGGGCCAATGGCCCTGGGAGGCCACCGTCAAGCTGTTCCCTTCTGTGAAGGAATTTCCGACCCGGCGACATGATGCAGGGAGCTCAGCCTCCAGGCGTCCTCTATGGGGAATGTGGATCTGAGAATTTCTGCCTGTTCTTCCAAGGGGATACGCAGGGAAGGGGAATTCATGCGACCCACAGTGGACATGTCCTGTGGTTTGCCTCCGACGACAAAGGGAGAGGCAAGCCCTGGCTGAGCTCCCTTCCTGTGACAGCCAGGGAGAGCCAACGCTACGGAGAGATGGCACAGCCTCGGAACAAATGCATGGCTGGGAGTGTACAGCCGAGTCAAGGGAAGGAGCACAGGCCTGTGAGACCAGAGCCAGCCTTGGGTCCTGCTCCAAATCCCAGAGAGGTGATCTGCAGTGTCCTGGAAAGGGAGGAGCTGGCTCGATCTCGGTGGTTCTTCTTTTATGATCGGAGTTTCGTGGGTGCAGGGGAATGTGCTGGAGTGGACCCCACATCCCCGGCTCTGCCTTGAGCATGAGGAAGAGCCATGGGGCTCTTATCCCCCAGTTCTGTGCCGGGGAAAGAAAGAGGCTTCCAGAAAATTCCCAAGGACTGAACTTGACTGTGAGCTCCCCGTGAGGCTGGGCCTGGAGGGAGCAGAAGCAGATACTGATAAGCCTTCCAGAACCGTGACTTCCCGCACAGGTCACACGCACATCCGTGGACACACACCATTCCTCACAACCACAGGGCAGACGCACGAGGTCAGGCGATTACCCTTCTCATGGGCTCCCCTCCCACAGCATCCGTTACGAGAAGTTGCATGACTGGGAGATACATTTAAGTACTCGTATATATCTTTAGCTGCTCTTCTGCTCTTTACTGTTACGTCTTCTCAAGCCGAGGAATATTTCCCGAGACGACCTTGAAGAAATTAATTGGAAATCTGAAGACTAAGGAGGGACTGCGCTACGATGACGTGTATGTCCACATGCAGATCTGGAAAAAGTCGCAGGCTTAGTACAATCCACTAAAGTAGACTTTTGGTGCTCACGTAACTCAGTCATGCTTTTCTCTGCCTTCACACTGCACGTGTCATGATGGGGACTGGATAGGTCCTGTGATAGGTATTGGAGACTAAGCGGTGACACTGACAGGGAGACGCTTGAGCAGAGACCTGAAGGGAAGGAGGGAGACCAGCACGTGGGTCTCACAGGACAGGGATTCAAGGCGGAGAGAAGAGGAAACGTCAAGCCCTGGGGCAGGAGCATCTTGGCGCACTCGTGGAGCAGGAAGGAGGCCTGCGAGGCTGGGGCAGAGCGCGTGAGGGCCCAGCTGTGCAGTTCGACCGGGGAGGTAAGCGGGGGTCAGATCCCGTAGGGCTCCTGGGGCATGGGTGTGTTTGACTTGCACTCTGATGAGTGGAAAGCTGCTGGGGGCGTGAGCTGAGGACGGACCTGACTGGATCCTCTGGAGCTGGGTGGAGAACCGACTGCACGGCTGAGGGCAGGAGAAGGAGCTTGGTTAGGAGCAGCCACGCTCATGTTGTCAAAAGGTGAAGGCGACTCTGAACAGGTAGGGTAGCGGGAGGCAAGGAATGGCCGGATGAGGGCATTACTCTGATGCTGGGAATGAAGGCTTTGCCGATGGGGTGGAGGTGAAGAGGAGAGAGGGGAGAGGTCAAGAAAGACCACAAAGCTGGGGCCTGAACCCCCGTCGGGGTGGAGTTGCCCACGTGGAAAAGAGGGAGAGCGGGTTCAGGGGAGAATTGGAGTATGGTGTGGGCTCGTTCGATGTCCACATGGGGACGTCACGGAGGCAGCTGGGTGGGTGTGAGTCCGGACTGGATGGCAAGGTGTGGAAAGGATAAATAAACGTGGAAGTCACGACAGCACAGATGTCATTGAAGTCCGGAGACTGGCTAAGGTCAGCAAGGGCTCAAAAGCGGTCCAGGATCTACGTCCTGGGTCAACACTGATGCTGAGAGGTTTGGGAGAAACACAGACGTCAGCGATGGAGACAGAGAAGGAAAGGCTACTGAGGTCAGAGAAACACGCCAGCCGACGACAAGACAATCCTCGAAAGAGTAGAATGGACCGAACCGGCAACGAAGTGATGGAAGCATTTCAAGGAGAAGGGACCGACTGTGTCGAATGCAGCCAAGAGAGTCAAGGGTGAGTGATGGACTTTTCCTACAACGGCACTGTGATAGTTACACAACTCTGCACTTGTACAGAGAAAAATCAGTGAATTGGCGTATTTCGGTGTGTGAATTGATGACACTAAATTGTGCCTCAAGAAAACGGTTTCAAAATAAAAGGGCATTTAGCGTGTATCTACCCAGCATTTCTGCTCCCGGGTATTCTTCCCCCAAGGTAAATGAAACTACGTGCTTATAAGGCAGACGTATACGTGAATTTTCACAGCATCTCTGTTCATAACATACCACGCTTGAACTAACGCAGAAGTACATTATTATGTGAAGGGCTGGACATTTTGGGATATATTTACATGAGGTCAAAATACTCAGCCTTCAAAGGAGGGCGTACTGCTTATTCAAAGAAAAATATATAGATCTCAAAAAACATTGCTTTGAGCAAAACAGACAGACATCGAACCGTAGGCCGTGATTTACTTCCTTTTCATGAAGTTCTGCCACGACCCAACTGAAGGATGTCAACAGAAATGAAAACAGAGGCTGCGCATGTCGAGGGTGGTTGGGTCTCAATTGAAACGTTGCAGAGGGCTGTTTTCTGTAGTCATGGGAATGATTCATATAGGGGAGGGGGTTTGGACACTCTAGGGGTTCGTGAAGTGTCGAAGATTTGTCAAGTCATGCAGCTAATGTTGACACGTTTCGCTCTATTTTCATTTGATTTGACTAAAAAGCGAAAAGAAAGAGGGAAATCAGAAGGAACACTGAACCGTCATGGAGCTACGCATAGTTTATTTCCAGATCTCCCCCCAGCCCCACCATGTAAGTGACCTTTCCAGACTGTCAGTTGCCGGTCGGGTTCCAGGCGGAATGTCGGGAGCCGACATTTGTTGTGGCTGGTGTTGCCACGGTGAGTGGGCAGAGCCCTGTGGTGGGTCAGTGCCATGGAGGGGCTGCCGTCCTCTGTGGAGCTGGGCTTTGGGCCGATCCTCGGCAAGCTGGGCGAGGTGGTGGTGGCGCTGCTGCCCGATGGCCTGAGTCCACGCCTCACTTGCCACAGCCTCCAGTGGGAGACAGTGATGCGCCCACCTGTCGTCGGTTTACTGGTGGGTCTCTTATTTCTCTTCAGACTTGTTCAGTCTGTTAGAAGTCGACGTTACGTGAGACGTGAAAAGCGGCTGGCAGAAGCAGTGGCTGCAGCGAATGAGGAGAAATGCCAGCTCATTGACAAGCTCAGCGCTGCTCAAGAGGAGTATATGGGGATCGACTCGTCTTCAGAGAACGCCAGGCTAGAGAGAGAGTCGCTAAATATACCCGGCCTCACAGACGCTTCCCGAAAGGTGACGAGGACCAACTCAGTGCTGATGGAGGAATTAACTGGCCTGGTTCGAGAACTGAAGGCAGAGAGAGCCAAACGGTCGAAAGAAGAAGGAGAGATGGCCGAGATGCTAAAAGCGCTCGCGTCCATAGACGCGGTCGTGAGATCCAGCACGTCACGAGGAGCTTTGCCAAAGCTGCCCGGAGGCCGAGAGCCAAGCCCTGCTGGTCCCTTCCCCGGCGGTGGGCCTGGGTCTTAAAGCGGGGCTGTTCTCTCCCCCTCCACGCAGGCCTCCCAAGCCGCCTGGCTGCCTCCAGCCAGCTGGACCTCCATCGGAGCGTTCCTGAGGCCAGTGGATGCAGGGGAGCCCCTTCGCTGGGCTGGAGATCCTGTACCTTCGCCTGCTGGACACCGCAGACGGCTCCTTCGCGGTCAGTTCCTCCAAATCGACAGACTTTTGGAATTCCTAGAGCACACCAAGAAAAGTGGGACTTTGTTTCACTTCACGGACTGTTTGGATTATCCCTCGTTAGTAGTGAAGAAGAGACTGATCTTTTCCTTAAATTGAACCTTCATCAAACTACCTTTCTCTAGACGATATTGTGTAAATATTATGTATATATTAAACTTCAGTGAATTATTAACGGTGTCTGTCTCAGTGTTGCATTGAAAGTTGTAAATGTGCGCCATGTAGCAGTCAAGACTTTTAGCAATCGACAGCAGTCTTGTTTCAGAGTAGTATTCCCAACAGTCGCGACTCACAAGTCGAAGGAGCTTTCTTGGACTAAGTGTGTAGTGGTTAGAAAAAGAAAAAGCTGATCGATCTCTTTGGGGATCAAGTTAGATTGCCTGGTTAGAGAGAGGTTTGCCTTCTTTTGTGACTTGATTCTAATGTGGCAACGGCTAAACAATTTTCAAGAAACAAATGATAAACTACGTGGAGGTTTGTCCTTGCACTACACGAAGGCCGAGGGAGAGTTTACTGATGAAGAGGAAATCACCTTTGACATCTGGGGGGAACCTCCTCGTTGCTGCCCTCGGCCCCCTCTACTCACCAGCTAACGCTCCACACTGGAAAGCTGAGGGAAGTCTCAGGGGTTTCTCTCCCATGTGACGAAGTGAGGGTCTCGATCATTCCTAGTTTCACTCACAGATAATGTCCCCCAGTTAGGCAACGAGCACCAGCTGCGGATGACTCTAGTGGCAGGAAAGCAGCAAGTGGCAGTTGGAGCAAATAGGAGGGGTCACATGAGACAAATGGCAGAGACAGCATCAGCAGCACAGAAAGGATTTCTCCTCTTAAGTCGAGAGAAAGCAACAAACCAAAAACCTGTGCTTGCCTTGGCAACAGAGCAATGAAGACTAGAATGCGAGAGCCTGCCCTTGTGTTGCTGACATTTTAGGAAGGACAGGCAGGTGCTAAAGAATCAAATTGAGTAGAAGACATGGCATATTAGGTGATAACGAATGTTCTGGAGAAGAATAAACAAGGCAGGGTAAGGGGTGATGGGTGTGGGAATGGGGGGCACACTTGCCTAGACACACACTCTCGGTGGGAGTGGTCACCTGAGCACTGAGGAGCCCTGGAGGAGAGCTCTGTAGGCAGGGGGGGCAGAACGGGCCATGGCTCTGAAGGCGGCATGAGCACGGTGAGTGTGAGAAGCGACCAGGAGCCAGAGTGGCCCGAGTGCAGTGAGTGAAGCCAGAGAGAAGGGGGTCAAGGCCATCAGGGGTCAGAAGGTGGAGGGAGTCGAATCCACCGTAAAGAGTTTGGTTTCCCTTTCAGAGGACAGAAGCTGCCATGGGGAAGAGGAGAACAGAGGGAAACCTGTGGGAGAGCATGGCAGGGACTCGAGGCTGAGGATGGTGAAGGCTGCCCCCGGGCAGCGGTGGAGGTGGAGACGGAGAGATGGGGTGGGATCCGGGACCTGTCCTGCAGGCAGAGACCGTGAGACGTGCTGATGCCTGTGGGTGTGAGAAAAGAGAGGCGTCGGCATGGGGACGGGAGCCCCAGGTGAGGGGTGGTGTCCTTCAGCGAGATGGGGGGAATGGCAGAGGAGTGCCTTTGGACGGGAAATCAGAGTGGGTCTCTGTGAGAGTTAGGTTTCAGGGCCCCTCAGCCAGCAGAGTAGAAATACCGAATGTTCGGAGGAGACAGGTGTCTGCGCTCAGAGGAGCGTTCACGGCTGCAGATAGAAGTACGCAGGGGCATCGGGGAGGGAAGTTCCCGTAGCAGAGACGATGTCCAAGGGCCGAGAAGATGCCACAGGGTAGACTCCATGGGCCTGTTTGCGGCGAGAGCCCATCTTACAGATGCAGAAGCTGAGGCCCAGAGAAGTGAAGTGAATATTTACCTCTTCCTTTCTCTGGAGTGGAAGGGTCAGTAATCAGCCCAGGCCTGCCTCTGGTGTCCTGGGCTTGGAGGCCTCACAGATGAAAACAGTAGAGAACAGAAGCCAGGTGTCCCATGGGAGCCAGGTGACCAGGGGAGCACAGGAAGCCTCAAGCAGCTGTCTTGAAGGTCCACTGAGCCTGAATCCATTTGTGGGGTTGGGGGTGGTGGGGGCGGGTCGAGGGGGCTGGGAGGCCCTAAAAGATGGTGTGTGTAGCTGGCGTGGGTTTTATGGTGGCATTTCTAGGGGACAGAGATGAAGCTGGCCTCTCTTCTTTCCTCTTGATACTTCTCCTGTCCCCATTTCTTTCTTTGTTTTTGGCAGGGAGGGCCCGGGGGTGATGCCAGTTCTCAGGTTTTAGGGCAGCTCCTCGCTCTGGAAGCGGGGTTGCCTTTTAGAGCCAGGAGGAAGGGCCGAGAGGCCCAGACGTCGCTCCGGGCTCGAGGGCCTCACACGTTGCCATTTGTGGATGCGTCGTGAGGCTCCTCCTCAGAACCAGGGCTGCTCAAGGAAGAGCTCACTTCCTAACACGCGGAAGAATACTTGCCACAGTGGCTTGAAATGGGCCTCTCGAGGTGACATTTCGGTGACTTTTTCCCCTTCCTGAAGACGCATATAATTTTTACATTCCAAACGGGTATAGAACTGTACCTGGTGAAGAAAACAGATCTTTGAAGGCGCTAACCTCGAAAGCTCCCTAGGTGTCAGTGACCGAGGGAGGAGGGGGTTCTTCTCACCTCCGTCTTGCCTTTGAGAGAGGAGCGGCGTGTTTCCACTTTTGTGAACTTCCGGGAACCCCGCTGCCACCCCGATCCCTGGTTTGGCTGGGAAGGTGGGAGGTGGCGAGGCAAACATCCCGTCACCAGCGAATCCCGTCGAAGGCCGCGCTTGGAAAATGAGTCTGCAAAGAAACAGTTCACGCCACGCGTGGAGCCCTTGACCATGGTGTGGCGAACGTGCTCAGAGCCCAGAGGTGGGCAGGGGTGGACGGGGACGAGCGACTCCTTCTCCACTTGGGCCCTCCTGACCACCTGCAGCTCTAGGGGAACCCCCCCAAAGGGCCCCCGCTCAGTGCGGCTCCTGTGCCATGCCACGGTGCACCCCACTTCCGTGGGCACCTCTTATTAAATGTGTGCCCAGATGGTCCCTGAGGATGGGGCCCCGCCTGTTGTCCCCACCTAGAAGTCCAGCCCCGGGAGGCAGGCTGCGGTCCTGCGCTGGACTGAATGTCCACTGTCTGGAACGGGGACTGCGGCTTTGGCGGCTCACAGGTCAGATTTACAGGAGGAAGGGAAGGGCCTGGCTGCCCGCAGTGCCAGCTCCTGGTGCTCTGTCACCCCACACTCACACAGCAGTGCCCTCCCCTCCTCCGTGCCGTGCTTCCTGCTGTCGCCTCCCTCAGGCTGCAGGGGCCTCTCTTCCCACCTGCCTCCAACCTTCAAGTCCTCCCTGTCCTTCAAGGCCTCGTCCAGATGCCACTCCCTCTGGACAAGTCGCCCCCTGCCGCCCCCCCCGCCCCCCCCCCGCCACCGCCACCGCCACCGCCACCCCGCCCTCCCCGCCTCCTAATTACCCCATCACGTGCCCCCTCCTCACTGACTGTTTCCAGGAGGCCCACCACCACCACACACACCCTTTATCGAGTAGTGTAGCTTTAGAGGCAGTCCCGAAGATGGTAGTACCGTACCTTCCTCTCACTATGTTCTGCTTCAATACTGGGGAGGCGTGTTGAGTCTGCCGCTGGGATCTTCACTAGGATTGTCTTGACTCTGTAGATCCTGTTGGGAAGAGCTGACATCTGCTGAACAATACCGAGTCAACCTATGAAGAAACATGGAGGAAGTCTGCATTGCTGTTGGTCTTCTGTGATTTCTTCTGTCAGCGTGTTGTAGACCTCCTCACATCGATCTTGTGCGTAAGTGTTTAGATTTACACCTGTGTGTGTCATTTTTGATGCTGATATCAATGATGTGTTTGTAACTTTAAATTCGAGGTGTTCACCGTTAGTATAGAAGAGAGTTGAGAATCATTTTCAAGCCCATTCATTAGCACGGTGATTAAGTCTTCCACAACCTGTGATGAGGCTCTGTTCTGCCTCGGGCTGTCTCTTCAGGCCTGGGATCCCTGGTCAGGAAGGTAGAGCCAGATCCAGTCCCCTGGGTGTTCACGGCACTCTTGATCCTACCGTCCCCCGGGGAGTGGAGGGTTTTGTGGGCTGTAAGCAGCGAAGAACCGCCACCGCCCCACTCTCCCCAGTTTGTTGCTGCGTCCCCGCTGTCCCCATCCGCGAGAACGCTTGGTGCCGCTGTTCGCAAACCAGTCGGCTAAACGACTTTTCACATCTGATCCCGTGATCGTCTGTTTTCTTTGCACTCCAGACGAAACCTAAAATCTGCAGATTTAGTTTCACATACACAATACTGCTACCACCTTGTATGGGCAGAACTTTCCGTGGACTCTACCCCCCCTTCTGCTCTGGGGAGACTTTGGCCAGGAGGGCCAATGGCCCTGGGAGGCCACCGTCAAGCTGTTCCCTTCTGTGAAGGAATTTCCGACCCGGCGACATGATGCAGGGAGCTCAGCCTCCAGGCGTCCTCTATGGGGAATGTGGATCTGAGAATTTCTGCCTGTTCTTCCAAGGGGATACGCAGGGAAGGGGAATTCATGCGACCCACAGTGGACATGTCCTGTGGTTTGCCTCCGACGACAAAGGGAGAGGCAAGCCCTGGCTGAGCTCCCTTCCTGTGACAGCCAGGGAGAGCCAACGCTACGGAGAGATGGCACAGCCTCGGAACAAATGCATGGCTGGGAGTGTACAGCCGAGTCAAGGGAAGGAGCACAGGCCTGTGAGACCAGAGCCAGCCTTGGGTCCTGCTCCAAATCCCAGAGAGGTGATCTGCAGTGTCCTGGAAAGGGAGGAGCTGGCTCGATCTCGGTGGTTCTTCTTTTATGATCGGAGTTTCGTGGGTGCAGGGGAATGTGCTGGAGTGGACCCCACATCCCCGGCTCTGCCTTGAGCATGAGGAAGAGCCATGGGGCTCTTATCCCCCAGTTCTGTGCCGGGGAAAGAAAGAGGCTTCCAGAAAATTCCCAAGGACTGAACTTGACTGTGAGCTCCCCGTGAGGCTGGGCCTGGAGGGAGCAGAAGCAGATACTGATAAGCCTTCCAGAACCGTGACTTCCCGCACAGGTCACACGCACATCCGTGGACACACACCATTCCTCACAACCACAGGGCAGACGCACGAGGTCAGGCGATTACCCTTCTCATGGGCTCCCCTCCCACAGCATCCGTTACGAGAAGTTGCATGACTGGGAGATACATTTAAGTACTCGTATATATCTTTAGCTGCTCTTCTGCTCTTTACTGTTACGTCTTCTCAAGCCGAGGAATATTTCCCGAGACGACCTTGAAGAAATTAATTGGAAATCTGAAGACTAAGGAGGGACTGCGCTACGATGACGTGTATGTCCACATGCAGATCTGGAAAAAGTCGCAGGCTTAGTACAATCCACTAAAGTAGACTTTTGGTGCTCACGTAACTCAGTCATGCTTTTCTCTGCCTTCACACTGCACGTGTCATGATGGGGACTGGATAGGTCCTGTGATAGGTATTGGAGACTAAGCGGTGACACTGACAGGGAGACGCTTGAGCAGAGACCTGAAGGGAAGGAGGGAGACCAGCACGTGGGTCTCACAGGACAGGGATTCAAGGCGGAGAGAAGAGGAAACGTCAAGCCCTGGGGCAGGAGCATCTTGGCGCACTCGTGGAGCAGGAAGGAGGCCTGCGAGGCTGGGGCAGAGCGCGTGAGGGCCCAGCTGTGCAGTTCGACCGGGGAGGTAAGCGGGGGTCAGATCCCGTAGGGCTCCTGGGGCATGGGTGTGTTTGACTTGCACTCTGATGAGTGGAAAGCTGCTGGGGGCGTGAGCTGAGGACGGACCTGACTGGATCCTCTGGAGCTGGGTGGAGAACCGACTGCACGGCTGAGGGCAGGAGAAGGAGCTTGGTTAGGAGCAGCCACGCTCATGTTGTCAAAAGGTGAAGGCGACTCTGAACAGGTAGGGTAGCGGGAGGCAAGGAATGGCCGGATGAGGGCATTACTCTGATGCTGGGAATGAAGGCTTTGCCGATGGGGTGGAGGTGAAGAGGAGAGAGGGGAGAGGTCAAGAAAGACCACAAAGCTGGGGCCTGAACCCCCGTCGGGGTGGAGTTGCCCACGTGGAAAAGAGGGAGAGCGGGTTCAGGGGAGAATTGGAGTATGGTGTGGGCTCGTTCGATGTCCACATGGGGACGTCACGGAGGCAGCTGGGTGGGTGTGAGTCCGGACTGGATGGCAAGGTGTGGAAAGGATAAATAAACGTGGAAGTCACGACAGCACAGATGTCATTGAAGTCCGGAGACTGGCTAAGGTCAGCAAGGGCTCAAAAGCGGTCCAGGATCTACGTCCTGGGTCAACACTGATGCTGAGAGGTTTGGGAGAAACACAGACGTCAGCGATGGAGACAGAGAAGGAAAGGCTACTGAGGTCAGAGAAACACGCCAGCCGACGACAAGACAATCCTCGAAAGAGTAGAATGGACCGAACCGGCAACGAAGTGATGGAAGCATTTCAAGGAGAAGGGACCGACTGTGTCGAATGCAGCCAAGAGAGTCAAGGGTGAGTGATGGACTTTTCCTACAACGGCACTGTGATAGTTACACAACTCTGCACTTGTACAGAGAAAAATCAGTGAATTGGCGTATTTCGGTGTGTGAATTGATGACACTAAATTGTGCCTCAAGAAAACGGTTTCAAAATAAAAGGGCATTTAGCGTGTATCTACCCAGCATTTCTGCTCCCGGGTATTCTTCCCCCAAGGTAAATGAAACTACGTGCTTATAAGGCAGACGTATACGTGAATTTTCACAGCATCTCTGTTCATAACATACCACGCTTGAACTAACGCAGAAGTCCATTATTATGTGAAGGGCTGGACATTTTGGGATATATTTACATGAGGTCAAAATACTCAGCCTTCAAAGGAGGGCGTACTGCTTATTCAAAGAAAAATATATCGATCTCAAAAAACATTGCTTTGAGCAAATCAGACAGACATCGAACCGTAGGCCGTGATTTACTTCCTTTTCATGAAGTTCTGCCACGACCCAACTGAAGGATGTCAACAGAAATGAAAACAGAGGCTGCGCATGTCGAGGGTGGTTGGGTCTCAATTGAAACGTTGCAGAGGGCTGTTTTCTGTAGTCATGGGAATGATTCATATAGGGGAGGGGGTTTGGACACTCTAGGGGTTCGTGAAGTGTCGAAGATTTGTCAAGTCATGCAGCTAATGTTGACACGTTTCACTCTATTTTCATTTGATTTGACTAACAAGCGAAAAGAAAGAGGGAAATCAGAAGGAACACTGAACCGTCATGGAGCTACGCATAGTTTATTTACAGATCTCCCCCCAGCCCCACCATGTAAGTGAGCTTTCCAGACTGTCAGTTGCCGGTCGGGTTCCAGGCGGAATGTCGGGAGCCGACATTTGTTGTGGCTGGTGTTGCCACGGTGACTGGGCAGAGCCCTGTGGTGGGTCAGTGCCATGGAGGGGCTGCCGTCCTCTGTGGAGCTGGGCTTTGGGCCGATCCTCGGCAAGCTGGGTGAGGTGGTGGTGGCGCTGCTGCCCGATGGCCTGAGTCCACGCCTCACTTGCCACAGCCTCCAGTGGGAGACAGTGATGCGCCCACCTGTCGTCGGTTTACTGGTGGGTCTCTTATTTCTCTTCAGACTTGTTCAGTCTGTTAGAAGTCGACGTTACGTGAGACGTGAAAAGCGGCTGGCAGAAGCAGTGGCTGCAGCGATTGAGGAGAAATGCCAGCTCATTGACAAGCTCAGCGCTGCTCAAGAGGAGTATATGGGGATCGACTCGTCTTCAGAGAACGCCAGGCTAGAGAGAGAGTCGCTAAATATACCCGGCCTCACAGACGCTTCCCGAAAGGTGACGAGGACCAACTCAGTGCTGATGGAGGAATTAACTGGCCTGGTTCGAGAACTGAAGGCAGAGAGAGCCAAACGGTCGAAAGAAGAAGGAGAGATGGCCGAGATGCTAAAAGCGCTCGCGTCCATAGAAGCGGTCGTGAGATCCAGCACGTCACGAGGAGCTTTGCCAAAGCTGCCCGGAGGCCGAGAGCCAAGCCCTGCTGGTCCCTTCCCCGGCGGTGGGCCTGGGTCTTAAAGCGGGGCTGTTCTCTCCCCCTCCACGCAGGCCTCCCAAGCCGCCTGGCTGCCTCCAGCCTGCTGGACCTCCATCGGAGCGTTCCTGAGGCCAGTGGATGCAGGGGAGCCCCTTCGCTGGGCTGGAGATCCTCTACCTTCGCCTGCTGGACACCGCAGACGGCTCCTTCGCGGTCAGTTCCTCCAAATCGACAGACTTTTGGAATTCCTAGAGCACACCAAGAAAAGTGGGACTTTGTTTCACTTCACGGACTGTTTGGATTATCCCTCGTTAGTAGTGAAGAAGAGACTGATCTTTTCCTTAAATTGAACCTTCATCAAACTACCTTTCTCTAGACGATATTGTGTAAATATTATGTATATATTAAACTTCAGTGAATTATTAACGGTGTCTGTCTCAGTGTTGCATTGAAAGTTGTAAATGTGCGCCATGTAGCAGTCAAGACTTTTAGCAATCGACAGCAGTCTTGTTTCAGAGTAGTATTCCCAACAGTCGCGACTCACAAGTCGAAGGAGCTTTCTTGGACTAAGTGTGTAGTGGTTAGAAAAAGAAAAAGCTGATCGATCTCTTTGGGGATCAAGTTAGATTGCCTGGTTAGAGAGAGGTTTGCCTTCTTTTGTGACTTGATTCTAATGTGGCAACGGCTAAACAATTTTCAAGAAACAAATGATAAACTACGTGGAGGTTTGTCCTTGCCCTACACGAAGGCCGAGGGAGAGTTTACTGATGAAGAGGAAATCACCTTTGACATCTGGGGGGAACCTCCTCGTTGCTGCCCTCGGCCCCCTCTACTCACCAGCTAACGCTCCACACTGGAAAGCTGAGGGAAGTCTCAGGGGTTTCTCTCCCATGTGACGAAGTGAGGGTCTCGATCATTCCTAGTTTCACTCACAGATAATGTCCCCCAGTTAGGCAACGAGCACCAGCTGCGGATGACTCTAGTGGCAGGAAAGCAGCAAGTGGCAGTTGGAGCAAATAGGAGGGGTCACATGAGACAAATGGCAGAGACAGCATCAGCAGCACAGAAAGGATTTCTCCTCTTAAGTCGAGAGAAAGCAACAAACCAAAAACCTGTGCTTGCCTTGGCAACAGAGCAATGAAGACTAGAATGCGAGAGCCTGCCCTTGTGTTGCTGACATTTTAGGAAGGACAGGCAGGTGCTAAAGAATCAAATTGAGTAGAAGACATGGCATATTAGGTGATAACGAATGTTCTGGAGAAGAATAAACAAGGCAGGGTAAGGGGTGATGGGTGTGGGAATGGGGGGCACACTTGCCTAGACACACACTCTCGGTGGGAGTGGTCACCTGAGCACTGAGGAGCCCTGGAGGAGAGCTCTGTAGGCAGGGGGGGCAGAACGGGCCATGGCTCTGAAGGCGGCATGAGCACGGTGAGTGTGAGAAGCGACCAGGAGCCAGAGTGGCCCGAGTGCAGTGAGTGAAGCCAGAGAGAAGGGGGTCAAGGCCATCAGGGGTCAGAAGGTGGAGGGAGTCGAATCCACCGTAAAGAGTTTGGTTTCCCTTTCAGAGGACAGAAGCTGCCATGGGGAAGAGGAGAACAGAGGGAAACCTGTGGGAGAGCATGGCAGGGACTCGAGGCTGAGGATGGTGAAGGCTGCCCCCGGGCAGCGGTGGAGGTGGAGACGGAGAGATGGGGTGGGATCCGGGACCTGTCCTGCAGGCAGAGACCGTGAGACGTGCTGATGCCTGTGGGTGTGAGAAAAGAGAGGCGTCGGCATGGGGACGGGAGCCCCAGGTGAGGGGTGGTGTCCTTCAGCGAGATGGGGGGAATGGCAGAGGAGTGCCTTTGGACGGGAAATCAGAGTGGGTCTCTGTGAGAGTTAGGTTTCAGGGCCCCTCAGCCAGCAGAGTAGAAATACCGAATGTTCGGAGGAGACAGGTGTCTGCGCTCAGAGGAGCGTTCACGGCTGCAGATAGAAGTACGCAGGGGCATCGGGGAGGGAAGTTCCCGTAGCAGAGACGATGTCCAAGGGCCGAGAAGATGCCACAGGGTAGACTCCATGGGCCTGTTTGCGGCGAGAGCCCATCTTACAGATGCAGAAGCTGAGGCCCAGAGAAGTGAAGTGAATATTTACCTCTTCCTTTCTCTGGAGTGGAAGGGTCAGTAATCAGCCCAGGCCTGCCTCTGGTGTCCTGGGCTTGGAGGCCTCACAGATGAAAACAGTAGAGAACAGAAGCCAGGTGTCCCATGGGAGCCAGGTGACCAGGGGAGCACAGGAAGCCTCAAGCAGCTGTCTTGAAGGTCCACTGAGCCTGAATCCATTTGTGGGGTTGGGGGTGGTGGGGGCGGGTCGAGGGGGCTGGGAGGCCCTAAAAGATGGTGTGTGTAGCTGGCGTGGGTTTTATGGTGGCATTTCTAGGGGACAGAGATGAAGCTGGCCTCTCTTCTTTCCTCTTGATACTTCTCCTGTCCCCATTTCTTTCTTTGTTTTTGGCAGGGAGGGCCCGGGGGTGATGCCAGTTCTCAGGTTTTAGGGCAGCTCCTCGCTCTGGAAGCGGGGTTGCCTTTTAGAGCCAGGAGGAAGGGCCGAGAGGCCCAGACGTCGCTCCGGGCTCGAGGGCCTCACACGTTGCCATTTGTGGATGCGTCGTGAGGCTCCTCCTCAGAACCAGGGCTGCTCAAGGAAGAGCTCACTTCCTAACACGCGGAAGAATACTTGCCACAGTGGCTTGAAATGGGCCTCTCGAGGTGACATTTCGGTGACTTTTTCCCCTTCCTGAAGACGCATATAATTTTTACATTCCAAACGGGTATAGAACTGTACCTGGTGAAGAAAACAGATCTTTGAAGGCGCTAACCTCGAAAGCTCCCTAGGTGTCAGTGACCGAGGGAGGAGGGGGTTCTTCTCACCTCCGTCTTGCCTTTGAGAGAGGAGCGGCGTGTTTCCACTTTTGTGAACTTCCGGGAACCCCGCTGCCACCCCGATCCCTGGTTTGGCTGGGAAGGTGGGAGGTGGCGAGGCAAACATCCCGTCACCAGCGAATCCCGTCGAAGGCCGCGCTTGGAAAATGAGTCTGCAAAGAAACAGTTCACGCCACGCGTGGAGCCCTTGACCATGGTGTCGCGAACGTGCTCAGAGCCCAGAGGTGGGCAGGGGTGGACGGGGACGAGCGACTCCTTCTCCACTTGGGCCCTCCTGACCACCTGCAGCTCTAGGGGAACCCCCCCAAAGGGCCCCCGCTCAGTGCGGCTCCTGTGCCATGCCACGGTGCACCCCACTTCCGTGGGCACCTCTTATTAAATGTGTGCCCAGATGGTCCCTGAGGATGGGGCCCCGCCTGTTGTCCCCACCTAGAAGTCCAGCCCCGGGAGGCAGGCTGCGGTCCTGCGCTGGACTGAATGTCCACTGTCTGGAACGGGGACTGCGGCTTTGGCGGCTCACAGGTCAGATTTACAGGAGGAAGGGAAGGGCCTGGCTGCCCGCAGTGCCAGCTCCTGGTGCTCTGTCACCCCACACTCACACAGCAGTGCCCTCCCCTCCTCCGTGCCGTGCTTCCTGCTGTCGCCTCCCTCAGGCTGCAGGGGCCTCTCTTCCCACCTGCCTCCAACCTTCAAGTCCTCCCTGTCCTTCAAGGCCTCGTCCAGATGCCACTCCCTCTGGACAAGCCGCCCCCTGCCGCCCCCCCCCGCCCCCCCGCCACCGCCACCGCCACCCCGCCCTCCCCGCCTCCTAATTACCCCATCACGTGCCCCCTCCTCACTGACTGTTTTCCAGGAGGCCCACCACCACCACACACACCCTTTATCGAGTAGTGTAGCTTTAGAGGCAGTCCCGAAGATGGTAGTACCGTACCTTCCTCTCACTATGTTCTGCTTCAATACTGGGGAGGCGTGTTGAGTCTGCCGCTGGGATCTTCACTAGGATTGTCTTGACTCTGTAGATCCTGTTGGGAAGAGCTGACATCTGCTGAACAATACCGAGTCAACCTATGAAGAAACATGGAGGAAGTCTGCATTGCTGTTGGTCTTCTGTGATTTCTTCTGTCAGCGTGTTGTAGACCTCCTCACATCGATCTTGTGCGTAAGTGTTTAGATTTACACCTGTGTGTGTCATTTTTGATGCTGATATCAATGATGTGTTTGTAACTTTAAATTCGAGGTGTTCACCGTTAGTATAGAAGAGAGTTGAGAATCATTTTCAAGCCCATTCATTAGCACGGTGATTAAGTCTTCCACAACCTGTGATGAGGCTCTGTTCTGCCTCGGGCTGTCTCTTCAGGCCTGGGATCCCTGGTCAGGAAGGTAGAGCCAGATCCAGTCCCCTGGGTGTTCACGGCACTCTTGATCCTACCGTCCCCCGGGGAGTGGAGGGTTTTGTGGGCTGTAAGCAGCGAAGAACCGCCACCGCCCCACTCTCCCCAGTTTGTTGCTGCGTCCCCGCTGTCCCCATCCGCGAGAACGCTTGGTGCCGCTGTTCGCAAACCAGTCGGCTAAACGACTTTTCACATCTGATCCCGTGATCGTCTGTTTTCTTTGCACTCCAGACGAAACCTAAAATCTGCAGATTTAGTTTCACATACACAATACTGCTACCACCTTGTATGGGCAGAACTTTCCGTGGACTCTAACCCCCCTTCTGCTCTGGGGAGACTTTGGCCAGGAGGGCCAATGGCCCTGGGAGGCCACCGTCAAGCTGTTCCCTTCTGTGAAGGAATTTCCGACCCGGCGACATGATGCAGGGAGCTCAGCCTCCAGGCGTCCTCTATGGGGAATGTGGATCTGAGAATTTCTGCCTGTTCTTCCAAGGGGATACGCAGGGAAGGGGAATTCATGCGACCCACGGTGGACATGTCCTGTGGTTTGCCTCCGACGACAAAGGGAGAGGCAAGCCCTGGCTGAGCTCCCTTCCTGTGACAGCCAGGGAGAGCCAACGCTACGGAGAGATGGCACAGCCTCGGAACAAATGCGTGGCTGGGAGTGTACAGCCGAGTCAAGGGAAGGAGCACAGGCCTGTGAGACCAGAGCCAGCCTTGGGTCCTGCTCCAAATCCCAGAGAGGTGATCTGCAGTGTCCTGGAAAGGGAGGAGCTGGCTCGATCTCGGTGGTTCTTCTTTTATGATCGGAGTTTCGTGGGTGCAGGGGAATGTGCTGGAGTGGACCCCACATCCCCGGCTCTGCCTTGAGCATGAGGAAGAGCCATGGGGCTCTTATCCCCCAGTTCTGTGCCGGGGAAAGAAAGAGGCTTCCAGAAAATTCTCACGGATTGAACTTGACTGTGAGCTCCCCGTGAGGCTGGGCCTGGAGGGAGCAGAAGCAGATACTGATAAGCCTTCCAGAACCGTGACTTCCCGCACAGGTCACACGCACATCCGTGGACACACACCATTCCTCACAACCACAGGGCAGACGCACGAGGTCAGGCGATTACCCTTCTCATGGGCTCCCCTCCCACAGCATCCGTTACGAGAAGTTGCATGACTGGGAGATACATTTAAGTACTCGTATATATCTTTAGCTGCTCTTCTGCTCTTTACTGTTACGTCTTCTCAAGCCGAGGAATATTTCCCGAGACGACCTTGAAGAAATTAATTGGAAATCTGAAGACTAAGGAGGGACTGCGCTACGATGACGTGTATGTCCACATGCAGATCTGGAAAAAGTCGCAGGCTTAGTACAATCCACTAAAGTAGACTTTTGGTGCTCACGTAACTCAGTCATGCTTTTCTCTGCCTTCACACTGCACGTGTCATGATAGGGACTGGATAGGTCCTGTGATAGGTATTGGAGACTAAGCGGTGACACTGACAGGGAGACGCTTGAGCAGAGACCTGAAGGGAAGGAGGGAGACCAGCACGTGGGTCTCACAGGACAGGGATTCAAGGCGGAGAGAAGAGGAAACGTCAAGCCCTGGGGCAGGAGCATCTTGGCGCACTCGTGGAGCAGGAAGGAGGCCTGCGAGGCTGGGGCAGAGCGCGTGAGGGCCCAGCTGTGCAGTTCGACCGGGGAGGTAAGCGGGGGTCAGATCCCGTAGGGCTCCTGGGGCATGGGTGTGTTTGACTTGCACTCTGATGAGTGGAAAGCTGCTGGGGGCGTGAGCTGAGGACGGACCTGACTGGATCCTCTGGAGCTGGGTGGAGAACCGACTGCACGGCTGAGGGCAGGAGAAGGAGCTTGGTTAGGAGCAGCCACGCTCATGTTGTCAAAAGGTGAAGGCGACTTTGAACAGGTAGGGTAGCGGGAGGCAAGGAATGGCCGGATGAGGGCATTACTCTGATGCTGGGAATGAAGGCTTTGCCGATGGGGTGGAGGTGAAGAGGAGAGAGGGGAGAGGTCAAGAAAGACCACAAAGCTGGGGCCTGAACCCCCGTCGGGGTGGAGTTGCCCACGTGGAAAAGAGGGAGAGCGGGTTCAGGGGAGAATTGGAGTATGGTGTGGGCTCGTTCGATGTCCACATGGGGACGTCACGGAGGCAGCTGGGTGGGTGTGAGTCCGGACTGGATGGCAAGGTGTGGAAAGGATAAATAAACGTGGAAGTCACGACAGCACAGATGTCATTGAAGTCCGGAGACTGGCTAAGGTCAGCAAGGGCTCAAAAGCGGTCCAGGATCTACGTCCTGGGTCAACACTGATGCTGAGAGGTTTGGGAGAAACACAGACGTCAGCGATGGAGACAGAGAAGGAAAGGCTACTGAGGTCAGAGAAACACGCCAGCCGACGACAAGACAATCCTCGAAAGAGTAGAATGGACCGAACCGGCAACGAAGTGATGGAAGCATTTCAAGGAGAAGGGACCGACTGTGTCGAATGCAGCCAAGAGAGTCAAGGGTGAGTGATGGACTTCTCCTACAACGGCACTGTGATAGTTACACAACTCTGCACTTGTACAGAGAAAAATCAGTGAATTGCGTATTTCGGTGTGTGAATTGATGACACTAAATTGTGCCTCAAGAAAACGGTTTCAAAATAAAAGGGCATTTAGCGTGTATCTACCCAGCATTTCTGCTCCCGGGTATTCTTCCCCCAAGGTAAATGAAACTACGTGCTTATAAGGCAGACGTATACGTGAATTTTCACAGCATCTCTGTTCATAACATACCACGCTTGAACTAACGCAGAAGTCCATTATTATGTGAAGGGCTGGACATTTTGGGATATATTTACATGAGGTCAAAATACTCAGCCTTCAAAGGAGGGCGTACTGCTTATTCAAATAAAAATATATAGATCTCAAAAAACATTGCTTTGAGCAAAACAGACAGACATCGAACCGTAGGCCGTGATTTACTTCCTTTTCATGAAGTTCTGCCACGACCCAACTGAAGGATGTCAACAGAAATGAAAACAGAGGCTGCGCATGTCGAGGGTGGTTGGGTCTCAATTGAAACGTTGCAGAGGGCTGTTTTCTGTAGTCGTGGGAATGATTCATATAGGGGAGGGGGTTTGGACACTCTAGGGGTTCGTGAAGTGTCGAAGATTTGTCAAGTCATGCAGCTAATGTTGACACGTTTCACTCTATTTTCATTTGATTTGACTAAAAAGCGAAAAGAAAGAGGGAAATCAGAAGGAACACTGAACCGTCATGGAGCTACGCATAGTTTATTTCCAGATCTCCCCCCAGCCCCACCATGTAAGTGACCTTTCCAGACTGTCAGTTGCCGGTCGGGTTCCAGGCGGAATGTCGGGAGCCGACATTTGTTGTGGCTGGTGTTGCCACGGTGAGTGGGCAGAGCCCTGTGGTGGGTCAGTGCCATGGAGGGGCTGCCGTCCTCTGTGGAGCTGGGCTTTGGGCCGATCCTCGGCAAGCTGGGCGAGGTGGTGGTGGCGCTGCTGCCCGATGGCCTGAGTCCACGCCTCACTTGCCACAGCCTCCAGTGGGAGACAGTGATGCGCCCACCTGTCGTCGGTTTACTGGTGGGTCTCTTATTTCTCTTCAGACTTGTTCAGTCTGTTAGAAGTCGACGTTACGTGAGACGTGAAAAGCGGCTGGCAGAAGCAGTGGCTGCAGCGATTGAGGAGAAATGCCAGCTCATTGACAAGCTCAGCGCTGCTCAAGAGGAGTATATGGGGATCGACTCGTCTTCAGAGAACGCCAGGCTAGAGAGAGAGTCGCTAAATATACCCGGCCTCACAGACGCTTCCCGAAAGGTGACGAGGACCAACTCAGTGCTGATGGAGGAATTAACTGGCCTGGTTCGAGAACTGAAGGCAGAGAGAGCCAAACGGTCGAAAGAAGAAGGAGAGATGGCCGAGATGCTAAAAGCGCTCGCGTCCATAGAAGCGGTCGTGAGATCCAGCACGTCACGAGGAGCTTTGCCAAAGCTGCCCGGAGGCCGAGAGCCAAGCCCTGCTGGTCCCTTCCCCGGCGGTGGGCCTGGGTCTTAAAGCGGGGCTGTTCTCTCCCCCTCCACGCAGGCCTCCCAAGCCGCCTGGCTGCCTCCAGCCAGCTGGACCTCCATCGGAGCGTTCCTGAGGCCAGTGGATGCAGGGGAGCCCCTTCGCTGGGCTGGAGATCCTCTACCTTCGCCTGCTGGACACCGCAGACGGCTCCTTCGCGGTCAGTTCCTCCAAATCGACAGACTTTTGGAATTCCTAGAGCACACCAAGAAAAGTGGGACTTTGTTTCACTTCACGGACTGTTTGGATTATCCCTCGTTAGTAGTGAAGAAGAGCCTGATCTTTTCCTTAAATTGAACCTTCATCAAACTACCTTTCTCTAGACGATATTGTGTAAATATTATGTATATATTAAACTTCAGTGAATTATTAACGGTGTCTGTCTCAGTGTTGCATTGAAAGTTGTAAATGTGCGCCATGTAGCAGTCAAGACTTTTAGCAATCGACAGCAGTCTTGTTTCAGAGTAGTATTCCCAACAGTCGCGACTCACAAGTCGAAGGAGCTTTCTTGGACTAAGTGTGTAGTGGTTAGAAAAAGAAAAAGCTGATCGATCTCTTTGGGGATCAAGTTAGATTGCCTGGTTAGAGAGAGGTTTGCCTTCTTTTGTGACTTGATTCTAATGTGGCAACGGCTAAACAATTTTCAAGAAACAAATGATAAACTACGTGGAGGTTTGTCCTTGCACTACACGAAGGCCGAGGGAGAGTTTACTGATGAAGAGGAAATCACCTTTGACATCTGGGGGGAACCTCCTCGTTGCTGCCCTCGGCCCCCTCTACTCACCAGCTAACGCTCCACACTGGAAAGCTGAGGGAAGTCTCAGGGGTTTCTCTCCCATGTGACGAAGTGAGGGTCTCGATCATTCCTAGTTTCACTCACAGATAATGTCCCCCAGTTAGGCAACGAGCACCAGCTGCGGATGACTCTAGTGGCAGGAAAGCAGCAAGTGGCAGTTGGAGCAAATAGGAGGGGTCACATGAGACAAATGGCAGAGACAGCATCAGCAGCACAGAAAGGATTTCTCCTCTTAAGTCGAGAGAAAGCAACAAACCAAAAACCTGTGCTTGCCTTGGCAACAGAGCAATGAAGACTAGAATGCGAGAGCCTGCCCTTGTGTTGCTGACATTTTAGGAAGGACAGGCAGGTGCTAAAGAATCAAATTGAGTAGAAGACATGGCATATTAGGTGATAACGAATGTTCTGGAGAAGAATAAACAAGGCAGGGTAAGGGGTGATGGGTGTGGGAATGGGGGGCACACTTGCCTAGACACACACTCTCGGTGGGAGTGGTCACCTGAGCACTGAGGAGCCCTGGAGGAGAGCTCTGTAGGCAGGGGGGGCAGAACGGGCCATGGCTCTGAAGGCGGCATGAGCACGGTGAGTGTGAGAAGCGACCAGGAGCCAGAGTGGCCCGAGTGCAGTGAGTGAAGCCAGAGAGAAGGGGGTCAAGGCCATCAGGGGTCAGAAGGTGGAGGGAGTCGAATCCACCGTAAAGAGTTTGGTTTCCCTTTCAGAGGACAGAAGCTGCCATGGGGAAGAGGAGAACAGAGGGAAACCTGTGGGAGAGCATGGCAGGGACTCGAGGCTGAGGATGGTGAAGGCTGCCCCCGGGCAGCGGTGGAGGTGGAGACGGAGAGATGGGGTGGGATCCGGGACCTGTCCTGCAGGCAGAGACCGTGAGACGTGCTGATGCCTGTGGGTGTGAGAAAAGAGAGGCGTCGGCATGGGGACGGGAGCCCCAGGTGAGGGGTGGTGTCCTTCAGCGAGATGGGGGGAATGGCAGAGGAGTGCCTTTGGACGGGAAATCAGAGTGGGCCTCTGTGAGAGTTAGGTTTCAGGGCCCCTCAGCCAGCAGAGTAGAAATACCGAATGTTCGGAGGAGACAGGTGTCTGCGCTCAGAGGAGCGTTCACGGCTGCAGATAGAAGTACGCAGGGGCATCGGGGAGGGAAGTTCCCGTAGCAGAGACGATGTCCAAGGGCCGAGAAGATGCCACAGGGTAGACTCCATGGGCCTGTTTGCGGCGAGAGCCCATCTTACAGATGCAGAAGCTGAGGCCCAGAGAAGTGAAGTGAATATTTACCTCTTCCTTTCTCTGGAGTGGAAGGGTCAGTAATCAGCCCAGGCCTGCCTCTGGTGTCCTGGGCTTGGAGGCCTCACAGATGAAAACAGTAGAGAACAGAAGCCAGGTGTCCCATGGGAGCCAGGTGACCAGGGGAGCACAGGAAGCCTCAAGCAGCTGTCTTGAAGGTCCACTGAGCCTGAATCCATTTGTGGGGTTGGGGGTGGTGGGGGCGGGTCGAGGGGGCTGGGAGGCCCTAAAAGATGGTGTGTGTAGCTGGCGTGGGTTTTATGGTGGCATTTCTAGGGGACAGAGATGAAGCTGGCCTCTCTTCTTTCCTCTTGATACTTCTCCTGTCCCCATTTCTTTCTTTGTTTTTGGCAGGGAGGGCCCGGGGGTGATGCCAGTTCTCAGGTTTTAGGGCAGCTCCTCGCTCTGGAAGCGGGGTTGCCTTTTAGAGCCAGGAGGAAGGGCCGAGAGGCCCAGACGTCGCTCCGGGCTCGAGGGCCTCACACGTTGCCATTTGTGGATGCGTCGTGAGGCTCCTCCTCAGAACCAGGGCTGCTCAAGGAAGAGCTCACTTCCTAACACGCGGAAGAATACTTGCCACAGTGGCTTGAAATGGGCCTCTCGAGGTGACATTTCGGTGACTTTTTCCCCTTCCTGAAGACGCATAGAATTTTTACATTCCAAACGGGTATAGAACTGTACCTGGTGAAGAAAACAGATCTTTGAAGGCGCTAACCTCGAAAGCTCCCTAGGTGTCAGTGACCGAGGGAGGAGGGGGTTCTTCTCACCTCCGTCTTGCCTTTGAGAGAGGAGCGGCGTGTTTCCACTTTTGTGAACTTCCGGGAACCCCGCTGCCACCCCGATCCCTGGTTTGGCTGGGAAGGTGGGAGGTGGCGAGGCAAACATCCCGTCACCAGCGAATCCCGTCGAAGGCCGCGCTTGGAAAATGAGTCTGCAAAGAAACAGTTCACGCCACGCGTGGAGCCCTTGACCATGGTGTCGCGAACGTGCTCAGAGCCCAGAGGTGGGCAGGGGTGGACGGGGACGAGCGACTCCTTCTCCACTTGGGCCCTCCTGACCACCTGCAGCTCTAGGGGAACCCCCCCAAAGGGCCCCCGCTCAGTGCGGCTCCTGTGCCATGCCACGGTGCACCCCACTTCCGTGGGCACCTCTTATTAAATGTGTGCCCAGATGGTCCCTGAGGATGGGGCCCCGCCTGTTGTCCCCACCTAGAAGTCCAGCCCCGGGAGGCAGGCTGCGGTCCTGCGCTGGACTGAATGTCCACTGTCTGGAACGGGGACTGCGGCTTTGGCGGCTCACAGGTCAGATTTACAGGAGGAAGGGAAGGGCCTGGCTGCCCGCAGTGCCAGCTCCTGGTGCTCTGTCACCCCACACTCACACAGCAGTGCCCTCCCCTCCTCCGTGCCGTGCTTCCTGCTGTCGCCTCCCTCAGGCTGCAGGGGCCTCTCTTCCCACCTGCCTCCAACCTTCAAGTCCTCCCTGTCCTTCAAGGCCTCGTCCAGATGCCACTCCCTCTGGACAAGCCGCCCCCTGCCGCCCCCCCCCGCCCCCCCGCCACCGCCACCGCCACCCCGCCCTCCCCGCCTCCTAATTACCCCATCACGTGCCCCCTCCTCACTGACTGTTTCCAGGAGGCCCACCACCACCACCACACACCCTTTATCGAGTAGTGTAGCTTTAGAGGCAGTCCCGAAGATGGTAGTACCGTACCTTCCTCTCACTATGTTCTGCTTCAATACTGGGGAGGCGTGTTGAGTCTGCCGCTGGGATCTTCACTAGGATTGTCTTGACTCTGTAGATCCTGTTGGGAAGAGCTGACATCTGCTGAACAATACCGAGTCAACCTATGAAGAAACATGGAGGAAGTCTGCATTGCTGTTGGTCTTCTGTGATTTCTTTTGTCAGCGTGTTGTAGACCTCCTCACATCGATCTTGTGCGTAAGTGTTTAGATTTACACCTCAGTGTGTCATTTTTGATGCTGATATCAATGATGTGTTTGTAACTTTAAATTCGAGGTGTTCACCGTTAGTATAGAAGAGAGTTGAGAATCATTTTCAAGCCCATTCATTAGCACGGTGATTAAGTCTTCCACAACCTGTGATGAGGCTCTGTTCTGCCTCGGGCTGTCTCTTCAGGCCTGGGATCCCTGGTCAGGAAGGTAGAGCCAGATCCAGTCCCCTGGGTGTTCACGGCACTCTTGATCCTACCGTCCCCCGGGGAGTGGAGGGTTTTGTGGGCTGTAAGCAGCGAAGAACCGCCACCGCCCCACTCTCCCCAGTTTGTTGCTGCGTCCCCGCTGTCCCCATCCGCGAGAACGCTTGGTGCCGCTGTTCGCAAACCAGTCGGCTAAACGACTTTTCACATCTGATCCCGTGATCGTCTGTTTTCTTTGCACTCCAGACGAAACCTAAAATCTGCAGATTTAGTTTCACATACACAATACTGCTACCACCTTGTATGGGCAGAACTTTCCGTGGACTCTACCCCCCCTTCTGCTCTGGGGAGACTTTGGCCAGGAGGGCCAATGGCCCTGGGAGGCCACCGTCAAGCTGTTCCCTTCTGTGAAGGAATTTCCGACCCGGCGACATGATGCAGGGAGCTCAGCCTCCAGGCGTTCTCTATGGGGAATGTGGATCTGAGAATTTCTGCCTGTTCTTCCAAGGGGATACGCAGGGAAGGGGAATTCATGCGACCCACGGTGGACGTGTCCTGTGGTTTGCCTCCGACGACAAAGGGAGAGGCAAGCCCTGGCTGAGCTCCCTTCCTGTGACAGCCAGGGAGAGCCAACGCTACGGAGAGATGCCACAGCCTCGGAACAAATGCATGGCTGGGAGTGTACAGCCGAGTCAAGGGAAGGAGCACAGGCCTGTGAGACCAGAGCCAGCCTTGGGTCCTGCTCCAAATCCCAGAGAGGTGATCTGCAGTGTCCTGGAAAGGGAGGAGCTGGCTCGATCTCGGTGGTTCTTCTTTTATGATCGGAGTTTCGTGGGTGCAGGGGAATGTGCTGGAGTGGACCCCACATCCCCGGCTCTGCCTTGAGCATGAGGAAGAGCCATGGGGCTCTTATCCCCCAGTTCTGTGCCGGGGAAAGAAAGAGGCTTCCAGAAAATTCCCAAGGACTGAACTTGACTGTGAGCTCCCCGTGAGGCTGGGCCTGGAGGGAGCAGAAGCAGATACTGATAAGCCTTCCAGAACCGTGACTTCCCGCACAGGTCACACGCACATCCGTGGACACACACCATTCCTCACAACCACAGGGCAGACGCACGAGGTCAGGCGATTACCCTTCTCATGGGCTCCCCTCCCACAGCATCCGTTACGAGAAGTTGCATGACTGGGAGATACATTTAAGTACTCGTATATATCTTTAGCTGCTCTTCTGCTCTTTACTGTTACGTCTTCTCAAGCCGAGGAATATTTCCCGAGACGACCTTGAAGAAATTAATTGGAAATCTGAAGACTAAGGAGGGACTGCGCTACGATGACGTGTATGTCCACATGCAGATCTGGAAAAAGTCGCAGGCTTAGTACAATCCACTAAAGTAGACTTTTGGTGCTCACGTAACTCAGTCATGCTTTTCTCTGCCTTCACACTGCACGTGTCATGATAGGGACTGGATAGGTCCTGTGATAGGTATTGGAGACTAAGCGGTGACACTGACAGGGAGACGCTTGAGCAGAGACCTGAAGGGAAGGAGGGAGACCAGCACGTGGGTCTCACAGGACAGGGATTCAAGGCGGAGAGAAGAGGAAACGTCAAGCCCTGGGGCAGGAGCATCTTGGCGCACTCGTGGAGCAGGAAGGAGGCCTGCGAGGCTGGGGCAGAGCGCGTGAGGGCCCAGCTGTGCAGTTCGACCGGGGAGGTAAGCGGGGGTCAGATCCCGTAGGGCTCCTGGGGCATGGGTGTGTTTGACTTGCACTCTGATGAGTGGAAAGCTGCTGGGGGCGTGAGCTGAGGACGGACCTGACTGGATCCTCTGGAGCTGGGTGGAGAACCGACTGCACGGCTGAGGGCAGGAGAAGGAGCTTGGTTAGGAGCAGCCACGCTCATGTTGTCAAAAGGTGAAGGCGACTCTGAACAGGTAGGGTAGCGGGAGGCAAGGAATGGCCGGATGAGGGCATTACTCTGATGCTGGGAATGAAGGCTTTGCCGATGGGGTGGAGGTGAAGAGGAGAGAGGGGAGAGGTCAAGAAAGACCACAAAGCTGGGGCCTGAACCCCCGTCGGGGTGGAGTTGCCCACGTGGAAAAGAGGGAGAGCGGGTTCAGGGGAGAATTGGAGTATGGTGTGGGCTCGTTCGATGTCCACATGGGGACGTCACGGAGGCAGCTGGGTGGGTGTGAGTCCGGACTGGATGGCAAGGTGTGGAAAGGATAAATAAACGTGGAAGTCACGACAGCACAGATGTCATTGAAGTCCGGAGACTGGCTAAGGTCAGCAAGGGCTCAAAAGCGGTCCAGGATCTACGTCCTGGGTCAACACTGATGCTGAGAGGTTTGGGAGAAACACAGACGTCAGCGATGGAGACAGAGAAGGAAAGGCTACTGAGGTCAGAGAAACACGCCAGCCGACGACAAGACAATCCTCGAAAGAGTAGAATGGACCGAACCGGCAACGAAGTGATGGAAGCATTTCAAGGAGAAGGGACCGACTGTGTCGAATGCAGCCAAGAGAGTCAAGGGTGAGTGATGGACTTCTCCTACAACGGCACTGTGATAGTTACACAACTCTGCACTTGTACAGAGAAAAATCAGTGAATTGCGTATTTCGGTGTGTGAATTGATGACACTAAATTGTGCCTCAAGAAAACGGTTTCAAAATAAAAGGGCATTTAGCGTGTATCTACCCAGCATTTCTGCTCCCGGGTATTCTTCCCCCAAGGTAAATGAAACTACGTGCTTATAAGGCAGACGTATACGTGAATTTTCACAGCATCTCTGTTCATAACATACCACGCTTGAACTAACGCAGAAGTCCATTATTATGTGAAGGGCTGGACATTTTGGGATATATTTACATGAGGTCAAAATACTCAGCCTTCAAAGGAGGGCGTACTGCTTATTCAAATAAAAATATATAGATCTCAAAAAACATTGCTTTGAGCAAAACAGACAGACATCGAACCGTAGGCCGTGATTTACTTCCTTTTCATGAAGTTCTGCCACGACCCAACTGAAGGATGTCAACAGAAATGAAAACAGAGGCTGCGCATGTCGAGGGTGGTTGGGTCTCAATTGAAACGTTGCAGAGGGCTGTTTTCTGTAGTCGTGGGAATGATTCATATAGGGGAGGGGGTTTGGACACTCTAGGGGTTCGTGAAGTGTCGAAGATTTGTCAAGTCATGCAGCTAATGTTGACACGTTTCACTCTATTTTCATTTGATTTGACTAAAAAGCGAAAAGAAAGAGGGAAATCAGAAGGAACACTGAACCGTCATGGAGCTACGCATAGTTTATTTCCAGATCTCCCCCCAGCCCCACCATGTAAGTGACCTTTCCAGACTGTCAGTTGCCGGTCGGGTTCCAGGCGGAATGTCGGGAGCCGACATTTGTTGTGGCTGGTGTTGCCACGGTGAGTGGGCAGAGCCCTGTGGTGGGTCAGTGCCATGGAGGGGCTGCCGTCCTCTGTGGAGCTGGGCTTTGGGCCGATCCTCGGCAAGCTGGGCGAGGTGGTGGTGGCGCTGCTGCCCGATGGCCTGAGTCCACGCCTCACTTGCCACAGCCTCCAGTGGGAGACAGTGATGCGCCCACCTGTCGTCGGTTTACTGGTGGGTCTCTTATTTCTCTTCAGACTTGTTCAGTCTGTTAGAAGTCGACGTTACGTGAGACGTGAAAAGCGGCTGGCAGAAGCAGTGGCTGCAGCGATTGAGGAGAAATGCCAGCTCATTGACAAGCTCAGCGCTGCTCAAGAGGAGTATATGGGGATCGACTCGTCTTCAGAGAACGCCAGGCTAGAGAGAGAGTCGCTAAATATACCCGGCCTCACAGACGCTTCCCGAAAGGTGACGAGGACCAACTCAGTGCTGATGGAGGAATTAACTGGCCTGGTTCGAGAACTGAAGGCAGAGAGAGCCAAACGGTCGAAAGAAGAAGGAGAGATGGCCGAGATGCTAAAAGCGCTCGCGTCCATAGAAGCGGTCGTGAGATCCAGCACGTCACGAGGAGCTTTGCCAAAGCTGCCCGGAGGCCGAGAGCCAAGCCCTGCTGGTCCCTTCCCCGGCGGTGGGCCTGGGTCTTAAAGCGGGGCTGTTCTCTCCCCCTCCACGCAGGCCTCCCAAGCCGCCTGGCTGCCTCCAGCCAGCTGGACCTCCATCGGAGCGTTCCTGAGGCCAGTGGATGCAGGGGAGCCCCTTCGCTGGGCTGGAGATCCTCTACCTTCGCCTGCTGGACACCGCAGACGGCTCCTTCGCGGTCAGTTCCTCCAAATCGACAGACTTTTGGAATTCCTAGAGCACACCAAGAAAAGTGGGACTTTGTTTCACTTCACGGACTGTTTGGATTATCCCTCGTTAGTAGTGAAGAAGAGCCTGATCTTTTCCTTAAATTGAACCTTCATCAAACTACCTTTCTCTAGACGATATTGTGTAAATATTATGTATATATTAAACTTCAGTGAATTATTAACGGTGTCTGTCTCAGTGTTGCATTGAAAGTTGTAAATGTGCGCCATGTAGCAGTCAAGACTTTTAGCAATCGACAGCAGTCTTGTTTCAGAGTAGTATTCCCAACAGTCGCGACTCACAAGTCGAAGGAGCTTTCTTGGACTAAGTGTGTAGTGGTTAGAAAAAGAAAAAGCTGATCGATCTCTTTGGGGATCAAGTTAGATTGCCTGGTTAGAGAGAGGTTTGCCTTCTTTTGTGACTTGATTCTAATGTGGCAACGGCTAAACAATTTTCAAGAAACAAATGATAAACTACGTGGAGGTTTGTCCTTGCACTACACGAAGGCCGAGGGAGAGTTTACTGATGAAGAGGAAATCACCTTTGACATCTGGGGGGAACCTCCTCGTTGCTGCCCTCGGCCCCCTCTACTCACCAGCTAACGCTCCACACTGGAAAGCTGAGGGAAGTCTCAGGGGTTTCTCTCCCATGTGACGAAGTGAGGGTCTCGATCATTCCTAGTTTCACTCACAGATAATGTCCCCCAGTTAGGCAACGAGCACCAGCTGCGGATGACTCTAGTGGCAGGAAAGCAGCAAGTGGCAGTTGGAGCAAATAGGAGGGGTCACATGAGACAAATGGCAGAGACAGCATCAGCAGCACAGAAAGGATTTCTCCTCTTAAGTCGAGAGAAAGCAACAAACCAAAAACCTGTGCTTGCCTTGGCAACAGAGCAATGAAGACTAGAATGCGAGAGCCTGCCCTTGTGTTGCTGACATTTTAGGAAGGACAGGCAGGTGCTAAAGAATCAAATTGAGTAGAAGACATGGCATATTAGGTGATAACGAATGTTCTGGAGAAGAATAAACAAGGCAGGGTAAGGGGTGATGGGTGTGGGAATGGGGGGCACACTTGCCTAGACACACACTCTCGGTGGGAGTGGTCACCTGAGCACTGAGGAGCCCTGGAGGAGAGCTCTGTAGGCAGGGGGGGCAGAACGGGCCATGGCTCTGAAGGCGGCATGAGCACGGTGAGTGTGAGAAGCGACCAGGAGCCAGAGTGGCCCGAGTGCAGTGAGTGAAGCCAGAGAGAAGGGGGTCAAGGCCATCAGGGGTCAGAAGGTGGAGGGAGTCGAATCCACCGTAAAGAGTTTGGTTTCCCTTTCAGAGGACAGAAGCTGCCATGGGGAAGAGGAGAACAGAGGGAAACCTGTGGGAGAGCATGGCAGGGACTCGAGGCTGAGGATGGTGAAGGCTGCCCCCGGGCAGCGGTGGAGGTGGAGACGGAGAGATGGGGTGGGATCCGGGACCTGTCCTGCAGGCAGAGACCGTGAGACGTGCTGATGCCTGTGGGTGTGAGAAAAGAGAGGCGTCGGCATGGGGACGGGAGCCCCAGGTGAGGGGTGGTGTCCTTCAGCGAGATGGGGGGAATGGCAGAGGAGTGCCTTTGGACGGGAAATCAGAGTGGGCCTCTGTGAGAGTTAGGTTTCAGGGCCCCTCAGCCAGCAGAGTAGAAATACCGAATGTTCGGAGGAGACAGGTGTCTGCGCTCAGAGGAGCGTTCACGGCTGCAGATAGAAGTACGCAGGGGCATCGGGGAGGGAAGTTCCCGTAGCAGAGACGATGTCCAAGGGCCGAGAAGATGCCACAGGGTAGACTCCATGGGCCTGTTTGCGGCGAGAGCCCATCTTACAGATGCAGAAGCTGAGGCCCAGAGAAGTGAAGTGAATATTTACCTCTTCCTTTCTCTGGAGTGGAAGGGTCAGTAATCAGCCCAGGCCTGCCTCTGGTGTCCTGGGCTTGGAGGCCTCACAGATGAAAACAGTAGAGAACAGAAGCCAGGTGTCCCATGGGAGCCAGGTGACCAGGGGAGCACAGGAAGCCTCAAGCAGCTGTCTTGAAGGTCCACTGAGCCTGAATCCATTTGTGGGGTTGGGGGTGGTGGGGGCGGGTCGAGGGGGCTGGGAGGCCCTAAAAGATGGTGTGTGTAGCTGGCGTGGGTTTTATGGTGGCATTTCTAGGGGACAGAGATGAAGCTGGCCTCTCTTCTTTCCTCTTGATACTTCTCCTGTCCCCATTTCTTTCTTTGTTTTTGGCAGGGAGGGCCCGGGGGTGATGCCAGTTCTCAGGTTTTAGGGCAGCTCCTCGCTCTGGAAGCGGGGTTGCCTTTTAGAGCCAGGAGGAAGGGCCGAGAGGCCCAGACGTCGCTCCGGGCTCGAGGGCCTCACACGTTGCCATTTGTGGATGCGTCGTGAGGCTCCTCCTCAGAACCAGGGCTGCTCAAGGAAGAGCTCACTTCCTAACACGCGGAAGAATACTTGCCACAGTGGCTTGAAATGGGCCTCTCGAGGTGACATTTCGGTGACTTTTTCCCCTTCCTGAAGACGCATAGAATTTTTACATTCCAAACGGGTATAGAACTGTACCTGGTGAAGAAAACAGATCTTTGAAGGCGCTAACCTCGAAAGCTCCCTAGGTGTCAGTGACCGAGGGAGGAGGGGGTTCTTCTCACCTCCGTCTTGCCTTCGAGAGAGGAGCGGCGTGTTTCCACTTTTGTGAACTTCCGGGAACCCCGCTGCCACCCCGATCCCTGGTTTGGCTGGGAAGGTGGGAGGTGGCGAGGCAAACATCCCGTCACCAGCGAATCCCGTCGAAGGCCGCGCTTGGAAAATGAGTCTGCAAAGAAACAGTTCACGCCACGCGTGGAGCCCTTGACCATGGTGTGGCGAACGTGCTCAGAGCCCAGAGGTGGGCAGGGGTGGACGGGGACGAGCGACTCCTTCTCCACTTGGGCCCTCCTGACCACCTGCAGCTCTAGGGGAACCCCCCCAAAGGGCCCCCGCTCAGTGCGGCTCCTGTGCCATGCCACGGTGCACCCCACTTCCGTGGGCACCTCTTATTAAATGTGTGCCCAGATGGTCCCTGAGGATGGGGCCCCGCCTGTTGTCCCCACCTAGAAGTCCAGCCCCGGGAGGCAGGCTGCGGTCCTGCGCTGGACTGAATGTCCACTGTCTGGAACGGGGACTGCGGCTTTGGCGGCTCACAGGTCAGATTTACAGGAGGAAGGGAAGGGCCTGGCTGCCCGCAGTGCCAGCTCCTGGTGCTCTGTCACCCCACACTCACACAGCAGTGCCCTCCCCTCCTCCGTGCCGTGCTTCCTGCTGTCGCCTCCCTCAGGCTGCAGGGGCCTCTCTTCCCACCTGCCTCCAACCTTCAAGTCCTCCCTGTCCTTCAAGGCCTCGTCCAGATGCCACTCCCTCTGGACAAGCCGCCCCCTGCCGCCCCCCCCCGCCCCCCCGCCACCGCCACCGCCACCCCGCCCTCCCCGCCTCCTAATTACCCCATCACGTGCCCCCTCCTCACTGACTGTTTCCAGGAGGCCCACCACCACCACACACACCCTTTATCGAGTAGTGTAGCTTTAGAGGCAGTCCCGAAGATGGTAGTACCGTACCTTCCTCTCACTATGTTCTGCTTCAATACTGGGGAGGCGTGTTGAGTCTGCCGCTGGGATCTTCACTAGGATTGTCTTGACTCTGTAGATCCTGTTGGGAAGAGCTGACATCTGCTGAACAATACCGAGTCAACCTATGAAGAAACATGGAGGAAGTCTGCATTGCTGTTGGTCTTCTGTGATTTCTTCTGTCAGCGTGTTGTAGACCTCCTCACATCGATCTTGTGCGTAAGTGTTTAGATTTACACCTGTGTGTGTCATTTTTGATGCTGATATCAATGATGTGTTTGTAACTTTAAATTCGAGGTGTTCACCGTTAGTATAGAAGAGAGTTGAGAATCATTTTCAAGCCCATTCGTTAGCACGGTGATTAAGTCTTCCACAACCTGTGATGAGGCTCTGTTCTGCCTCGGGCTGTCTCTTCAGGCCTGGGATCCCTGGTCAGGAAGGTAGAGCCAGATCCAGTCCCCTGGGTGTTCACGGCACTCTTGATCCTACCGTCCCCCGGGGAGTGGAGGGTTTTGTGGGCTGTAAGCAGCGAAGAACCGCCACCGCCCCACTCTCCCCAGTTTGTTGCTGCGTCCCCGCTGTCCCCATCCGCGAGAACGCTTGGTGCCGCTGTTCGCAAACCAGTCGGCTAAACGACTTTTCACATCTGATCCCGTGATCGTCTGTTTTCTTTGCACTCCAGACGAAACCTAAAATCTGCAGATTTAGTTTCACATACACAATACTGCTACCACCTTGTATGGGCAGAACTTTCCGTGGACTCTACCCCCCCTTCTACTCTGGGGAGACTTTGGCCAGGAGGGCCAATGGCCCTGGGAGGCCACCGTCAAGCTGTTCCCTTCTGTGAAGGAATTTCCGACCCGGCGACATGATGCAGGGAGCTCAGCCTCCAGGCGTCCTCTATGGGGAATGTGGATCTGAGAATTTCTGCCTGTTCTTCCAAGGGGATACGCAGGGAAGGGGAATTCATGCGACCCACGGTGGACATGTCCTGTGGTTTGCCTCTGACGACAAAGGGAGAGGCAAGCCCTGGCTGAGCTCCCTTCCTGTGACAGCCAGGGAGAGCCAACGCTACGGAGAGATGCCACAGCCTCGGAACAAATGCATGGCTGGGAGTGTACAGCCGAGTCAAGGGAAGGAGCACAGGCCTGTGAGACCAGAGCCAGCCTTGGGTCCTGCTCCAAATCCCAGAGAGGTGATCTGCAGTGTCCTGGAAAGGGAGGAGCTGGCTCGATCTCGGTGGTTCTTCTTTTATGATCGGAGTTTCGTGGGTGCAGGGGAATGTGCTGGAGTGGACCCCACATCCCCGGCTCTGCCTTGAGCATGAGGAAGAGCCATGGGGCTCTTATCCCCCAGTTCTGTGCCGGGGAAAGAAAGAGGCTTCCAGAAAATTCCCAAGGACTGAACTTGACTGTGAGCTCCCCGTGAGGCTGGGCCTGGAGGGAGCAGAAGCAGATACTGATAAGCCTTCCAGAACCGTGACTTCCCGCACAGGTCACACGCACATCCGTGGACACACACCATTCCTCACAACCACAGGGCAGACGCACGAGGTCAGGCGATTACCCTTCTCATGGGCTCCCCTCCCACAGCATCCGTTACGAGAAGTTGCATGACTGGGAGATACATTTAAGTACTCGTATATATCTTTAGCTGCTCTTCTGCTCTTTACTGTTACGTCTTCTCAAGCCGAGGAATATTTCCCGAGACGACCTTGAAGAAATTAATTGGGAATCTGAAGACTAAGGAGGGACTGCGCTACGATGACGTGTATGTCCACATGCAGATCTGGAAAAAGTCGCAGGCTTAGTACAATCCACTAAAGTAGACTTTTGGTGCTCACGTAACTCAGTCATGCTTTTCTCTGCCTTCACACTGCACGTGTCATGATGGGGACTGGATAGGTCCTGTGATAGGTATTGGAGACTAAGCGGTGACACTGACAGGGAGACGCTTGAGCAGAGACCTGAAGGGAAGGAGGGAGACCAGCACGTGGGTCTCACAGGACAGGGATTCAAGGCGGAGAGAAGAGGAAACGTCAAGCCCTGGGGCAGGAGCATCTTGGCGCACTCGTGGAGCAGGAAGGAGGCCTGCGAGGCTGGGGCAGAGCGCGTGAGGGCCCAGCTGTGCAGTTCGACCGGGGAGGTAAGCGGGGGTCAGATCCCGTAGGGCTCCTGGGGCATGGGTGTGTTTGACTTGCACTCTGATGAGTGGAAAGCTGCTGGGGGCGTGAGCTGAGGACGGACCTGACTGGATCCTCTGGAGCTGGGTGGAGAACCGACTGCACGGCTGAGGGCAGGAGAAGGAGCTTGGTTAGGAGCAGCCACGCTCATGTTGTCAAAAGGTGAAGGCGACTCTGAACAGGTAGGGTAGCGGGAGGCAAGGAATGGCCGGATGAGGGCATTACTCTGATGCTGGGAATGAAGGCTTTGCCGATGGGGTGGAGGTGAAGAGGAGAGAGGGGAGAGGTCAAGAAAGACCACAAAGCTGGGGCCTGAACCCCCGTCGGGGTGGAGTTGCCCACGTGGAAAAGAGGGAGAGCGGGTTCAGGGGAGAATTGGAGTATGGTGTGGGCTCGTTCGATGTCCACATGGGGACGTCACGGAGGCAGCTGGGTGGGTGTGAGTCCGGACTGGATGGCAAGGTGTGGAAAGGATAAATAAACGTGGAAGTCACGACAGCACAGATGTCATTGAAGTCCGGAGACTGGCTAAGGTCAGCAAGGGCTCAAAAGCGGTCCAGGATCTACGTCCTGGGTCAACACTGATGCTGAGAGGTTTGGGAGAAACACAGACGTCAGCGATGGAGACAGAGAAGGAAAGGCTACTGAGGTCAGAGAAACACGCCAGCCGACGACAAGACAATCCTCGAAAGAGTAGAATGGACCGAACCGGCAACGAAGTGATGGAAGCATTTCAAGGAGAAGGGACCGACTGTGTCGAATGCAGCCAAGAGAGTCAAGGGTGAGTGATGGACTTCTCCTACAACGGCACTGTGATAGTTACACAACTCTGCACTTGTACAGAGAAAAATCAGTGAATTGGCGTATTTCGGTGTGTGAATTGATGACACTAAATTGTGCCTCAAGAAAACGGTTTCAAAATAAAAGGGCATTTAGCGTGTATCTACCCAGCATTTCTGCTCCCGGGTATTCTTCCCCCAAGGTAAATGAAACTACGTGCTTATAAGGCAGACGTATACGTGAATTTTCACAGCATCTCTGTTCATAACATACCACGCTTGAACTAACGCAGAAGTCCATTATTATGTGAAGGGCTGGACATTTTGGGATATATTTACATGAGGTCAAAATACTCAGCCTTCAAAGGAGGGCGTACTGCTTATTCAAATAAAAATATATAGATCTCAAAAAACATTGCTTTGAGCAAAACAGACAGACATCGAACCGTAGGCCGTGATTTACTTCCTTTTCATGAAGTTCTGCCACGACCCAACTGAAGGATGTCAACAGAAATGAAAACAGAGGCTGCGCATGTCGAGGGTGGTTGGGTCTCAATTGAAACGTTGCAGAGGGCTGTTTTCTGTAGTCGTGGGAATGATTCATATAGGGGAGGGGGTTTGGACACTCTAGGGGTTCGTGAAGTGTCGAAGATTTGTCAAGTCATGCAGCTAATGTTGACACGTTTCGCTCTATTTTCATTTGATTTGACTAAAAAGCGAAAAGAAAGAGGGAAATCAGAAGGAACACTGAACCGTCATGGAGCTACGCATAGTTTATTTACAGATCTCCCCCCAGCCCCACCATGTAAGTGACCTTTCCAGACTGTCAGTTGCCGGTCGGGTTCCAGGCGGAATGTCGGGAGCCGACATTTGTTGTGGCTGGTGTTGCCACGGTGAGTGGGCAGAGCCCTGTGGTGGGTCAGTGCCATGGAGGGGCTGCCGTCCTCTGTGGAGCTGGGCTTTGGGCCGATCCTCGGCAAGCTGGGCGAGGTGGTGGTGGCGCTGCTGCCCGATGGCCTGAGTCCACGCCTCACTTGCCACAGCCTCCAGTGGGAGACAGTGATGCGCCCACCTGTCGTCGGTTTACTGGTGGGTCTCTTATTTCTCTTCAGACTTGTTCAGTCTGTTAGAAGTCGACGTTACGTGAGACGTGAAAAGCGGCTGGCAGAAGCAGTGGCTGCAGCGATTGAGGAGAAATGCCAGCTCATTGACAAGCTCAGCGCTGCTCAAGAGGAGTATATGGGGATCGACTCGTCTTCAGAGAACGCCAGGCTAGAGAGAGAGTCGCTAAATATACCCGGCCTCACAGACGCTTCCCGAAAGGTGACGAGGACCAACTCAGTGCTGATGGAGGAATTAACTGGCCTGGTTCGAGAACTGAAGGCAGAGAGAGCCAAACGGTCGAAAGAAGAAGGAGAGATGGCCGAGATGCTAAAAGCGCTCGCGTCCATAGGAGCGGTCGTGAGATCCAGCACGTCACGAGGAGCTTTGCCAAAGCTGCCCGGAGGCCGAGAGCCAAGCCCTGCTGGTCCCTTCCCCGGCGGTGGGCCTGGGTCTTAAAGCGGGGCTGTTCTCTCCCCCTCCACGCAGGCCTCCCAAGCCGCCTGGCTGCCTCCAGCCAGCTGGACCTCCATCGGAGCGTTCCTGAGGCCAGTGGATGCAGGGGAGCCCCTTCGCTGGGCTGGAGATCCTCTACCTTCGCCTGCTGGACACCGCAGACGGCTCCTTCGCGGTCAGTTCCTCCAAATCGACAGACTTTTGGAATTCCTAGAGCACACCAAGAAAAGTGGGACTTTGTTTCACTTCACGGACTGTTTGGATTATCCCTCGTTAGTAGTGAAGAAGAGCCTGATCTTTTCCTTAAATTGAACCTTCATCAAACTACCTTTCTCTAGACGATATTGTGTAAATATTATGTATATATTAAACTTCAGTGAATTATTAACGGTGTCTGTCTCAGTGTTGCATTGAAAGTTGTAAATGTGCGCCATGTAGCAGTCAAGACTTTTAGCAATCGACAGCAGTCTTGTTTCAGAGTAGTATTCCCAACAGTCGCGACTCACAAGTCGAAGGAGCTTTCTTGGACTAAGTGTGTAGTGGTTAGAAAAAGAAAAAGCTGATCGATCTCTTTGGGGATCAAGTTAGATTGCCTGGTTAGAGAGAGGTTTGCCTTCTTTTGTGACTTGATTCTAATGTGGCAACGGCTAAACAATTTTCAAGAAACAAATGATAAACTACGTGGAGGTTTGTCCTTGCACTACACGAAGGCCGAGGGAGAGTTTACTGATGAAGAGGAAATCACCTTTGACATCTGGGGGGAACCTCCTCGTTGCTGCCCTCGGCCCCCTCTACTCACCAGCTAACGCTCCACACTGGAAAGCTGAGGGAAGTCTCAGGGGTTTCTCTCCCATGTGACGAAGTGAGGGTCTCGATCATTCCTAGTTTCACTCACAGATAATGTCCCCCAGTTAGGCAACGAGCACCAGCTGCGGATGACTCTAGTGGCAGGAAAGCAGCAAGTGGCAGTTGGAGCAAATAGGAGGGGTCACATGAGACAAATGGCAGAGACAGCATCAGCAGCACAGAAAGGATTTCTCCTCTTAAGTCGAGAGAAAGCAACAAACCAAAAACCTGTGCTTGCCTTGGCAACAGAGCAATGAAGACTAGAATGCGAGAGCCTGCCCTTGTGTTGCTGACATTTTAGGAAGGACAGGCAGGTGCTAAAGAATCAAATTGAGTAGAAGACATGGCATATTAGGTGATAACGAATGTTCTGGAGAAGAATAAACAAGGCAGGGTAAGGGGTGATGGGTGTGGGAATGGGGGGCACACTTGCCTAGACACACACTCTCGGTGGGAGTGGTCACCTGAGCACTGAGGAGCCCTGGAGGAGAGCTCTGTAGGCAGGGGGGGCAGAACGGGCCATGGCTCTGAAGGCGGCATGAGCACGGTGAGTGTGAGAAGCGACCAGGAGCCAGAGTGGCCCGAGTGCAGTGAGTGAAGCCAGAGAGAAGGGGGTCAAGGCCATCAGGGGTCAGAAGGTGGAGGGAGTCGAATCCACCGTAAAGAGTTTGGTTTCCCTTTCAGAGGACAGAAGCTGCCATGGGGAAGAGGAGAACAGAGGGAAACCTGTGGGAGAGCATGGCAGGGACTCGAGGCTGAGGATGGTGAAGGCTGCCCCCGGGCAGCGGTGGAGGTGGAGACGGAGAGATGGGGTGGGATCCGGGACCTGTCCTGCAGGCAGAGACCGTGAGACGTGCTGATGCCTGTGGGTGTGAGAAAAGAGAGGCGTCGGCATGGGGACGGGAGCCCCAGGTGAGGGGTGGTGTCCTTCAGCGAGATGGGGGGAATGGCAGAGGAGTGCCTTTGGACGGGAAATCAGAGTGGGCCTCTGTGAGAGTTAGGTTTCAGGGCCCCTCAGCCAGCAGAGTAGAAATACCGAATGTTCGGAGGAGACAGGTGTCTGCGCTCAGAGGAGCGTTCACGGCTGCAGATAGAAGTACGCAGGGGCATCGGGGAGGGAAGTTCCCGTAGCAGAGACGATGTCCAAGGGCCGAGAAGATGCCACAGGGTAGACTCCATGGGCCTGTTTGCGGCGAGAGCCCATCTTACAGATGCAGAAGCTGAGGCCCAGAGAAGTGAAGTGAATATTTACCTCTTCCTTTCTCTGGAGTGGAAGGGTCAGTAATCAGCCCAGGCCTGCCTCTGGTGTCCTGGGCTTGGAGGCCTCACAGATGAAAACAGTAGAGAACAGAAGCCAGGTGTCCCATGGGAGCCAGGTGACCAGGGGAGCACAGGAAGCCTCAAGCAGCTGTCTTGAAGGTCCACTGAGCCTGAATCCATTTGTGGGGTTGGGGGTGGTGGGGGCGGGTCGAGGGGGCTGGGAGGCCCTAAAAGATGGTGTGTGTAGCTGGCGTGGGTTTTATGGTGGCATTTCTAGGGGACAGAGATGAAGCTGGCCTCTCTTCTTTCCTCTTGATACTTCTCCTGTCCCCATTTCTTTCTTTGTTTTTGGCAGGGAGGGCCCGGGGGTGATGCCAGTTCTCAGGTTTTAGGGCAGCTCCTCGCTCTGGAAGCGGGGTTGCCTTTTAGAGCCAGGAGGAAGGGCCGAGAGGCCCAGACGTCGCTCCGGGCTCGAGGGCCTCACACGTTGCCATTTGTGGATGCGTCGTGAGGCTCCTCCTCAGAACCAGGGCTGCTCAAGGAAGAGCTCACTTCCTAACACGCGGAAGAATACTTGCCACAGTGGCTTGAAATGGGCCTCTCGAGGTGACATTTCGGTGACTTTTTCCCCTTCCTGAAGACGCATAGAATTTTTACATTCCAAACGGGTATAGAACTGTACCTGGTGAAGAAAACAGATCTTTGAAGGCGCTAACCTCGAAAGCTCCCTAGGTGTCAGTGACCGAGGGAGGAGGGGGTTCTTCTCACCTCCGTCTTGCCTTTGAGAGAGGAGCGGCGTGTTTCCACTTTTGTGAACTTCCGGGAACCCCGCTGCCACCCCGATCCCTGGTTTGGCTGGGAAGGTGGGAGGTGGCGAGGCAAACATCCCGTCACCAGCGAATCCCGTCGAAGGCCGCGCTTGGAAAATGAGTCTGCAAAGAAACAGTTCACGCCACGCGTGGAGCCCTTGACCATGGTGTGGCGAACGTGCTCAGAGCCCAGAGGTGGGCAGGGGTGGACGGGGACGAGCGACTCCTTCTCCACTTGGGCCCTCCTGACCACCTGCAGCTCTAGGGGAACCCCCCCAAAGGGCCCCCGCTCAGTGCGGCTCCTGTGCCATGCCACGGTGCACCCCACTTCCGTGGGCACCTCTTATTAAATGTGTGCCCAGATGGTCCCTGAGGATGGGGCCCCGCCTGTTGTCCCCACCTAGAAGTCCAGCCCCGGGAGGCAGGCTGCGGTCCTGCGCTGGACTGAATGTCCACTGTCTGGAACGGGGACTGCGGCTTTGGCGGCTCACAGGTCAGATTTACAGGAGGAAGGGAAGGGCCTGGCTGCCCGCAGTGCCAGCTCCTGGTGCTCTGTCACCCCACACTCACACAGCAGTGCCCTCCCCTCCTCCGTGCCGTGCTTCCTGCTGTCGCCTCCCTCAGGCTGCAGGGGCCTCTCTTCCCACCTGCCTCCAACCTTCAAGTCCTCCCTGTCCTTCAAGGCCTCGTCCAGATGCCACTCCCTCTGGACAAGCCGCCCCCTGCCGCCCCCCCCCGCCCCCCCGCCACCGCCACCGCCACCCCGCCCTCCCCGCCTCCTAATTACCCCATCACGTGCCCCCTCCTCACTGACTGTTTCCAGGAGGCCCACCACCACCACACACACCCTTTATCGAGTAGTGTAGCTTTAGAGGCAGTCCCGAAGATGGTAGTACCGTACCTTCCTCTCACTATGTTCTGCTTCAATACTGGGGAGGCGTGTTGAGTCTGCCGCTGGGATCTTCACTAGGATTGTCTTGACTCTGTAGATCCTGTTGGGAAGAGCTGACATCTGCTGAACAATACCGAGTCAACCTATGAAGAAACATGGAGGAAGTCTGCATTGCTGTTGGTCTTCTGTGATTTCTTCTGTCAGCGTGTTGTAGACCTCCTCGCATCGATCTTGTGCGTAAGTGTTTAGATTTACACCTCAGTGTGTCATTTTTGATGCTGATATCAATGGTGTGTTTGTAACTTTAAATTCGAGGTGTTCACTGTTAGTATAGAACAGAGTTGAGAATCATTTTCAAGCCCATTCATTAGCACGGTGATTAAGTCTTCCACAACCTGTGATGAGGCTCTGTTCTGCCTCGGGCTGTCTCTTCAGGCCTGGGATCCCTGGTCAGGAAGGTAGAGCCAGATCCAGTCCCCTGGGTGTTCACGGCACTCTTGATCCTACCGTCCCCCGGGGAGTGGAGGGTTTTGTGGGCTGTAAGCAGCGAAGAACCGCCACCGCCCCACTCTCCCCAGTTTGTTGCTGCGTCCCCGCTGTCCCCATCCGTGAGAACGCTTGGTGCCGCTGTTCGCAAACCAGTCGGCTAAACGACTTTTCACATCTGATCCCGTGATCGTCTGTTTTCTTTGCACTCCAGACGAAACCTAAAATCTGCAGATTTATTTTCACATACACAATACTGCTACCACCTTGTATGGGCAGAACTTTCCGTGGACTCTACCCCCCCTTCTGCTCTGGGGAGACTTTGGCCAGGAGGGCCAATGGCCCTGGGAGGCCACCGTCAAGCTGTTCCCTTCTGTGAAGGAATTTCCGACCCGGCGACATGATGCAGGGAGCTCAGCTTCCAGGCGTCCTCTATGGGGAATGTGGATCTGAGAATTTCTGCCTGTTCTTCCAAGGGGATACGCAGGGAAGGGGAATTCATGCGACCCACAGTGGACATGTCCTGTGGTTTGCCTCCGACGACAAAGGGAGAGGCAAGTCCTGGCTGAGCTCCCTTCCTGTGACAGCCAGGGAGAGCCAACGCTACGGAGAGATGCCACAGCCTCGGAACAAATGCGTGGCTGGGAGTGTACAGCCGAGTCAAGGGAAGGAGCACAGGCCTGTGAGACCAGAGCCAGCCTTGGGTCCTGCTCCAAATCCCAGAGAGGTGATCTGCAGTGTCCTGGAAAGGGAGGAGCTGGCTCGATCTCGGTGGTTCTTCTTTTATGATCGGAGTTTCGTGGGTGCAGGGGAATGTGCTGGAGTGGACCCCACATCCCCGGCTCTGCCTTGAGCATGAGGAAGAGCCATGGGGCTCTTATCCCCCAGTTCTGTGCCGGGGAAAGAAAGAGGCTTCCAGAAAATTCCCAAGGACTGAACTTGACTGTGAGCTCCCCGTGAGGCTGGGCCTGGAGGGAGCAGAAGCAGATACCGATAAGCCTTCCAGAACCGTGACTTCCCGCACAGGTCACACGCACATCCGTGGACACACACCATTCCAGCGAGAGCCAAACGGTCGAAAGAAGAAGAAAAGATTGCCGAGATGCTAAAAGCGCTCGCGTCCATAGAAGCGGTCGTGAGATCCAGCACGTCACGAGGAGCTTTGCCAAAGCTGCCCGGAGGCCGAGAGCCAAGCCCTGCTGGTCCCTTCCCCGGCAGTGGGCCTGGGTCTTAAAGCGGAGCTGTTCTCTCCCCCTCCACGCAGGCCTCCCAAGCCGCCTGGCTGCCTCCAGCCAGCTGGACCTCCATCGGAGCGTTCCTGAGGCCAGTGGATGCAGGGGAGCCCCTTCGCTGGGCTGGAGATCCTCTACCTTCGCCTGCTGGACACCGCAGACGGCTCCTTCGCGGTCAGTTCCTCCAAATCGACAGACTTTTGGAATTCCTAGAGCACACCAAGAAAAGTGGGACTTTGTTTCACTTCACGGACTGTTTGGATTATCCCTCGTTAGTAGTGAAGAAGAGACTGATCTTTTCCTTAAGTTGAACCTTCATCAAACTACCTTTCTCTAGACGATATTGTGCAAATATTATGTATATATTAAACTTCAGTGAATTATTAACGGTGTCTGTCTCAGTGTTGCATTGCAAGTTGTAAATGTGTGCCATGTAGCAGTCAAGATCAGCTGGAGAGAACCTCAAACTCCTGGACAGGGTGTCCATCTGGTTTTCCAAACTCAGAAAGGCTAAATCCCAGTGATGCGTGAGGAAGTCTGCTTTTCATGGGGGAAAGAAAAATAATCACCATGAACAACCACAGCACATTCCCCAGCCCTTTTTGCAGAACCAGGCACCAGGTAAGCACCTGCCTTGGCTGATTCCATGATTTCCTAAAATAACTTTATGAGGTTCATCTTCTTACCAACCCACTTTTCAGAAGAGCAAAGTAAAGCTCACAGAGGTGTGTTGACATTCCCCATACACACGGTTGGTAGATGGGACACTAACCACTGTGCTCTGGAGGCGGCAGCACTCGCCTATGGGGCAGCTAGTCCAGTACCTGTTGGGTGGTGGTGAAGACCTGGTACATGCATGGGAAGGCGGCAATGTAGGAGATGTTTCTATCCGGGAAAGCTGGTACCAGGGACTCTACCACCTTCTCCATTGTGCCTGCCTTGGGGGTCGGCATTGAGTAGGCCTCATCCCGGGAGAGGGTTGACTCCTTTTCACACCAAGTGGACGAGGAGGAACAAATAGTGAGTGGCATCACCATGAGCCACCAGGAGGATCAGGGTCTGGAGCTCAGACCAGAAACTCCCATCACCTCAGGAACTTGGGCAAGAGGAGGGACATGAGTGCCCACACAGAAAAAGGTTCCAGGCTTTAAAAGCATCATTTGATTTTGGGGAGAGTGATAAACAACCAGTACCTTCAAGGCTTTGTGTTAGCTGAGAAACAATAGCACCTCCCTGTATTGATAGCCTGTATTAAGAGCCTTATCTCAGTGAGTCATCAACAAACGTCCCCACTGTAGATATTGAGAAACAGAGGGTTAGGGATTTCAAGGGGCTGCTCAAGATCACACAGGTCAGAACTGAGAACTGCCCCTACCATGGGCTGCATGACATTCCCTCTAAACTACCTGAGGCTTCATCAGCACCTGGCATGAAGCGGAAGGCTCTGGGGAAACCACATTCCTGGAAGGAACCCAGGGGATTCACCAGATTGACTGGGTTCTGGGTTCACCCCGGTCATCTCAGTGTCCTGGGTATGGAGACCACTATGTGCCCACACTTACCCCAGACCAGTGTTGGCCATTGTTCATCGCCAGATGCATCTGCCCCTTGTCTAGTGAGATGGAGGAGTTGAACCCATCAACCAGCTCCTTGACAATGTCCTGGGTGGAGCTCTACAAAGACAGAAACCAGTACCGTGCCAGTAAGCATGAGGGGCCATCCACCCACTTGGTGGTTCTATGTTACAGCAGACCCAGCAAACTAACACAGTCTATGAGGACACATTTAAGATGTTCCTGCAGCACTGCTGAAATGGCAACAGAATTGAATCATGTCAAGGTCCGACAACATTGAAAAGCTGAATTGCTGTGGCAAATGACTTCCTTTATGGGATATTATGAAGTCACATTAAGGCCACAGCTCCTGACCTGACAGCCCTACAGTGATTTGATGCAGTCTGTGAAATGACAAGTTGCACAGAAATGTATAGAATTGGAGGAACCAAGCTAATCGAAGCCTGGATTCCTCATCCACAAAACTTGTGAGCTATTAAATATTTGTAGTTTTAAGATGCATGGTATTGGGGCAACGCTTTCAGAGAGGAAGGGATAACTAACAATCTAACAGCCCCCAAGATCTGGCCCTGCCCTCCTCCTTCTGCTCCTCTCTCTTCCCAGGCTCGCTCCAGCCACACTGGTCACCTTTCTAACCGCCTCAGGTCAAACTCACTTCTGCCTGCAAGTCTCTGTACCAGTGGTGCCTTCTCCCTGACACACTGCTCCCAGACTTGTGCAGGGATGGCTCTCTCTTGTCATTCTAGTCTCAGTAAATGTCACCCCAGTGAGGCCTTTCAGATCTTCCTACCCAGCGACTGCCATCTCATCTCTCACAACACCCTGCTTTGTTTTCAGGTTAGCACTTACTCTTTTCTTTCACATGTCTTGCTTCTGTGCTTTTGTCCTTCTCTCCTCCAGACTGAAAGCTCCTGGAAGAGAGAGACCATTTGGCACCTGGCACAGGGTGAGCCATAATCTCGGAATAAATAAATAAATAAATCTCCGAATAAATAAATAAATGGGGAGATCTTGGAGCTCTTCTTCCTGCCTCTGCCCAGCTCATTCTGTAGAAATGATCACTAATCGTAGGAGGTGCATATTGTTTCTGAAGCAGAGGCGTGGCCGAAATGACATTCTGCATGGCTCTTCCTGCCCCAATTGCTCCAGCAAAGCTCAGTGGGCACCATGAACCAGGAGGCTGCCTGTCCCCTGGTGGCCAGCACTAGCACTGCAGCCCCAGGCAGGAATCTTTCTTTGGGTGACCTCAAGGCAAAGGCTCTCCGGAGTCCCAGGAGTAAAACAGCAGGCCCTGAAGGATTTCAGGGCTGTGGAAGGGACCTCAGAAGACACTCCTGCCGCCCTCTTTGCCACTCCCCTCTGGGGTGTCTAGTTTTCTCAGAAGGCATCCTCACCTCAGCCAGGGCAATGATTCCCCCTACTTCCAAATGAGGACCCCAAGGATCCAAGTATGAGTGGTCTTGTTCCTGGACCCTTAACTTTCAGTCCCTGGCTCTGTCTTGTTCTTCCCTACCCCAAGTCCTCATTCCCCAAGCTCCTCTCTGCCACGAAGGACCTTCAGGGAGTGGGAAGCATTTATCCATGTCCTTGGAGGACGATGGGTCATTGGTAGAGAATCAAGGTCTACAGACTTTCCAAGCATGCAGAACCCTTGGGTACTGCCATTGCAAGAGCCCAATTTGTAGAGAAGGAAACTGAGACCTTCTCTCCTGTAGTCCCTGTCTATACTAGGGGATGAAGTATGCTCGGTCCACTTCCAGGAGCCTAGCACAGTAGACTGCAGGACCCCAGTCCCTGTCCTCTGGAGACTACTATGGAGTTGGCCCCTGCCCAGGCAGGACTGTGGGAAATTTAAGGATCGCCTTCATGCTATGGACCTCTGGACATGTTGCCGGGAGAATGGATGCCCCTACTCTATTGCAGAGCTGGCTCCAACCCCTCTCTCCTCTTTCCCTTGTCATTTTCAGGGTGTCTGCTCTTCTTAACCACCCTCCCATAGTCCCCAGCTGGAAGTCTGCTTCTGTTTGTGCGTGCCTGCGTGCTTGTGGGGATGCAGGAAGGAAAATGGTCCAAACTGGGAGGGGTTGGGTAGGATCCTAGTCCAAACTAGGATCTTAGGGGCTTTCATTTCCAAAGTAAACATGACTGGAGGAGTTGGGCCCGGGCCTATGAAGCCGGTGTCCTCACTTTTCTTCTTGACTCTGACCACATACTGTGCCCTGGGCCTGCCTCTTTCTGAGCCTCAGTTTCCCAATTATACAAAGAGGGGCTGAATGCAGAATTTCATAAGCACAAGCACAGCAGGGCATGTTTTCAGGCTCCATCGACACTGGATGGGGTGTTGGAGTGGGCGAGCTCAAGTGGGCACAGGTGCACAGGCCTCCTAACATGGGCAGATGCTGGTGGACATGGAGCGGGAGCAGCCAGGTCTCCTGTTGAAGGCCCAGTGCTCACAAGCAGCCCCAGGACTGTGAGTGCCCCTGAGCCCTGCCTTGCCGCTGGCATGAGCACTGCACCAGCTGTTCTGCTCATGAGATGAGTTCTTTGAGATCCTCTACCTGCAGCCTCCGAGAACCCCATATCTTCTGCAGCCCCATGGGCACCCCCAGTGCAGTCAGGCAGGTCCTCAGGGTGCTGGACCTGGTGGGCCTGCAAAGTCTGAGAGGAAGGAGTCCCTTCTCTATTTTCCCCTGGCTTTGTTACATCTTCAATATGACAATTTTGTCATGGTATGACTGAGCTTGAGCATATTTTCATACATTTAGGACTATTTATATATCATTTTCCGTGAACTATGGGTTCGTGTCTTTTGTCAATTTTTCTACTATGTGTTATTTTTCTTATCAATTTCTAGGAACTTTTTCTAATTGGGGATATGAACCCTTTTGTGACATGAATTACAAATATTTCTTCTCAGTTTATCGTTTCTTCCTTCTTTATTGTGATGTTTTCGTTTGGTTCAGGTTTTTTTTTGGTATTTTTATTTGTTTGCTTTGCTATGTATTGTTAATATGTCACTTCTCCCCTCATTGATCTACAGATTCATACAATCACAATAAAGTATCTCAGCAGATATCTTGTGGACACTGACTATGCAATTTCAAAATCTCCATAGAAATACTAGTGGCCACATTTAGTCAAGACAATCTTGAAGGAGAATAAACTTGGAGGGCTTCTGCTACTAGATATGAAGCCTTGGTATAAAGCTACAGTCATCAGGGAGGTGTGCTGTCATAGTGCAGGGACAGCCACAAGGAGAAGTAGAAAGAATAGAGTCCTCCTGGGACCCAGACATACGAACACTTGTATGTGACAGAAGAGGCAGGCAGAGCACTGGGGAAAAGACAGTCTTCTCAGTAAATGGCCCAGGGGCACTGGTTACCCACACAGGAAAGAAATTCATCTTGATTCCTACTTACACCATAAACAAAAGTCAACTCCAGGTGGATTTTACATCCAAATGTGGTGTTTAAAACAATGACATTTGTAGTAGATAATACAGGATAATATTCTCATGACTTTGGGACAGGCAAAGGTTTCTTACACAGATCACAGGGTACATTAAACATAGAGACAAAAATTAATAAATTGAACCTTAAGAGAAGTCAAGATAGCGGCATAGGCAGACTCGGAACTCACCTCCTCCCATGGCCAGCAGACATACAACTATTCTTGGAAAAATTACCCCTGAGAGAGAACTGAAAACTAGATAAGCGGAACCCCTGCAACAAGTGGCAGTCCTAACTGAGGTAGAAGTGGCAGAAATTCCCTTCTGGAGACAAAAAACGTCACTTTCACAAGCCACAAGACTTCACGGCCATGCAGAGGGAACCCAAAGGTATGCAGCCTTCCCTGGAGGAGTGGGGGACCTGAGCCAGGGAGGGGAGTGTTGCTGCTATAGGCAATTTTTGGACGCAACACAACTGAGACAAGTGTCGTAATATCTGGCTTTGCTGGCTACTAACAACAACAGGGAGTACCCCTAGAAAAGCTGGGTCACAAAGAATTTAAAGCCGGCTCTTAAAGGGCCCATACACAAATTCACCCATTTCAGAAAGCAACCTAAAATCACCAGAAAGAAAGGTGCACAGTCCTTTGGTGAAAAGAGACTCACCTGATAGGCTCTGGGTGCATCTCCATGAAAGGTGAGACCTCTCGAGGGACTGGGACATTGGTGGCAGCCATTGTTGTGACCTGGCATGGGTATGGGCATGCTGACATACATGCTGGCAGACACCATTGGAGTTCTCCCTGTGACTTGCTAGTCCAGGGTCTGCCTCACCCACTAGAGCACCGATTTAATCCAACTCAGCCAAGGAAAGCAGCCCACCCTAAGGACTGGCCCCACCCAACAACAAGCCTTTGGGCAACTTGTGGGCCTGCAGAAGCAAGCTGCCTGGATTCTCTGCAGCCTGGCAAGTGGGTCCACCTCTGTGGGGCACGGTGTGCATGAGGAGTGGGTGGAGCGTGTGGGGCATTATTGGAGTCTGTGGGGCTCCTGCCTTGCAGCAACTGGATCCACTTCAGGGGGTCGGGGTGTGCGTACCGGGCAGGACTGTGTTGACTGTGTGTGTGGCCCTGTGGGTGGTGGGGCTTGTCAGCTGCAGAAGACGTGTGCTTCTCAAACAGCCACATATGGGATCAGCCCCACCTTCCAAAGCCTGAAACAACTGGGTGCTCTTGTGCCTGGGGCCAGCCCCACCCAGCTGCAATCCTCAGAGAGCAGACAAGAGCCTTATAGGCCAGAGGCTTATAGCAATTGTAAGCCCCTGAGCCTAACAACCAGCTACACTGGTGGCCTACTCACTTAATAGAAAAACTGCAACAGGAATGTGCTATTAGATCTTGCAGCCAACTGTGCTGGGGCTCCCCACACCCGATAAAGAGACTGAAGGGCCCACAACAACCACACGCAGCTGAGCGTTATAACCAGCTGGCCACGGAGACAGCTTAGCCTCCCTGGGCACCTATGGCAAGAGCAACCCTGCCACAACAGAAGGACACACGTAGCCCAGAGAGGGGTCACTCCTGGAATATTTGGAACTGGTGATGAGAGGGAAGCACACTGCTGGGCCTCAAAAGGCATCTCTTACATAAGGCCACCTCTCCAAGATCAGGAGACGTAGCTGACCTACCTAATACATAGATAAAAGCACAGAGAAAGAGGCAAAATGAGGAGGCAAAGGAATATGTTCCAAGTTAGGGAACAGGACAAAATCCCAGAAAATGAACTAAATGAAACAGAAATGAGCAATCTATCTGACAGAGAGTTCAAACAAAGGGTCATAAGGATGCCCACCCATCTTGGGAGAATAATGGATGAACTCAGTGAGAATGTCAGCAAAGAAATGGAAGATATAAAAAAGAACCAATCAGAAATGAAGAATACAATACTGGAAATAAAAAATTCACGAGAGGGGCTTAAAAGCAGAGTAGAGGATACAGAACAGATCAGCAAGCTGGATGAAGGAGTAGAGGAAATCACCCAAGCTGAAGAGATAAAAGAAAGAAGAAAAAGAGTGAGAACAGTATAAGGGACCTCTGGGACAATATCAAGTGCATTAACATCCGTGTTATAGGTGTCCCAGAAGGAGAAGAGACAGACGAAGGGGCAGAGAATCTATTTGAAGAAATAATAGCTGAAAACTTCCCTAACCTAAGGAAGGAAACAGACATCCAGGTACAGGAAGCACAGAGAGCAGCAAAAAAGAAAAACCCAAAGAGGCCCACACAAAGACACATCATAATTGAAATGTCCAGAATTAAAGATAAAAAGAGAATCGTAAAAACCACAAGAGAAAGACAAGTTACATACAAAGGAAACCCCATAAGGCCATCAGCTGACTTCTCAGCAGAAACCTTACAGGCTAGAAGAGAGTGGCATAATATATTTAAAGTGCTAAAAAGAAAAAACCTACAGCCAAGAACACTCTACCCTGCAGGATGGAGAGATAAAGAGTTCCCCAGACAAGCAACAATTAAAGGAGTTTGTCACCAAGAAACCAGTCCTGCAAGAAATGGTAAAGGGACTCATTTAAGGGGGAAAGAGAAGCTCACAAATAGGAAAAAATTATCTATTTCCGTGATAAGAGGGTAATGATACAAACACACAAAAAAGAGGTTACACAAAATATCAAAAACATAAAATGTGGGAGAAGGGGAGTAAAAGAGTAGAGCTTTTAGAAAGAAGTCAAACTAAAGAGACCATCAACTTAATATAGATTGCTATATATGTAGGTTATTATATATGACCCTCATGGTAATCACAAACTAGAAACCTATAATAAATACACAAAAAACTAAGAGAAAGGAACCCAAACATAATACTAAAGAAAGTCATCAAATCACAAGGGAAGAGAGAAAGAGAAGAAGAAAGGAACAGAGAAGAACTACTAAAACACCAAAAAATGGCAGTAAGTACATACTTATCAATAGCTACTTTAAATGTCACTGGACTAAACGCTCCAATTAAAAGGCATAGGGTGGCTGATTGGATAAAAAAAAAACAAGATCCATATATATGCTGCATCCAAGAGACACACTTCAGACCTAAAGACACTCACAAACTGAAAGTGAAAGGATGGAAAAAGATTCTCCATGCAAACGGCAATAAAAAGAAAGCTGGGGTAGCAATACTCATATCAGACAAAATAGACTTTAAAACAAAAACTGTAACAGGAGACAAAGAAGGGCACTACATAATGATCAAGGGAACAATCCAACAAGAGGATATACACTCATAAATATCTATACACCCGACATACGAGCACCTAATATACAAAGCAATTATTAACAGACATAAAAGAGAAATAGACAGTAACACAATAATAGTAGGAGACTTTAACACTCCACTTACACCAATGGATAGATCATCCAAACAGAAGATCCATAAGGAAACACTGGCCTTAAACGACACACTAGACCAGATGGACTTAGTAGATATATACAGAATGCTCCATCCAAAAACCGAAGAATACACATTCTTTTCAAATGCACGTGGAACATTCTCCAGGATTGATCACATATTAGGCCACAAAACAAGTCTCCATAAATTTAAGAAGACTGAAATAATACCAAGCATCTTTTCTGACCACAACATTATGAAACTAGAAATCAACTATAGGAAGAAAATCAGAAAAGCTACAAATACGTGGCGATTAAACAAAATGCTACTGAACAATGACTGGGTCAATGAAGAAATCAAAGAAGAAATCAAAAAACACCTGGAAACAAATGAAAATGAAAATATGACATGCCAGAATTTAGGGGATACAGCAAAAGCAGTTCTAAGAGGGAGGTTTGTAGCAATACAGGCCTATCTCAACAAAAAGAAAAATCTCAAATAAACAATCTAACAGTGCACCTAAAGGAACTGGAAAAAGTGGAAAAGAAGAACAAACAAAGCCCCAAATAAGCAGAAGGAGGGAAATAATAAAAATCAGAGCAGAAATAAATGAAATAGAGACTAAAAAACAATAGAAAAAAATCAATGAAACCAAGAGCTGGTTCTTTGAAAAGATAAACAAAATTAACAAACCTTTAGCTAGACTCACCAAGAAAAAAAGAGAGAAGGCTCAAATAAGTAAAATCAGAAATGAAAGAGGAGACATTACAATGGACACCTTAGAAATACAAAAGATTATAAGAGAATACTATGAAAAGCTATATGCCAACAAACTGGATAATCTAGAAGAAATGGATAAATTCTTGGAGTCATACAACCTTCCAAAACTGAATCAAGAAGAAATAGAGAATTTGAATAGACCAATCACCAGTAAGGAGATCAAAACACTAATCAAAAACCTCCCAAAAAATAAAAGTCCAGGACCAGATGGCTTCCCTGGTGAATTCTACCAAACATTCAACGAAGACTTACTACCTATGCTTCTCAGACTCTTTCAAAAAATTGGGGAGGAGAGGAAGCTTCCTAACTCATTCTACAAAGCGAACATTACCCTGATACCAAAACCAGACAAGGACAGCACAATAAAAGAAAATTACAGGCCAATATCACTGATGAACATTGATGCAAAAATCCTCAACAAAATACTAGCAAATTTCATACAACAATGCATTAAAAAGATCATACACCATGACCAAGTGGGATTTATTCCAGGGACACAGGGATGGTTCAGCATCTGCAAATTAATCAATGTGATACACCACATTAACAAAATGAGGAATAAAAACCACATGATCATCTCAACAGATGCAGAGAAAGCATTTGACAAGAGCCAACATCCATTTATGATAAAAACTCTGAATAAAATGAGTATAGAAGGAAAGCACCTCAACATAATAAATGCCATATATGAAAAACCCACAGCCAACATCATACTCAGTGGGGAAAAACTGAAAGCCAACCCTCTGAGAACAGGAACAAGACAAAGGTGCCCACTCTCACCTCTCTTATTCAACACAGTACTGGAGGTTTTGGCCAGAGCAATTAGGCAAGAAAAATGAATCCAAATAGGCAATGAAGAAGTGAAACTCTCGCTGTTTGCAGACAACATGATTTTATATATAGAAAACCCGAAAGAATCCATTGGAAAACTATAGAAATAATCAATAACTACAGCAAAGTTGCAGGGTACAAAATCAACTTACAAAAAAGAGTTGCATTTCTATACTCTAATAACAAACTAACAGAAAGAGAACTCAAGAAGACAATCTCATCTACAATTGCAATGAAAAGAATAAAATATCTAGGAATAAATTTAACCAAGGTGGTGAAAGACCTACACAATGAAACTATAAGACATTATTGAAAGAAATTGATGATGACATAAAGAAATGGAAAGATATTCCATGCACATGGATTGGAAGAATAAACATAGTCCAAATGCCCACACTACCTAAAGCAACCTACAGATTCAATGCAATCCCAATCAGAATCCCAATGACATTCTTCACGGAATAGAACAAAGAATCCTAAAACTCATATGGGGCAACAAAAGACCCCAAAGAGCTAAAGCAATCCTGAGAAAAAGAACAAAGCTGGAGGCATCACAATCCCTGACTTCAAAATATACTACAAAGCTATAGTAATCAAACACCATGGTAGTGATACATAAACAGACACACAGATCAATGGAATAGAACTGAAAGCCCAGAAATAAAACCACACATCTATGGACAGCTAGTCTTTGACAAAGGAGCTAAGAACATACAATGGAGAAAGGAAAGTCTCTTCAATAAATGGTGTTGGGAAAACTGGACAGCCACATGCAGAAGAATGAAAGTAGACCATTATCTTTTGCCATACACAAAACTTAACTCAAAATGGATCAAAGACTTGAAGATAAGACCCGAAATCATAAAACTCCTAGAAGAAAATATAGGCAGTACACTCTTTGACATGGGTCTTAGAAGGATCTTTTCGAATACTGTGTCTACTCAGACAATGGAAACAAAAAATAAACAAGTGGGACTTCATCAGACTAAAGAGCTTCTGCAAGGCAAAGGAAAATAGGAACAAAACAAAAAGACAACCCACGAACTTGGAGAAAATAATTACAAATCATATATCTGACAAGGGGTTATTCTCCAAAATATATAAAGAACTCACACAACTGAATAACAAAAGCAAACAACCCGATCAAAAAATGGGCAGGGGATATGAACAGACAGTTTTGCAAAGAAGATATACAGACAGCGAATAGGCACATAAGAAGATGTTTAACATCACTAATCATCAGGAAAATGCACATCAAAACTATACTAAGATATCACTTCACACCCGTTAGAATGGCTATAATCACCAAGACAAAAAATAACAAACGTTGGAAAGGATGTGGAGAAAACGGACCCTCATACACTGCTGGCAGGAATGCAAACTGGTACAGCCACTATGGAAAACAGTATGGAGATTTCTCAAAAAATTAAAAATAGAAATACCATATGACCCAGCTATCCCACTACTGGATATTTATCCAAAGAACTTAACATCAACAATTCAAAGAGACTTTATGCACACCTATGTTCATTGCAGCGTTCTTCACTATAGCCAAGAAGTGGAAGCAACCCAAGTGCCCATCAACTGATGATTGGATAAAGAAGATGTGGTATACATACATACAATGGAATACTACTCAGCCATAAAAAAAGACAAAACCATCCGATTCGCAACAATATGGATGGACCTTGAGGGTATTATGTGAAGCGAAATAAGCCAGACAGAGAAAGACAAGCACCATATGATTTCACTCACATGTGGAAGATAAACTAACACACGACACACAGACAAAGACAACAGTTTAGTGGTTACCAGAAGGTAAGGGGGTTGGGGGGTGGCACAAGGGATGAAGGGGAGCATTTGTATGGGGACTGACAAATAATAATGTACAACTGAAATTTCACAGTGTTATAAACTATTATGACCTCAATAAAATAAAAAAAATAAAGTAAAAACTGCACTACTTTCCCAAATGTCCAAGCATGGATGAACAAAATACGGTATATACAAGCAACGGAATAATATTCAGTTTTAAAAAGGAAGGAAATTCTGACACATGCCACAACAAGGCGAACTTTGAGGACGTTATGCTAAGTGAAATAAGCCAGTGACAAAAGGACAAATATTGTAGGATTCCACTTACATGAGGTCTCTAGAGTAGTCAAATTTATAGAGGCAGAAAGTAGAATGGTGGGTGCCAGAGGCTGGAGGGAGGAATGGGGAGTTAGTGTTTAATGGATGCAGAGTTTCAGTTTGGGAAGACAAAAAGGTCTGGAGACGGATGGTGGTGATGGTTGCACAGCAATGAGAATGTGCTTAATGCCTCTGAGCTGTACATTTACAAATGGTAAAAGAAAAGAAACACTTCGAATTGTTTTGTGTTATAACACATGATCACAGTTTTTCTTTTAAATTATGTTTGCAGCAGTTGTGCCTGTTCTAAAAGTTCTCAAAGTAGTCGATTTAAAAGTTTCATTTTACCTTTTAGAACAACAACAACAACAAGGTAATTTCTAGAATCAAGGGGTGGCTAACCTCTGCCCTTGGCCATGAACCCAGCCCTCTTCACTACCCATGGGGTCTGCCCGAAAGCTCTGCCGTGTGTCACCCCACTCTCCAGCCGCCTCCCTCCCTCCCCTGTCAGCCCTTCACCCTCCATAGGGCAGTCTTCCTCATGCTCAGTGACTCACTTGCACTGTTGATGGATCCACGGAAGCCTTACCTTAGCATTTCTTTTCTCCACCATCACGATGGCCTTCTTCAGTCCCACTTCATGTGCTACTCAAACCAGATGATCAGACCTGTCTACACCTCGCCTGTCTCTTCCCTGCTCTGCCTTTGCCTACAGGATCCCCAACTCTGGAAGGTGCCGCCTCTGTCTCCCATCACCCAAACCCCACTCTTTTAGAGCCTAGATCAGTCGCCACTTCCTCCAAGAAGCTTTCCCTGTTCCTCTTTCTCCATTGCAGGGATGGACAAGCTACAGCCCGTGGCCAAATCCAGCCTGCCGCCTGTTTTGATAAAATAGTTTTATTGGGACACAGCCTGCCTGTTTATTTATCCGCTGTCTGTGGCCACATGTCCTACAAAGTCTGCGAGATAATAGATAGTTCTGCAATTGAAAGTAAAATTCAAACACCCTCTTGACTGCACGCAAGTGCATTAAGTGTTCAGCACGTTTAAGGATAATCTCTAAGCCTGCACGAACACCATTAGCTTGTACACGTGGTTGAGTAAACAAAACAGGCACAAAGGCACAATCTGCCAAAAAAAAAAAAGTTTACATGCGGCAGAGTCTACAGTGGCCCCCAAACGCTAGCAGGATCTCCAGTCCCTCTGCCCGCGCTCCAGGACCAGCACCTGCCAGGTGTCTCGACACAGATACCCTGTACTTGTACCTTGTCAGCATCAGCTGCTCAAGAGGGACTCCTGATCAGCCCTGGGTGCTGGAGGCCCAGCCCAGGATGGCCCACCTCCAGTCAAGGTCTCTTAGGAGAATCTGTGACATCAAATTCCAGTCACAGCACAAGACAGTGAGCCAGGCTCTGTCTTCAGAGTTCATGCTGTACTAGACCTGCTGTCATCAGAAGTGCAGGCTACTGTGATATCACAGAATTATAGCTCAAGGAAGCAGAACACGCACATTTATATCACAATCACTAGAGAGGTAACCTCAGTGAGGCTAGACTTATCAAGGACTGGATAAACTGCATCTTTTGAGATTATCCATCTCACTTTGTTCTGATTCCAAACCTGCTGTTGAATAATTCAACTCCCCAGATATCCTGATATTAAAGGGGGTGACGTAGTCTTTCATGCATTTGGTTAGCAAGTGCATTGATAAACCCAGAGCTGAGGGCCAGGTCCCAGGGCCCCTGGTCGACCCAGGTACTGCCACTCCCTGGGTGCTGGTACGACCTCCATATGAGAGGGCATCTTCACCACATCTCCCACCACAATGCACTAACTGGCCAACACTATGCACTAAATGGTCAACAGCATGTTAAATTAGTTCGTTCTAAATAAGAACAAATGGGTTCTGATTACCACTGATATAAGGCACAATCACTCTCCTGAGCCCACAGAACCCATTTGTTATATACTTGTTGATTGATTAAAATGATAAAAAGTTATGAAATAAACAGCTAAAGGTGCCTGGCAGTTTTCATTTTGTTTGTTTGCTTAATGCTGGTTAATTGCTAACACCTGCTGGCATCAGTGTTTGCTATCTCTTAAACGCTTCCATTTCTATGGAATTCACATTTCTAGGTACTGGAGTCTCTATGTGTATGTACTATCAGAAGACAAACATTCCAGAAGGTAAATGTGCATTGACTTATATCATACTGATTTTCAAAGAAATATCTCCGCACTATCTTTTCAGTTTCCATAACAAACAACAAGATTTCACAGCTTAGATCTATCAGCCAATGATTATAAATTCCAAAAAACTCCAGATTAGCCTTTGAACTTGACAACAAAGGAAAAAAAGCTATTACCATTTGTTTCATACTTTTCTGTTTATAATTTACTAAAGATAGTACAATAGAACTAGGTTTCAGAAGCAGCATCTGGGTAAGAACTGCAGTTAGCACACTAACAAAAAGTGAAAGTTAGAATAAAAACATCAAAGATGTTAATGTTAAAACTAAGTCTAGTGCTTAGAAAAACAGTTGTATAAACTAAAGTAAAAAATGATAATGTTTTTGGGAAAAAATAAAGCTCTAATCCATAACATAATTTAACAAAAAACTTAAAGTATGGGTGGATCTGATGGCAAAAGCAAGAACTTCTTTACGTGCAAACAAAATCCTAGTAATTAGTGAACAATACAAAAAGAAAAATCAGGAGTATAATCACTTACTGAGTAGGAAGTAGAGAGATTTGGGTTTTATAAATCTACAATATAAAAATATGTTTTGTAAGACCAACTCTTAACTGAAATAAGGAGAAAATCATATAGAACACTACAAGGGGGTGTGGCATAGGAGAATCTGAAATGTACTAAAAGCATTTTACTTTATTTTTATATTTTTATTACTTGGCATAAGGCACAATAAACCTTTTGTCTTCCAAGTGCACACCTTCAGTCTTTGCCTCGTTTGAGGGTGGGCTGCATTCTGTACGCTCCCACAATCACTTCTAGCACACATCTCCTTGACTCTCTATACGGAGATTTCTTCATCATCAACTGCATCAAAGTGATCCAGGGCACTTTCATAAATATATGGGTGACTATTTCTGAGATATGAAACATATATGTATTGATCCTCAGACATTATTCTCATATAAAATAACATTTGTTTTAATATCCCTATATATGAGATCTTTCCTCAAGCAGAATGTTCAGTTTCAGAGAGCAATCTAGAATGGAGATTCATACAGGTTCATGATGAAAACCAGCATGCAGGACCATTTCAAAGATAGATCAGAATGCTGCAGCCAGCTGAGTTTCAGAAATACCAAAAAAGCTTGAAAAAGATACTTTAAAAAAAATTTTGCCTATAAAATTAAATACCTGTGTTTTATGGACTCAAAGTGGTTAAAAAAATTTGTTTATGTGTGTGTGAGTCCAAAGAGAATTCTAAAATGTGTCAGTACATCTCTGTCAATATATACTATGCTACATAAGGCAAGCTGGATGGGCCAAATTCACCCCAACAAAGAACGGAAGGACAGGTCACAGCCTGATGCCCCAGCCCACAGGTTACTGGCCCATCAAGTCTTCACCCTGCTCACGCGGCCTCTTGGGAAAGCTCAATGCTTGGTGTCTAATTCCTACTGCTGGCATTCCTCCAGGAAAGGGCTCTGATGTGGGTCAACAGCAAGACAAAGGACCACAGGAAGAGAACGTCTGAATAGAAGGAGCAAGAAGGTATTTAGAAATGGACAACTGCTAAGCCTTTGGGTTCAGGCCAAGCCCCAGCTAGTAATAGAGAGTGTGCCTCCTTAAAGTATTCCAGCAGATAGTACAAGGAGATGAACCAAGTGCCAGCACGGGCCGTCCTGAGCCGCAATACCAGCAGCCTTGCAGCACCACCCAGGCAGCCAGCATCTGCATCTCTAGGGGCACGCATGTCCACCTCTCCTTAACAATCCACCAGACAGGATTTTAAAATAATGTTTGCACAACATCACCTATACAATATTCTTGCCAAAAAGGTTTGACCTAAATCTAATATTGAGGAAACTCAGAAAAATCCAAGTTGTGGCAACTCTAAGAGTGAATGCCCTGGGCTCTTCAGAAATGTCAGTGTCGTGAGAGAGAAGGAAAACACAAACACTGTTCTAGGTGAAAGTAGACTAGGTAGACATGGCAGCTAAAGACATCACATGGCCCTCCTCTGAATCCTGGGTTGGAAACAACCCGGCTACAGAGGATATTCTGATACAGGTGGGAAGTTTTGAATATTATTGCATCAAAGTTAATGGGTGTGATATAACATTATGGTTATGCAGGTAAACTTCCTTATTGGGAGATATGTGATAAAGTACTCATGAAAGAACCAGCATGATCTAAAACTTGAACATGATTTGGAAAACACGTGCTATGACAGATAGATAGACAGATGGATAGTTGATTGATAGACAGATGAGACATAGACAGATGATTGATAGATAGAAAGATGGTAGAGAGCTAGATTTGAGTAGATAAAGACAGACAGACAGACATAGATAACACATGAATGTGGCAAATGTGAGTCTAGGTGAAGCGTCTATTAGTATTCATTGCACTATTCTTTCTACATTTTCTATAAGTTTGAAATTTTTCAAAATAACTTGGGGAAAATACTTGTAGTGCTCTAGCATCTGAAACGAAACAGCTATAGAACGTTTGGCTATACAATAATACAACATCAATTTAAAGTTGAAATAAAAATTTTAAAAGTGCTTTCTACAAAATCTCTGTATACATATAGCTAGATATATGAAAATAAATCAAATTGTTTCACACAAGTCTATAATATTTTAGCTGCATTCCATAAAGAGATCATCACAAACATGAATTATATATCACACTCCTGGCCAATGTAAGCATCTAATGAGTATCCCACACATTTTGGCACTTTGCTGAAAGCAGTTTCACACTTTATTATGCAATGTCCTGTACTGTTTCTAATATTTTCTAAATTACGTTCCAAGAAGACTCAAGGGCAGAAACTCTGGATTGTTATTTCTTTTGTATCTGCTACAATGTAGATCACTAAAGAAGGTTAACAAAATATTTGTTAAGGTGAAAACTGCAGCTTCCTAAATGCTTCCATAGATAATGATCAATTTACAAAAATTAAAGAAAATTCACATTTTCCATGGCCAGTGGGTTTGAGACTCACACTGAATTCAGTTTCAGTTGTTAAAAACATGGACGTGAGAAGGGAGCTGAGCACCCCTTGGTCTGTGTTTAGGTCCCAGTGCCTCCCAGGGCACAGGTGGAGTGTGCCTTTCCACCCAGACAGCCCCACCTCTGCTCACAAGAGCCCCCTGTCCTTCCCCTTCCTCCAGGGGACCCTTCCTTTGGGATTCTACATGTGCTGCCAAAACCACATCTGCTACTTTGAGGTAAAGCTGTGTTGTAAATGCTCCCTCCCTCACTAGTCAATTCTATACCATCAATGGTGCTAGCTGATTGAATATTAAAACTGTGAAAGTCTTCAGCTTTATGTACATATGTATTCAGTGCATATTTTTCTATTATGCCATAAAAGTATATAGCACGCCCATTAAGATGGTTACTATTATTAAAAAAAAAAAAAAGAAAAGGAAGTGTTGGCGAGGATGTGGAGAAATTGGAACCGCTGTGACTGTTGGTGGGAATGTAAAATAGTTACAGCCACTATGGAAGATAGTATGGTGGTTACTCACAAAATTAAACAAAGAATTACCATATGATCCAATAATTCTACTTCTGCATATATACCCAAAAGAACTGAAAGCAGGATCTAGAAGAGATATGTGTACACCCATGTTCAAAGCAGCATTATTAACAACAGCTAAAATGTGGAAGCAACCCAAGTGTCCACTGAGAGATAAATGGATTACCAAAATGTGATATATACATACGATGGGATATTATTCAGCCTTACAAAGGAAGGAGATTCTCACACCTGCTGCAACATGAATGAACCTTGAGGACACTGTGCTGAGTGAAATTAGCCAGTCACAAAAGGACAAATACTGTATGATTCCACTTATAGGAAGTCTCTGGAGAATGGTGGGTGCCAGAGGCTGGGGAAGGTGGAATGAGGAGTTAGTGTTTAATGGGGACAGAGTTTCAGTTTGGGGAAGATGAAAAAGTCCTGGAGATGGATGGTGGTGATGGTTTCATAACAATGTGGATGTACTTAATACCACTGAACTGTATGCTAAAAAATGGTTAAGAGAATAAATTTTATGTTATGTATTTTTATCACAGTTAAAAAAGAACTTATGTATACAAGAACACAGTAAGTGACTTGTGGTTTCTAGGTACTTTCTTGTATTCAGAAATGTAGAATCATTGTTCTTTGCTACTCATCACCTAAAACATGCCTAAAGAACAAAAGAAAGTTACATTAGCAAGGAAATAATTTGGAAAATTTACTCCTTTTTTAAAAAGCAGACAAGGAAAGGGGGAAGAGAGAGGAGAAAAATCTATCACAAAGAGGCCACAATCATACAAAAAGCATAAAAAAGCAGATGTATCAGAAAAGCAAATAATAATGAAAAACATTCAAGCTGAATAGTTAATAGATGTAAGCCAATGAACCAGAGACAAAAACTTCTTCATTTCATCAACAGCAGGAAAAAATAACATAATTCATGCATTAAAACTTTGATTCTTCATAAAGTCATCTCAATATGTATCTTTTAATTACAAAGGACAGACTCTTGGAAAATATCTGATTCTGCCAGAGAACACCAAATCCCCACGTCCAAGTGTGGAAAATCAGGGACAAAGCTACATTTTAGAACCACTGAAAAGTACCTGAAATGGTTGCTGCTGGGGTGAAAAAGAGGCAGAAACCAGGAGGAAGCTGGGTTGCTATAACAAAAGGAGTACCAGTCTGCCCATCCTTTCCTGTCACAACCTTTACCTGAAAGGAGATACTGAAGGGAAGGGAGGGAAAAAGCAGAATCATTTGTAAGCTTTTTCAAAGTTGATCAATATTTGTATTTCACACTCTGATGGTGAGACCTCACTGAGAGGGGACATGACTGAGTGGCCCCCGTGTGATTTCAGATGAACACAGTTGAACACATGGTTATTTGTCACCGTTAGTGACTCACAAGCGGGCTGGAATGAATAAAACTAGGACCTCAGCACTGAAAAGCTTTGTTTTAAGTCTGGTTTGACTCTTCACTTCAACAAGGCATATTTAATTGCTGGCAGGTAACAAGTTTAGGCACGACAGGCGTCTGCATTGGACAGGCATGAGCCCAGCAGGGAGGGGATGCTGGCACTGCAGGCGACTTGGGAGGACATAAGCGGGGGAGGAGGGAATGAGAATCACACACACACACACACTGAAAATGTATAATCTCTTAAAAACACATTTTGATCTGATAAAGCAGAACAGAAGGACAAGTTAACCTGCATATCCATGATAATGCACTTAGAGCTAAGCAAATGAGAGTCTTTCAAGAAGAATTATCTGCTTTTGGTCCAGAATATTTGAATGGAACATACCCTTATATTAAATTAACTCAAAGTGAAACAGCATTTCACATCTTAAAAGCTCACAAGGGGAAATACAAGAAAACAAAAACTGGTTCATCTGGATAAATACATTTAGAAGGCTAATTAGAAACAAACCTATATCATCATAAATAATAAAAACTAAACCTTAATATTTATCAGTACTCTGGAAAAAAGGTATACTTTTAGAAAAATAAGCAAAATGGTAAATTTTATGTTCTGTATATTTTACCACAATTAATTTTTTTTTAAAAATCAAGTACATTAACTCTGTAATCAAATGAGCTTGAATAAAATGTACAAACATTTCTCATTCTTTCAGGAACCTTCAATGTAATTTCTAGTCAAAATGCCTAAAATGGCTGACATTGGCTAAATGTCTTGGCCTTAGGGATCCAGTTCTGTTAGGAGGTACTGAAGCCTTTAACTTTGACCCAGAAGGAGGGAACCATACTGTGACAGTGGGAATTTCGGCATTCAGCGGGCTGAAGAGTAATCAGCAATGCTTGGGGAAGAAGGAGACTTTGAACTCTGAGGTCCTCTGAGTGATGTCCATGCTGAGGGCATGTGCAGAGGCCTCTGCCTGAAGTTTATTGGGGGGCCAAGTCATCAAAAGTTGACAGAGATAGGACATCAGCATCATGGCAGAGTGAGCTTCCCCCATTGAAGCTCTCCCCACTAAGACACAACAAAAAAGACATTCATATTCCAACAGAAGCTATTCACACAACACGGGACATCTGAGGCACCCAGGCAGCCGTACACTCGAAGATTGAGGTGCTGGAATCCCCAGAGTAAGTGGAAGAAGGTAAGAGGAGCTCCCTTCCTTTCCCAAGGACTGCGACCCAGAGACTGAGACCCCGTGGCTCTCAGAGGAGGGGGAGGGACGGCTCGCCATGTGAAAAATGGCACTCTCCAAGACCCCTCACAGCCTGAGGGGATCCCCCTATGGAGGGAGAGGAACTGTTGTGAGGGTAGTTTCAACAACCTACCCCCTCAGGAGAGCAGAGAGCGACAGCCAGGCAAGAAACCTCGGAGATCCGGGAGGCGAAAGTAAGAGCCCCTCTCCCACCTGGCCCACCCAACTGGCACTTCAGCACAGTGGCGGTTCAGTTCAGCCCTGTCCCCAGAGGCAGTGGCCCCCAGGTGCCTGGGCCCCACCAGCAGGGGCAGCGTGACCGCGTCCCACCCCCACAGACAGCAGCCCCCAGGTGCCCGGGCCTGACCAGCAGTGGGGTGAGCCTGCGCCCCCACACCAGAGGAAGCGGCAGCTCAGGCCCCACCATGCCACAGCCCCAGCTGCTCCAGCTGGACCAGGCCACGGCCCCAGCTTCCCCAGCTCCACCGTGCCACGGCCCCAGCTCCTTTGGCTTGACCGCCCTCCCTCCCCCTGGCTCCAGCTGCTGCAGCTTGGCCTGTGCTCAGGCTCCAGTTGACTTGGCGCTCGTAACTTCAGCCCACCGCACTCCAGTTCCAGGTTCTTTGGCCCAGCACACTCTGGTTCCAGCTTCTTTTGCCTAGCGCACTCCAGTTCCAGCTTCTTCGGCCCAGTGGTGCTCCAGTTCCTGCTTCTTTGGCCCAGCAGCACTTCAGCTGTAGCTGCTTCAACTCACCCGCACCCAAACCCCAGCTGCTTCAGCCCAGCTGCACTCTAGTCACAGCTGTTCCCACGCTTCCCCCCTAGCAGCCTCCACTCAGCCACGCCTCAGATCAGCCAGAGGCCGAAAAGAATGCCTGCGGATTGAGGCTGGCCACAATACACAGCCCTTGACCCCCACCCAGCAGCAGCAAGAGGAAACTGAGACCATATATTTTCACTGTGAGGAAAAGTAAGCCAACACTGACAGGCACCATGCAAGAATATATTAAATCTCCAGACCAAAAGGAAAATGACAAGCACCCAGAAGTCAACCCGGAAAGCACAGAAATGTATAACCTTAATGAGAATTCAAAATAGCCATCATAAAAAAGCTTAATGAAATACAAGAAAACACAGACAATTCAATGAAATCAGGAGTTTCTTCACAAAAGAGATTGAAACTATAAAAAAAAAATCAGAAATCTTAGAGATGAAAAACACAATAGAGGAGATAAAGACAAATCTGGAAGCCTTAAGCATCAGAGCTGACAATATGGAGGAAAGAATTAGCAATATTGAGGACAGCAATGCAGAAATGCTCCAGAGGGAGGAAGGAAGAGAACTAAGACTAAAAAGAAGTGAAGAACCTCTCCGAGAAATATCCGACTCAATTAGGAAATCCAACATAAGGATTATAGGTATTCCAGAAGGAGAAGAGAGGGAAAAAGAAGCAGAGAACTTATTCAAAGAAATAATATCCGAGAACTTCCCAAACCTGGGGAAGGAGCTGGAAATACTAGTGAATGAAATAAATAGATCTCCTAAATATATCAACACGAAAAGACCGTCTCCAAGGCATATAGTAGTAAAGCTGACAAAAGTCAACGACAAAGAAAAAATATTAAAGGCAGCTAGACAAAAAAAAAAATAACATACAAAGGATTTCCTATCAGGATCTCAGCTGATTTCTCAACAGAAACTTTACAGGCTAGGAGAGAGTGGAATGATATATTCAAAATTCTGAAGGACAAAAACTTTCAGCCAAGAATACTCTATCCAGCAAAAATATCCTTCAGATGTGATGGAGAAATAGTAACTATCCCAGATAAACAAAAGCTAAGGGAGTTCATTGCCACAAGACCCCCACTACAAGAAGTGCTCAAGAAGGCCCTCGTCCCTGAGGAAAAAAAGAGAAAGGGGATTCAAAGTTTTGAACAAGGAGGAAAATAGGTCGACAAAACCAGAAAAATTGCAGTCCTCTATCAAAATAGATTAGCAAACACTTAATTATAAAACCAAAGATCAAGGGAAGGGAAGCACCAAGCATAAATATAACCTCATCATGTTAAACACGAACTCACAACACAAGAAGGCATAAGATGTGACAACAACAACGTAGAAGGGGAAGAAGAAAGGGATCGAATCAACTTAGTCTAAGGGAATAAGAGGCCATCAAAAAATGGACTCTCACATCCACGAGATTTTTTACACAAACCTCATGGTAACCACTAACCAAATAATCAGAACAGAATCACACACGATAAAGAAAGAGAAAACTAAGAGAACCCCCATACAGAACTACCAAACTAAATTGGTAGTCCGAAACACATGGGACGAGAAACACAAGAAATGCAAAAGAACTGGAAAAAGAGCAATAAAATAACAACAACAAGCCCTCATATATCAATAATTACCCTAAATGTAAATGGACTGAACTCTCCAATCAAAAGACACAGAGTGGTGGGATGGATTAAAAAACAAGACCCAACAATACGCTGCCTCCAGGAAACACATCTCAGCTCTAAAGACAAACACAGGCTCAGAGTGAAAGGATGGAAGACAATACTCCAAGCTAATGGCAAACAAAAGAAAGCAGGTGTTGCCATACTTATATCAGACAAAGCTGACTTCAAGATAAAACAGGTAATGAGAGACAAAGAGGGGCAATGTATAATGATAAAAGGGACACTCCACCAAAAAGACTTATCACTTTTAAATATATATGCACCCAATACAGGAGCACCAAGGTACATAAAGCAACTATTAACAAACCTAAAAGGAGATATTAACAACAATACAATAATAGTGGGGGATCTTACCACCCCACTCTCATCAATGGACAGATCATCCAGACAGAAAATAAATAAGGAAATAATGGACCTAAATGAAAAACTAGATGAGATGGACTTAATAGACATATACAGAGCACTCCATCCAAACACAGAATATTACACATTCTTCTCAAGTGCACATGGAACATTCTCAAGAATACATCATATGTTGGGAAACAAGGCATGCTGATATAAATTTAAGAAGATTGAAATCATAACAAGCATTTTTTCAGACCATAATGCCATGAAGTTAAAAATCAACTACAAGGAGAAAACCGGGAAAGTGACAAAGCTGTGGAGACTCAACAACATGCTACTAAACAACCAATGGATCATTAATGAAATTAAAGGAGAAGTCAAAGCATATCTGCAGACTAATGAAAATGAAAATACACTGTACCAACTCATATGGGATGCAGCAAAAGCGGTCCTGAGAGGGAAACTCATAGCAATACAGGCCCACCTTAACAAACAAGAAAAAGTCCAAATAAGCAACCTCAAAGTATGCCTAACAGAATTAGAAAAAGAAGAACAAACTAAGCCTAAAGTCAGAGGAAGGAGGGAAATAATAAAAATCAGAGCAGAAATAAATGAAATTGAAATTAAAAAAACAGTAGAAAGGATCAATGAAACAAAGAGCTGGTTCTTTGAGAAGATAAACAAAATTGACAAACCCTTAGCCAGACTCACCAAGAAAAAAGAGAGAAGGCTCAAATAAATAAAATTAGAAATGAAAAAGGAAAAATTACAACAGATACCACAGAAATACAAAAGATTATAAGAGAATACTATGAAAAACTATATGCCAACAAATTGGACAATCTAGAAGAAATGGATAAATTCCTGGACTCATACAACCTCCCAAAACTGAATCAAGAAGAAATAGAGAACCTGAATAGACCAATCACAAGTAAAGAGATTGAAACAATAATCAAAAACCTCCCAAAAAATAAAAGTCCAGGACCAGATGGCTTCTCTGGAGAATTTTACCAAACATTCAAAGAAGACTTAATACCCATCCTTCTCAAACTATTCCAAAAAATAGAGGAAGATGCAACACTTCCCAACACATTCTACAAGGCCAACATCACCCTGATACCAAAGCCAGGCAAAGACAATACTAAGACGGAAAACTAAAGACCAGCATCCTTGATGAACATAGATGCAAAAATCCTCAACAAAATATTGGCAGACCAAATACAGCAATACATGAGAAAGATCATACACCACGATTAAGTGAGATTTATACCAGGGACACAGGGATGGTTCAACATCCGCAAATCAATCAATGTGATACACCACATTAACAAAATGAGGAATAAAAACCATATGATCATCTCAATAGATGCAGAGAAGGCTTTTGACAAGATCCAACAAAGATGGACGAGATCCATTTTGTTGAGAGTTTTTATCATAACTCTCAACAAAATGAGTATAGAAGGAAAGTACCTTATCATAATAAAGGCTATATATGACAAACCCACAGCCAACATCATACTCAATGGGGAAAAACTGAAAGCCATCCCTCTGAAAACAGGGACAAGACAAGGGTGCCCACTCTCACCACTTGGAAAAAGAGCCACAGCCAAGTGGCAGGGTACAAAATCATCTTACAGAAATCAGCTGCATTTCTATATACCAACAACGAACTAACAGAAAGAGAAGTCAAGAAGACAATCCTGTTTACAATTGCAACAAAAAAGAATAAAATTTTAATCTAGGAGTAAATTTAACCGAGGAGGTGAAAGACCTATACAGTGAAAACTATAAGACATTATTGAGTGAAATCAATGATGATATAAAGAAATGGAAAAATATTCTATGCACTTGGATTGGAAGAATAAACATAGTTAAAATATCCATACTACCTAAAGCAATCTACAGATTCAATGCAATCCCAATCAGAATCCCAAGGACATTCTTCACAGAAATAGAACAAAGAATACTAACATTCATATGGGGCAACAAAAGACCCCGTATAGCTAAAGCAATCCTGAAACAGAAGAACGAGGCTGGAGGCATCACAATCCCTGACTTCAAAACATACTACAAAGCAATAGTAATTAAAACAGCATGGTACTGGTACAAAAACAGATACACAGATCAATGGAACAGAATTGAAAGTCCAGAAATAAAACCTCATATCTATGAGCAGCTAATCTTTGACAAAGGAGCTAAGGACATACAGTGGAGAAAGGAAAGTCTCTTCAAGAAATGGTGCTGGGAAAACTGGACAGCCACTTGCAAAAGAATGAAAGTAGACCATCTTCTTTCGCCATATGCAAAAATTAACTCAAAATGGATCAAAGATCTGAAGGTGAGACCTGAAACCAGAAAACTCTTGGAGGAAAATATAGGTAGTACACTACTTGCCATCAGCCATAAAGGGATCTTTTTGAATTCCATGTCTACTCAAAGGAAACAAACCAAAAAATAAACAAGTGGGACTTCATCAGATTAAAGAGCTTCTACAAGGCAAATGAAACCAGGATCAAAATGAATAGGGAACCCACCAGCTTGGAAAAAATATTTGCAAACCATATATCTGACAAGGGATTAATCTCCATAATATATAAAGAACTCACGCAACTCAATAACAAAAAAAAAAACAACCCAATCAAAAAATGGGCAGAGGAAATGAACAGACACTTCTCCAAAGAAGATATACAGATGGCCAATAGGCACATGAAAAGATGCTCAACATCACTAATCATCAGGGAAATGCAAATCAAAACCACATTAACATATCACCTTACACCTGTTAGAATGGTTATAATCACCAAGACAAAAAGCAACAAATGCTGGAGAGGCTGTGGAGAAATGGGAACCCTAATGCACTGCCGGTGGGAATGCAAACTTGTGCAGCCTTGTGGAAAACACTATGGAGATTCCTCAAAAAATTAAAAATAGAAATACATTATGATCCAGCTATCCCACTACTGGGTATCTACCCAACGAACCTGAAATCAACAATCCAAAGAGGCTTATGCACCCTTACGTTCATCGCAGCATTATTCACTATAGCCAAGACATGGAAGTAACCCTTGACTGATGATTGGATAAAGAAGATGTGGTATATATATACAATGGAATACTACTCAGCCATAAAAAAAGACAAAATCGTCCCATTTGCAACAACATGGACGGACCTGGAGGGTATTATGTTAAGTGAAATAAGCCAGAAAGAGAAAAACAAACAGTGCATGATTTCACTCGTATGTGGAAGATAAACCAACACATGGACAGAGAAAACTGTTTGGTGGTTACCAGGGGCTAGGGGGTCGGGGGGTGGGCACAAGGGGTGGAGGGATGCACTTATATCGTGACTGATAAACAATAATGTACAATAAAAATTTCACAATAAAAAATTTTTTAAAAATGAAGGAAAAAAAGTTGAAGGAGATAAACTGTTAGTAAAGTTCGCTCCTTCTTGGAAGGTAAGAAGCCTTTCAAAAACAAGACTTCTCATACAAGTTTTAAACACTGAAATTGAATGTTATGGAGTAGTTGACCCCTTTATTGAAAAGGTTAAAAGGGATAGAGATGGAACACTCTCTTGATACTTACAGTTTTTGATACGTTGACTACACATATATCACTCAACGGTGTCAAGGGGAAATCCTACTATACTGAGAAGCAAAATTAGAAAAACATACTGAAGATATAAGAATACGGCATTAACAATTCAATATAGGATTATATACTGACTTCTAGAGTACCTCTGAAAATCTCCTGACAACTTGATTTAATGATTTTTTTAAGTTTTAAAAAATATATCAACATAATTTGCTCAAAGGTTTAAAAAAGTGTGTTTTCACTTGTACCAACTCTCCAAGTAAATGACCTACAGGCAAATTTACTTAATTTCACTTAAGTAATTTGGTTGAAATCAATACTTAGTCCCCAAATATTTTAGGGCTCTAATAAAGTTTGATAATCAAGCTGATATTAGTAGGGTAGACTTAAAATACACAAAAGCACTTGGAATGAGAACTATATGACATAGAGGAAAATATTCACTTAAAAGTCTGAATGTTAGTAAATGTCAGTAGAATCCAACATTCTCTTGTGAAATGATGGTCAAACATGAACTCCTGAGATGCTAGTCAGATTCTATTAAGAACTTGTTTCTATTATTCACAAGTAAACACTAATAAAAGAATTAACTTACTATTAGTCTACTATCAAAGCTTTCAGAATGTTGGTCTTCAATTTTTCTTGTTTCTCACATAATTAACTTTTTTTTTTTTTTGTGAGGAAGATCAGCCCTGAGCTAACATCTGCCAATCCTCCTCTTTTTTTGTTGTTGTTGAGGAAGACTGGCCCTGGGCTAACATCCATGCCCATCTTCCTCTGCTCTATATGGGACGCCGCCACAGCATGGCCTGACAAGTGGTGCGTCAGCGTGCGCCCGGGATCCGAACTGGCGAACCCCGGGCTGCCGCAGTGGAGCGTGCGCACCCCACCGCTTGTGCCACCGGGCCGGACCCTCACATAATTAACTTTATAAGTAGACCTTCAGCTTCTCCCACAAGGCCTGAAGGACACAGCACTCCTGCTGTCATTTAGTTCAAAATACTCCATGAGGATATTCTCTTCCACCCATGAATTCCTTAGAAGTAAGTCTCTTAGTTTCCAAACATAATTTTTTTAAATAATTGATTTCTAATTTTATTCACTGTATGCACAGAATGGTCCATATGGAGTTGATGTTTAAAATCATATTGAAGTTTCCTTTGGAGTCGATTTACAAAAAATTTCCATGTATCCTTGAAAAGAATTATTTCACTTTGTTGAATGAAAGTTTTTACACACACACATATACATATGTACATAGATTTAAATATGTACACATATGTATAGTCAAACAGGATAATTTATGTTGTTAATTCATGTTGTTCACATGTTCTACATCCTTATAATTATTTTATTTCCTTGATTTATTATTTTCTGAGAGAAATGTTAGAATCCGCTCATATAATGGCGGATTTCAGAATGTCCCCCTTGAAATTCTGTCAGTTGTGCCTTACATATTTCGAGTCTAAGTTAGACCTATAACACCCACAGAGACTCTAACACGGAGAGGGGCATGGTCAGGATTCTCAGCTTCGGATAGTGTCCAGCCCCCCCGGCAAGGCACCGCAGAGAGGGCTGCGGGTGCTGCCACTCCGAGCAGCACAGCCTGGAACAGTGATGGGGAGAAGTGGAGGGACAGTTAGACGGAGGGGCGAGCGGCTGGCATGCAGGTGCTAGCGGACTCAGCCATGCACAGGGTCCCCAAACCATCCTCCATAAACGGGGAGGGCCTCAGCACATCTCTAAGACAGCTATCAAGTAACTATAACAGTGTCTTGGTGTGAGAGTAAAATGTCTAGAACATGTGCTTTAGGATGATGCAGCTCTGAATTTCACTCGTGATGATATAAGCCATGATATCCATTTCCATGACAAGTAATTAAACATGAGAATTTTCACCTCCATCATTAGTAACTTCAGACTGCTCCTCCTCCTCCTCTTCCTCAAGGTCCAAATCACTCTGCCTGAGATGAGCTTGCGATAGGGCATAATGTTTCTTCTTAAAAGCTAGGAAATCCATCATGTTCCTTTGAAGGTGCTGCAAAAAAAACAGTTCAATCAAATACTCCTTAAAGGCCGCCTTCAGCGCCTCCATCTCTCTGTAGTGGTGGTCCAGGCACTGCTTCCTCATCTCAGCCAGCTCCTGGGAGGCCAGAGGATCTCCTCCTACTTCTTGGGATCCTCTCACATCCCAGCACTCCCCAGAGATGTGAAAGGAAGGCTGGAGAGGCCAGCGGGCACCATGGTCCTGGAAGGGCTGGTGGGGCGCAGGGATGTCCTCCCGAATGCTGAAGTTCCCCCAACCCTGACCCTGACCCCACGGAGCAGAGGTCTGGTCAGTGGTGGTCCCTGCAGCACCTGCTTCTGCTGCATCAGTGGCCCCTGGATGTTGCTACTGATCTAGGGTGGCAAGCTCGCTGTGGTGATGTGATGGGGCTGGCCACAGGCTGCAGGCTGCCCCTGCCTGTGTCCACAGGGCTCTGGGGTCTCAGGTGCTGGACAGCCCCCCCTGGACTGGGTGTGGGGCTGTGAGAGTCTCCATTTTCTGACAGTGATGGGAGTCCCTGCATGCTGCAGGTGAACCTGGGTCCCCTGAGCCACCTGGCCAAGGCCCTAGCCCTCCTGAAACACAGAGCGCCCACCACTGGATGGGTTCCAGCTGATCTGCCTCACCAGGTAGGACCGCTGCTGCAAAGGCCCAAGCCAGCGTGAGGGGAGCCAATTTGCATGCTCTGCAGGCCCGGTCCTGCCCCAGGGCTGGGCTGGGTGGGGCTCTGGGTCTGCAGCTGTTGGGACAGTGGTGAGGCAACCTGGATGTATGACGGAGATCCATGCTCAAACTGCCTCTGCTGGGCACTGAACTGAAAACCCAGAGAAGTGGGGCTGGGGAGCAGCACAGGGGCAAGCGGGATCCTTGGGCTTCCTCCCTCCTCCAATCCAACATTCTGACAAGTGATGCTCACATTCTGCACAGCCACGGGACTCCTATTCACCTGCTGCTGAACTTGGTAACTGGGTGACTGGGGTGGGTTGGGCTCACCGATGGCGTGAAGGACATGGCAGGGGCCTGGAGTGGATTTCCATGGGCCTGCTGCTCCTCTCCTTCGCTGCCTGTGAAGGCCCCAGACCTCTGCAGCTGGTGCTGGACATGCTGAGGGCCGCTGCCATGGTGCATTATCACTTCTTTATGAAATAATTCCTAAACAAATACAGAAAAGATGAGATTCAGTGAGGCAAATTTTATTTCTAGTAGTCTTTCTGAGTACTGTACAAAGGCATTTAGAAAGTCCGACTACTGCATCAAAAAGCGTACCCTTATTACTTGCTTTAGGAATAGGGGAGCCGGCTGCTGTGGTTGATAACAATTAGGCACAAACTGATTACTTTAGGTGGAAAAAAGCCCTTACAGTGGAGTAATTTCAGATTAAAAGAGCTGCTCGGCAGGAGATGTTCAGTAACACTTTCTTGTATCAAATTTTCCATGAGCTAAAGCATCTGCTTAATTCAATTCTACTGGCTAGTGGCTTCCGAGCTGACGGTAATGAGGACAGCAACAAGGAGGAGCCAGAGGAGACCAGGGGCAGCGGCTCACGTTTACCGGGGCCGGTCCTCTGTGCTCCAGGCATGGTGCTAGAGGCTTTCCATTCCTCACCTCACTGACTGCTCAGGAGAATGCCACGAGGCCAATTCCACCATCATCCCGTTCTACACGGAGGGAACTGAGGCCACGAGAGGGGAACACGCCGTCTGAGCTAAGAGGCAGTAGCCTTCTTCAGCCCCAGGCTCTCCAGCTCCAAGGCCACGTGCCGGCCACTGAGCCAAGCACTGGGATAGGTCCTACACAGACTCAGCCTTGCCCTGAATCTGGATTTGGATATTGTTGACCAAACAGCGCTGGAGCACCAGGTCTTTGGATTTGAGCCTGTGTGAAGACTGAACACTCTGTTTAGCACCTACCCTACGGGAACTAAGTGCTAGAGGGACTCAGTGATTACTGCTTAGTGACTAGCTCTCTGGTGGAAAATAGTGAATGGAAGTAGACAGACAGTTTCTGAAGTAGTCATTCCAGAGACAGGCCAGACATGCGGTGCAGAGTGGGCTTGAAGTTCCTGGTGGGCCGACCTCCAGGTCCAGCACTATCATAACTTGGGACTAAAGCCCAGGACACAGGAGACTCCCTACTGCCAAATATTTTTGAATAAAGTATATGTATTATAGAAAAATATATTTTATAAGACAGCTCAGATATCATTTTTTTCCATCATAATACATCATATAATTTCAGGGGAAACATTTAAAAGTTGCAATAACCCCACCAACTATGGCAGCCGCCTTTCCAAAGGCTTGATGCTCAGAGATGTTTATGACAGCACGTCATATAAAAAATGGATGGGGGCCGGCCCGGTGGCGCAAGCGGTTAAGTGCGCGCGCTCCGCTGCGGCGGCCCGGGGTTCGCTGGTTCGGATCCCGGGCGCGCACCGACGCACTGCTTGGTAAGTCATGCTGTGGCGGCGTCCCATATACAGTGGAGGAAGATGGGCACCGATGTTAGCCCAGGGCCGTCTTCCTCAGCAAAAAAAAGAGGAGGATTGGCGGATGTTAGCTCAGGGCTGATCTCCTCACAAAAAAAAAAAAAAAAAAAATGGATGTAAACGAAACACCAAATAGAAGAGAACAGCAGGTCAGTCATGGGATGACATAGTATGTAGTCACTGAAATTACTATAAAGAGTGTTGAAGAAATAAAATGTTTACGTTAGATTTCAAATGGAAAAATTCAAGATAAAAAAATTTTGTAATTTTTAAAGATTTAATAGAAAGACTCAAATGTGAACCAGCTGGGGTTGAGAACCACTGTGATAGATCAAGAGTCCCTTTGTGTTCACCCCTGTTACACCTTCTAAACAATTTCTACTGCAGGACTCGCCCCTCCTGCCCCAGCTGTTACCAGCACACATGAACACACGTGAGATCATGGAAAAACCCTCACAACAGTGATTAGACCTGTGGTTCTTAACCCTGTTGATGCTTCTGAGAATCCAGTGAAAGCTACAGACTTTTCTTACCAGATCTAAGATGAAAATCTGGTTCTACACAGAAAACTAGGACTAGAAGAAAACTTCCTTAACCTGATAAAGGGCATCCTACAGGTAACTTGAAGCTAACTCATACTAGATGGTAAAAGACTGAACACTTTTCCTCTAAAATCAGAAAGAAGGCAAAGATATCCACTCTCAGTACTTCTATTCAACAATGTAATGGAGATTCTAGCCAGTGCAATCAGTCAAGAAAAATAAATAAAAGGCATACAGATTGTAAAGGAAGAATTAAAATCCTTCGTTCCCAGGCAAAATAATCATCTATACAGAAAATCCCATGGAATCCACAAAAAGACTCCTAGAACTAATAAGTGAGTTGAGCAAGATATAAGCTCAATATACAAAAGTTATATTTCTACAAGCTGACAACAATCAGAAGTTAAAAATTTTAAAATTATGATAGCATCAAAAAATATCAGCAATAAATCTATAACAGATGTGTAAGACCTATACACTAAAGTGACAAAACATTGCTAAGAGAAATTTTTAAAGATGTAAATAAGTGTTCATGGATCAGAAGACTCAATATTGTTAATATGTCAATTCTCTCAAAACTGATCTAAAAATTTAAAGCAATCTCAATCAAAATCCCAGTAGGCTCTTTATAGAAAGTGAGAAGCTCGTTCTAAAATTCATAAGGAAATGCAAAGGACCTAGAAGAGCCAAAATTTTGGAAAAGACACTGGAAAATGTAGATGGCTCGACTTTAACACTTATTATAAAGCCAGCAATCAAGACGGTGTGGAAATAGATCAATGGTACAGAATAGAGAGACTAGAAATAGATTCACACATATATGGTTAATCAATTTTTAACAAAGGTGCAAAGACAATGATGCTGAAACAACTGGGTATCCACATGCAAAAAGATGAACTTTGATTCATTCGTTGTACAATAGACATGCACAAAAATTTTCAATGGATCAGCGATGTAAATATAAAACTTAAAACTAAAAACTCCCTAGAAGAATGCATAGAAGAAAATCTTTGTGATCCTTATGACTTTGGGTAGGCAAAGACAGCTTGGATACAACAATAGATTCGTAAGAGAAAATTGATAAATTGGACTTCATCAAAATTAAGACTTATGCTCTTGAAAAGACATTATTAAGATAATGAAAATATAAGCCACAGACTAGGAGAGAATATTGTCAAATCCCATTATCTGATATAGAACTTCCAACAAGAAGAATTCTCAAATTCAATTTGAAGAAAAAATTTTAAGTGGGCAAAATAGTTGAGCAGGCACTTCATTGAAGAAAAATGTATGGATGAGAAATAAGCACATGAAAAGATGCTCAACATTATTAGTCATCAGGAAAATGCAAGACAAAACCACAACCGGATATTACTACACACCTTAGAATGCTAAAATTGCAAAGACTGATCATACAAAGTGTTGGTGAGAATGTGGAGAAACTGGAACCCTCAAACACTGCTGGTGGGAATGTAAAATGGTGCACCCACTTTGAGAAACAGCTTGGTAGTTTCTTTAGAAGTTAAAGACACATTGAGCACATGATCCTGCCATTTCACTCCTAGGTATTCACCAAGGAAAAAAGAGAGCATATGTCCATACAAAGAGTTCTTTACAAAAGTTCATAGTGATAAACTTACAAAAATTTTGCATATGTATGGATATTAAAATTATTTAAGAAATTAGTAAATAGAGCCCAGCATATACTAACAGAGATAATAGACTGTCCTCAAAGGGGAGGTAGGCCAAAAATGTAAGAGAGTGGACTATCAGGAAACTCACTAACTTTATCATCAATTTTAAAGCCAAAAAGTACTAGATGACAAAATAATAGTTTATAAAATTAGCAGCCATTCCTAATAAAAATTCAAAATACAACGCCTATCAAAGGAAACTACTTAAATGTGATGTTTTAAAAAACTAGGGCCCAAAACTCAACAGCAAATATGTTAACGTTGACGTACAGAAGCTAATTCCAATAAATTAGAAACACAAGAGAGTCAAATATCACCACTTCACCACTTCAACGGAGGTTTTAGCAATTAAAAAAACAAAGAAAAATGAGCTAAATAATGAGGGGAATGAAATTATCTTTGTTTGCAAATCATATGACTGTATGCCTAGAAAACCTAAGAGACCAAAAATTATAAGAATAACAGAATTTGGTAAAGTGCCTGGAATCAAAATAAACATACAAAAATCAATAGCTTTGTTTCTATGTCAGCAATAGACAATTGAAACAGAAATGGAAAAAATATCCCATTTCATTAACAGCCACAAAAACTATAAAATACCAGTGAATATACACTTAACAAGAAAAGTGGAGCACAATCTGAAAAAAACCATACAATCTTATTTTAGGATATAAAATGACACGAATAAATGAAATAAGATACTATGTTCTTGAATAAGAAGATTTAATATCATAAAATGCCACACTTCCAAAAAAGTAAATATACATGTAATGCAATTCTGAGGAGAATTCCAATGAGTTTGGCTTTTGTTTTGCTTTAGAAATAGAAAACATGACTTTAAAGCTTATATGAAAAAGCTCATGTCTGAAAAGAGGCAACAGTATTTTGAAAAGAAGAATAAAGAATACCGAGGGGGTTCTTGACTTACAAAATATTCATACTTATTCTAGAGCTTCTGTACTCAAAAATCAGTGTTGTCCTGGCACAGAAATAGACCAAAAAAAAAAAAAAAGAGGAAAGGAAAAGAATACAGAGTCCTGACCAAAATATATAGACAGTGGTGTTTACTTTGAATGAAAAAAGAATGCTTTAGCTAAAAAATGGTAGTGGCACCTAGGGGAAAAAAAAAAAAAAAGCTAGTTCCCTACCCCACACCATGTCAGACGGAATAAAGAGTTAAATGCTATCTTCCTCAAAAGAAAGAAAGAAAGAGAATAAGGGGAGGGAGAGAGGAACTTTATTAGAATCAAATTTAGGAGAATATTTCTACAATCCTGAGATGGTGAAAACTTTCTTAATAAACATGGCAGGAAACCCAGATGCCATAAAGTAAAAAATAACTACATAAAGATGTTCTAACAAAAAGACAAAAAATAATCAGGGGGGAAATACATGCAACATTTTATTTATGGCTGCAAAGGGTAAATATCCTTAATATACAAACAGCTCCTAGAAATTAGTGAAAAAACAATTCACCAAGGAGATGGAGAAGAATATAAGAGGCATTTACTGAAGAGGCTGTCCCAACTGGCGACAGCCAACCAAGGAAAAGCAACATAAAGCAATGGGGCAAGATGTCTTTTCACCCATTCAGCTGGCATTAACTTCAGATAGGAAGTCAAGGATCCTCCCCTGCATTTATAGAATGTAAATTGCTATAATAGTCTGTGAAACACTCTGTCAACATCTATTAAAATTAAGATTTTAAATATGTATATCCTTTGACCCATTATCTCGATTTAGTTCCCACTATTGGGAATCTAGCCCATAGAAATCAAGTACCAGAACCTATGTATCAGAACGCTTATCTCAGTACGACTCGTGGTGGGAAAACCCATCAATGGGGGACGATTGACTCAGTATGGTACATCCTAATTATGGACCATTATGCAGCGACCAAAAGAAATTATCTCTGGACTTGAATAGATGTTGGAGACATATTGCTAAGTGAAGAAAAAGGGGGAAGGGAGGTAAATAGGACTAAGGAGAAAAAAGGACAGAAAGGAATTCTTATTTTTCTACATTGTTCGAATTCTTCTTATAAGGTTGTATTTTGTTGTATTTAAAAACTAACTTTAAAATATACCTCACTCCAAGGTACAAAAAAAAATTACTTTGGCAAATCAGTTTTCCAAAGGATCTTGAGATTCAAAATGTCAAACGCTCAAACTTTCAGCGTTCTTACGCCAGCTGACTGCAGCAGGTCAGTTTTCTGTGCGGAAGGATATTTACTCAGCCCTTGGCCAGATGGCTTAACGGTCTTCGGGGCGAAGGTGGTGTCCTAGTTCGCCATCCGGTGTCTGAACGCCCCCTGCGGGGAGGTCTCTCCCAACGGTGCGCGCGCAGGGCTCAGCCCACGGAGAGACTGCTTCCCTGGACGGACCCGCCCTTCTCGGGGTGCAAAGCAGGGTCACCCCGACCCGACGGCCCACCGGAGACGGGCGCGGCGGCGTCAGCACCGTTGACAGCGGCCTCCCGGAACGGGGCAGGGGACTCCACTGTGGGAGGCGGCCTCACCTAAGCGGGGGTCACCGGGCCCAGGTGACAGGGGAGGCGGGCCAGCAGTGGAGGCCGAGGGGAGGGCCGCACCGCCCATCACGCCCCGGCGTGGACAGCGGCCGTCCCTACCGAGGCTGCCGGGCAGGCGGCGCAGGACTCTGGCAGGAGTAGCGCAGCGGCAGGCCACGGGACTGCTGGATCCGCCGGACTAGACAAAAGCGGTCTGGCTGGCCCCAGTGCGCAGGCGCACCAGCAGGCAGGAACACAGCTCAGGCACGGGCACCTGCGGACCCGCAGGCGGAATGCGGGCCGATCGAAGCGGGCGGGGTGAGAGCGGAGGACCCAGAGGGAGTGGGTGGGGCGGAGGTGGCGCCTGCGCACTCCTCTAGCTTCCGTCTCTGGCCGCCACCGGCCTTCATGCCTTCATTGATGCATCTCTGCTTGCCACAGACTATGCACGTGCCAGTCTGCCCACCCACCCATACACGGGATGCTTACTACCTGTTACACTGACCAAGCACTTCTAGTTCCTGCAGTGGTAGAACCTGGAATCTCGTGAGGAAGGGTCAAATCAAAAGGGTCAAAATTGGGGTGAGTTTATTATGAGCCATATCTGAGGACTAGCCCAGGGACTTCCTTCTCCAAGTAAGGAGGGGCGCGAAAGGAGTGGGGTGTACAGAGGGGTTATACACCATCAAAGAGCATGTATCACATATGATTGGAATGTCCCTTTTACAACAGTCAAGAGATTGCCTAGCCTGCACAGCAATTCACACAGCGATTGATGACCACAGCAAGTAGCAGGTCTGTCGTCTCGAGCTTGGTGGTCACAGCAGGTCACCAATCAATCAGTAGCCTAGGGAGAGATGCTTATCCTTAAGGAAATGCCAACGGGAAGTTACATCTTTC